>NC_040041.1:3204020-3552856 GCF_003713205.1 Coffea eugenioides
GAAAAGATTAGGAGGCATAGGCGGGTCAAATAGCGGATCTCACTTGTACACGCCCACTGAAGACACAGTTCTCCCAGCTGAACCGCAACGCAGCGTCTTCCGGCGGCAGCCAACGGCGAGGATATACTTCTCTACCTCTTTATCCGGTAAGGTTACTTTATTTTATCTCTCTCTTCTCGCCTTTTATTTATTTATTTACTTTTAATCTCACAAATTTCAATCTCTTGTATGCATCTTTGTTTGTTTTTTTTTTTGCTATAATTCTTAGAATTGATTGTACACTTCTATTTTTACGTTTGTCTACGATTTTTTAAACTTTTTTTTTCGAAGCTTTGTGCTGGATTTATTGGTATATAGTTTCTGCTAATTAATTTTTGGTAGTTTTCTTGCTGGACTTTGGGTTTAGGGTTTTGCGTAGGGAGCATAGCAGGAAATAGCAATAGCAATGAGTCGTAGCTTAGGTATACCGGTGAAGCTTCTACACGAAGCCACAGGACACATCGTGACCGTAGAGCTGAAGAGCGGAGAGCTCTATAGAGGCAGCATGGTTGAATGCGAAGACAATTGGAATTGCCAGCTCGAGAACATCACTTTCACAGCTAAGGTACTCTCGTTCCAATGTTATTCTGCCCTTCATTAAGAATTGTGAAAGTGCTTTTCTGTTTCCGGTGTCTTTATGCTGCTTTCGAGCTTCGTAATGCCTTTTTCTTTCACTTTGATTCCAATGCATGATGGGCGGAAGCCAACGATGATTTTCTGTGGCAGGAAAATTGAAACTATGGGATGTTAGTAAATTGGAATTGAAATCTATTCATTCTTTAAGGAGGTAACATGGGTTGGGTGGTGAATGCTATTCAGAACACGAGGACAATCAGTTGTATTTGTGCTCATAAATGATTTATACAGGTTTTCGTAGTAAGAATTTCATGTTTGTGGCAAAAGTATTTTAAAACTATTATTGGCAATATGTTCTCATATAACAGAATTCTATCCAACTAAATTCCAGGTCGTGTATTTTCTTTTTTTAAATTCTTTGATCTTACATGCAAAACTGTTCTTTAATATGTGTTTTTTTTTGTTGTGGGTTAGGTCTTTAATATGTGTTTTTATTGTAGATTTAAGCATCTTATTTTATGATGTGTCCTTTAGGTATCAAATGCACGTCTCAGATTTTACAACAAATTAAGTGTCTTCTGCACACATGCATTAGAGTTCACAGCGTGTCGGACTACTTGGGGTTGGGGTTGTAAGGAACTTTTTGACCTGTGGATGCTCATTTATCATACTTATTTTAACTGACAGCTAGTTTTAAGAGTATTCCTCCCTTGATAATTTCATTGAAATTGGACCTGTCATTTTTGACATTCATAAGCAATTATTTCCAGTGCCATATAATTTCTTCTACATCAATGGCTACAGAATGTAAGATCTCTTTTTGAATTGTTGATAGCTTCTGAACAGTCTCTTATCCTTTCATGGATCTTTGAAGCACTGATATAATTTACATCTTCAGCCGCCTCAATCCTGATATCTTCTTTTTTGAACCTCTGAACTGAAGCAAATTAGCTTCAAGACTTCAGTTGTTTTTGACTGCCTATTAGAGAGAGTTTCATCGGATTAAGATGTTATGTTGTGCCCTTTTGGCTTTTTTTAGTCTTGTGGAAGACTAATTTTGGTCTGTATCTTTACAGGATGGCAAGGTATCACAACTTGAGCATGTTTTCATTCGAGGAAGAAAAGTCAGGTACAAAAACTGTAATAATAAAATGTTTTCTGATTCTCTCAACTGCTTTCTGAGTTCTGATTGCGGGTAAAACAAATTTTTATCAGGTTTATGGTGATTCCAGATATGCTTAAGAATGCTTTAAATGTTCAAACATTTAGAAGCTAGAATCAAGGTGCTTTCCCAGTTTGCCCATGTGTATTAGAGTGTATTTGTGACCATCACAGCTCTGCTTACACTTTTTATATTATCTTTTGAAGGACAAGGGTTCAGCACTTGGCGTTGGATGGGGACGTGCTGTTGCCATGAGAGCCAGGGTAAGATCTATTTCGTGACTTTTGCATCTTATACTCCAAGATCATTTATTTAAATCCAAAAGTTAGGAATGACACTCCATATCTTTATTGTAAGTTCTGAAATGCATTATGATCTATTGTCAAGAAAAGGCAATGCTGGATGGCCTCTCTAGAACTGGGATTTAACAAATACTGTAAAACAAAGAAAATTTAGTTGTACGGAGTATGTAAAATGATTAGCTTGGAGAAATATATGGGGTTACAAATTAAGTTTTGTGGGGTGAAGTTTGCCTGACTGTGCCATCCGTGTATGTAGGCTCAGGCTGCTAGTCGTGGATGTCCACCTGGCAGGGGCGTTGTGCCACCTGTAAGGAGGTGATCATTCCATAATATGATTGTAATCTTAAGAGCATCAAAGCTCGTATATTATGCACGGGAGATCATCAAATCCATGTTCCGCAGCCCAATTTGGTATAGGATAATATTTGGCCTTTGAGACCTTAAGAATTATGTACGCTTTTGAACTTGGCTAGTGCTCATTTAGAGACGTGAATGGTTTTCCAATTTACGCTTCTGTTTTAGCTGATTCTAAAATTTGATGTAAACCAAATCGATTGGTTGTCTGTTAGTCATGTAGCGAAAGAAGTCGATGTGGGAAGTCGTATTCCGCTGTAACGTGGAAATAGCAAATTGCCTCCATCCGTAATTACTTGTGCGGATGCAAATAGCGAGCAATGCAATAAGCTTTTTGAAAAGGATGGATCCAGAGTTTGAATGGTTATCAGGATTGCAAAGGCTATGGAGGAGAGGTTAGTTTTTGGTGGTGAAACGTAGTTGATAATCCAGAAATGCGTGTACCCTTTCATTAACCGCTGCCCGGGCTGCTACGGAAACACCTTTTACTGCCTACTGGTTGGAAGATCCAAAACTTCGTGGTTATATTGAATGAGCGGCTATTAGGCAGATTATTTGTGCCTCTGACAAATTGAACTACCTTTGAAGTAGAAATTAAATTATGCGAATTGGAACCCTATCCAACTCATGGCCCTTTAAATGAAATGGAGCAATTCTAACTCAGATGTTTTTTGGCCCAATGTGCACCAAAACAGACATACTGCTTGAAATTCTCCATTTTGGAAAATCTTTCCTCTTTCGTCTACTGATTGAGGGCTATGACGAGATATAGCCTGGATTGTACATTCCTACTCCGTCTATTTATGCTCACTCACTATATCTGTATGCAGCAGGATGATTGATTTTCCAAGTCCATTTGCTGGATCCAGTAGCCAAAAACAATATGTGACTGACTATCTGGAACAGTTGCAGGCTACATTTCGTTTCCGCCTTAAAATACACTCCTTTTTATGAGTGATGGAGCAAAGGTGTTTACTTCTGCATATTCAAAAAGTTTTAACGCCTTCTTAAGTTGGTGGATAAAGGTGTAAATATCTGATGCGAACAAAATTACGGTTTAAAAGATTTTTTTTTTTTGGGTAAGGTATTCCACCTAAGGTTAAGTGGGTTTTCACTTTCAGTGCTTCAAAATTTTAGTGTCCTCAGATTTGAGTGCTTCAAAATTTCAGTGCTTCAATTGCCACGTTAAGTGGTTTTGCTTTAAAAAATATTCAGTCGGGTGCACGGTGGTGGTTCAGTCCCTTCCGAATTACCTTTGGACTTCTTTAGCTCCGCCCCTCCCCCTAATGTAGGATAGAATAGATTTATCGTCTCCGTTAAAAAAAAATTTTTTGGAGACATAGAAAATAGACCAGTGAATAGTCATCAACCGTCTCCCTCCTCCTGACTCACTGGCTCGCTTCTGCTCGAATTTCTTTCGCTGAACTTTCATCGAACTCATCTTGACCTCTGATGATGGAAATTTGATTTCGCCGAAGATGCGTTTTAAGAAAAGTTGTGTTAGCAAGAAGGGTACTTTTCGTATCTCTTTTCTTCTTCGCCTGATGCATTTGTTTTCGAAAGTAGACTTTTGTAAGGATATTATTAGCAAAAAATTCCTAATTTTATGTTTCACACCGGCCCCCTTCCTCTCGATTCACTCGAGATTCAGGTTTTGAAATAACAGGAAGCTTTGTTTGGATCTCCTGTTTTTGGAGTGTTTTTCAAAAACTAGTTTTTCAGATACAATAAAAGTTACAACAAAGTACTCTAAAAGATAATCTAAAAATTAGTTTAAATTTTTTTAAAATTTTACAAATATCTCATAATAAAGTGCCAATAAAAAATATTTCAAAATATTTTCTAAAAATATTTCAAAATATACTCTAAAAACTCTGCTACAGCAAAATTTTTCAAAAACACCCCAAAAACAGCTAATCCAAACGGATTATTACTATAATACCGTAGTACTCTTTCTTTCTCGTGTAACAATGACCACACAGCTAGTCGCCACAAACCAAATCTAATGTTCCACCAACCAATTCTAAGATTGAAATTCACACATCTGTCATTCCCAAAAAGGAAAGGACTTCTTTATCGCAACAGACGTTAGTTTACAGTACTAGTATTGTTCTCCAGATTGTGTGGTGTCGATGAAAGCCCGATGATGAAGACAGAATTGTGTAATAAAAATCTTCCTAGCACAAGTAGTCACGCTATGAATTAGATGCAACAGAACTTCCCTACAGCCTAAATCAAATCCTATCCATCCCAAGTGTTTGATTCACAATTCACAAACAAGAGTCTCTCTTGCCACATTATTTCTGTGCATGAACAGGCAGGGAGACACTGTACAGGCCACAGAAAGGGACTGCCAAAATTCATCTGTATCAAAGCCTGGCAGCTGATCTGGAAAATATAATAGTGCAACAACCAAACGTTTGGTATAATTTTTCTTTAGTCTTCAAGCACAACAAAAGTGTTCTCCGAATTGAAGTTCTTGAGCGGTAGCGATCAATGGTTTTGGCTCTCCAAAGTGCGCCGAAGGTAAGTATTTATTTTATTTGGCATTTGGGCGGCGACCGAGGACCAATAAAATTGTCTCACTTGACGTTGACTTGGGTATGGAAGTCAGAAATTTCGACGGTGAAGTTACAAAAGATGTCAATTTCAGATGAATGGTTGGACACTAATGGTGATCGCAATGACTTCGAAAGATTGACTACTATTTTATAACGGGGATTTATGCGTTGAATAGGCTTTCTTTCTACTGAAAATGCTTGTTTGACCCGATGAGAAGACTTTTTTGGTTTTGTGTGAACAGAAATTTCAACTTTTACAGTGGATTCCTTTGGTTTGACTTTCCAATATATATATATATATATATATATATATATATTCATGAAATGTATGACATCATAGCTTAAGGTGATTGAGAGTCAAAAACATATATAATGAAGAATGACTGGAGGATGATGTGAGGGTTTAACGCCTCTCTTATCAATCAGAGTTTTATTAGCACAAGGGAAATTGTTTTTGATCAGCTTCTAATTCCTCCTACGAATATGAGTATGGATTTGCTTAATTCGGTTCCGTCAATAAACCCTAATTGTATCAGGTCTTACGTCCAATCCAAATCCAGAGACCAAAATCTTAATCTTCAATTGTGTGAACTTAATCAAACCATTGAATTAGGGGACCATTTGGAGGTCCCAACTGCATGTGCTGGGCAGAATATGTTTCCAACATGCATGTCTTGGTCGATTTATGAAACCATGCCCAATCAATATTTGATGATTGATGGAATTGATTAACCTGACTTCTGTTCTACTTAATAAAACTCAGTAATCGATCGACTTCCCTGCTTAATGATGAAATGATGATCATCTGCAAGACCAAAAGCCATTGCTTAAAACTCAGGGGAAAGAAAATGAAAATAAATAAAAATCAAACTTGAGCGCGATGGATGAATTTAACTGTCACAGTCAATCAATCATATTCTTTTTTTTTTTCTTTTAAGGATTGCTTAAACACTCGATAATACACTTAAGATACGATGAATTTACTACGTGAAATATTCATATTTATTACATCTATGTATTTAGACATTTTCTCAAAGTAATTTCACTTTTACAAAGAATTAAGTAGAGTAGAGTACTCTCTTAACGATTGACCCTTATTAATTACAAACACAAATCAGTTGCTATCTCCTCAATACCAGATCAAGAGACGTTACGTCTTTCTCATACTACTAGTTGTCCGCAATAACGAAGTCAACTCCAACATTTTGCAGTTTTTCTCTTGTTCATATCCATGCATAGAGAAGCTGTGTAAGAACTGAAAATAAAGAACTTGGCCAAAGCTGGGATGCAATATCCCTGGTTCCGGATATGACAAACTAATTTAGTGGTTGACAAGAAAGGTAGCTAGCTGCGTGGATGGAAATAAGTTGCCGGTGGATCGAAATGGGGATTGAATAATTGGCTAAAAAATGGCCTACTCAATAGCTTGGAGGGGCCAGTAAAGACTTGAATGTTCTCATTGACATGGAAAAATTTGAACGAAGAAACGCGTACGTTAACCATCATGCAGATTGCAGATGCCGTCTTTATCACTATTACTATTGGTTCGGGCTGCGGGGGCAATTAGCATACATATGGGACCTTTTGAACGCCAAATTATCACTTAAAATTATCACTTAAAATAGGGAAAATCAGTAGCCTCCTTATAGATTTATTGTACCATAAAGTTTTTAATGGGCAAAAAGAATTTCAATGTCGGATTATTTGTTTTTCAATTATAAGAGAATTGATGAGTACGTCGACCCTACATTCTTTCTTCTTTTCTTTTTTTTTTCAATCGAAAACCTAGTTTTCCATAATGGCGTTTTTTTTCTTTGATATTGGAAATATCATAATGGCTTTTTTGTTATATATAGTATTATCATTTTTTTAAAAAGGATAAGAAGCAAAGACTTTATTGGTAATTCATTTTACACCATGATGATGATGTGCAAGTCCAAGTTATGTAGCTTCAAGTATTTCGCTTTCTTTTATGAAAAGGAAAATGGGATTTGACCCACTCAAGTTGCATGTAACGTGTGATCATAGACTACAAAAAAATAAGATGGTTTCCAAGTCCACGGAAAGTAATTGTCAAAGTGACACTAAAAACTTTGTGGTGCATCAAAAGGTTGGTTAGTTGCTTAATATTAGTTGAATGTGTATATCATTCATCTTAGTATACACTTACATCTGTAATGCGAGAGTGCATATTGTAAAAAACAAGTTTTTTTTTTTTATGTTGAGGCCTTTGGCTATATTGAGCTAACTCTTAATACTTGTGTAAATAATAGTAAGCCATTAGTTAGTTGATTATGAAATTGTATAAATAAAAATATATCATTAGTTAGTTGATCGTATGGTCAATATTTTTTTTCTAAATGATAGATTTTGAATTTAAAATCTCTTATTTATAATCCTTTTTAATTTATCATCTAACTCAACCTTTCGTAGGTCGTGAGACCACTTGTTCGACTTTTAATTCTTCTATTTTTTCCCTTCTCCAAGACTCAATATCTCCTTTGAAACAAACAAAATAAAAAGAAATTATTTTGAAAAACTTGGTAGGTGTTGTATCAGAGACTGTAAGCATTAGGACGTTGCTCCCATTT
Organism: Coffea eugenioides; assembly: GCF_003713205.1. Taxonomy (NCBI): domain Eukaryota; kingdom Viridiplantae; phylum Streptophyta; class Magnoliopsida; order Gentianales; family Rubiaceae; genus Coffea; species Coffea eugenioides. The sequence goes on from NC_040041.1 coordinate 3,211,606, forward strand.
AAGATGTGCACCAATGAGTTGCATGGTTTACAGGATATTATGTCTACGTAATTAAATATCTTTGAGCTCTACAATCTTCATAGGAATATTAATTATTGGTTTACCTTGTATATTATTCTAAGTGCCCGTGCGATCTTCAAATTGATATATAACCACCAAAATCGAATACAGCCCAGCATTTATTTCAGAACACGTTTCAATCTTCAACTTTTCGGACAAAATGATCGAACCAGAAAGAGAAACAAGTTTCGCCAACTATGTCATGATACAGTATGCTTTCATTTCATGCATGTCTTGGTTAGTTCCCTGATTGCAGATTAATGCAGACGATTGATCAAGTACATACTTTAAATGAAGCAAGTATCTATCATGTTACTGCTAACTACCGCGGTAGAACTTCATAACCTCAGACCAACAATGAATTTTAGATTGAATCATGAGCCTTGAAAGAATTCACCAAAAAAATAATGCAAATGGTCAAGTTTTGGCGCAACTTCATAGTTCGTATACATATGAAGAGGGGAAAAAAACGGAAATCTGGAAATCTCCGCTCTGCTGTCTCTTAGACTATAACAAAAACAAGAGAAATTTCCAATTTCCAAATTCGTGTATATACAGATCTCCACTAATGAAAAAAAACCAGACAATTAGTTTCCAAGTGGTCAGATGATGGATATCCCATGCACTAAACTAGTTAGCTTAAGTAACCGGTGGTGCCCATCATCCATGTTATAGTAAACCTTAATCCACCTCTACATACGACAAGAAACTCCATCTTGCATCATCAGCTCCCTTAATTATCTGATCATGGAAAATAGAGAGCAAAAAACTTCTTCATCACAAGGAATGGTGAGGCCCATCTCATGGTTGAAGCCAAACTCTTCTTCAGCTCGTTGTAACAAGCTCTGGAATTCCGGGTGTTCCAACCAAGAAATGGGGATGATGTATCTGGTCCTATTTTGACCAACATATACTGCAAAATGGCCTTTTGGGACATCATGTGGAAGGCTATTGTCGTGATCATGACCAGTATTCTTCCTTCCAAAACTTGAACACTTTTTGAGGATTTGTTTGAGGGCCGCCGTTTGAGTAGCGGCATGTTTTGTTCCTTTCTTAAGAGCCATGTTTATGGACTTTAGAAGAAAAAGGCTCAGCCAGGCAAAGAAGAGATAGAAATTGTATGTATTAAGAGAATGAAGGATTCGAAGGAGGTGGGGATGAATTGAGGAGAATGTGGAGGAGTAGTAGTTGTATTTATGGGGAAAAAGAAGAAGACAGGGAGTGATTATCTGCGAAACAAAGACATGTGGAGTGTGGGGGCAACAAACTAACAGGGCTTAGATGTTCTTATTTGAGAAGTCTTGTTCAAGGCCATGCAACCTCATTCCCCATTTGGCCTTTTCCCTTTTTCTTGTTACCCCTCCCATAGACAAAGTGGACCACTATACTCTATGCTCTATACCATAAACTCCAATCTCCGTTCATCCTATGTGTGTATTTGTGTTTTGGACAGTGTGATTGTGCGTGAAATCCCCATTTGATTAATGATTGATCGAGAGAATTAGGAAATGGTACGTTATACTCATGCACACGGTACTTAAGTTGTAAGGTCGCCAAAAGGTCACGCAATGACAATTAAACCATCTTATTAGTTTAATCAGGGTGGGAGTCTGTTGTCTGGCACGTTTAAGGCATGTAAAACCAATGCTTTTGAGTTTCGCCATCCATGTTCGTTATCGATACTTGGCATTAACAACCTCGGTTTCCAGTTCCACCTTCGGAACTGCTAGGTGGCACGGAATTGAAACTGACGAATCATCCCATGGCCTACACTAGTTTCTTGGCTTCTTGCTGGTAGTAAAACTTCATTCTCAGTTCCCTCATATTTTCAAGTTCAATGTTTTTCTTCTTTTTTTTTTCCCCAAGTCAGAGGTTAGATGTATCGGAAGCATTAATCGTTTCTGGCTACTTCTGTGGCCAAGGAAGGAGATTGCAGTCTCTGTCTGTCCCAGTAGAATTTACATATGATATGGGCTGCTCTTTTGTAGCATTTCGCATGATCATGACATTGGTTAGTTTCCAAGGTACAACTTCTTGTGAGCTCAATATGGATTCATGAACGAATCAAGACTGATCATTCAAGGATGGATGAATGGCAGCTGTCTATTGTGAATGATCATCTTATTAAGTACAAGAAAGGGATGCCTTCGTCCTTTCTCCGAACAAAACAAATGGCAGTGTAGCTACATGTTTCAGCAAAAGATCAAGGACAACTCATTCTACTATTCATTTGCACGTAAATCCAGGACCACTGTTCTTTCAGTGAAAAAAGAAAAAAAAAAAAAAAAAAAAAGGTAAAAGAACCAATCATGTATGTACCTAGAGACCGTTTGATCATTTTAAATTTACTCGTTTATTTTGAGTTGAGGTTTAGGCCCTCTATAGATTATAGAAAGGAAGAGTCTTCTTCTGTACCACGGAAGGTAGATGCTTGAAAATATTAGCTAGGTTGATGAACAGAATGTGATCACCTTGGCATAATTTTTTTTTTTTTTTGAGAGCAGAAAATCAAGTTTACTCTCGAAAAATGGAGGATTAGGGAAATGTACATTGAAAAAAAAAAAAAGGGTACGTGAGTTTTTGTGTTTTTTTTTGGTTCAAATGTATGCATGCCCTAAGTCCTAACCCTATATTATCATTATTATTTAAGGAAACAAGATCAATATTAATAAGTTCAACGGGCAACCATTAATTTGGGTCCCCAATCCCAATCCGGAGTAGCAGCATTCAAAACTAAGGCGACAAACAGCAGTTGTTTTGAATGAATGTACTAAGAAAGTAGCTTATAGCGACTTGCATCCTGTCCCTGGTTTCGGCTGTTTTGTCCTCCATTTCCAAACGTGGGGTCTACGGAAAACATTAATTTAATTATATCAGTACTACGTACGCAAGTTCGCAATGCAAACGTACATAATATAACATACGAACATGGTGCTTCTGTCTATCTCAGTCTCTATCAATGAATGTCCTTGCGTACTACTGTGCAAGGTTGTTAAGGAAATGATGCATAGCAATTAGTAGTCTAGTGTGTTTAGAAAAAATTGCAGCTGATCTATTGTTAAGAGAAGGACCATTTACAAGCATGATTGGATTGGACGCTTCATTTTGGCGAAGCATTCTGCTGGTGACCATTCAACAGTGCCATTTATAGCTCCAGTTAGAAATCTCCCTCCTCCTAATTTTGACTACTTGCACTCGAACAAGCAAATACAGGTTGGTTGGTGGTACTATATACTTACTGCTCCATCAATTATGTTTCAACAAGAAGAACCTCCCATGTGAGCAGAAACAAGAATGAGATGTTAGCAGATATGGATCCATAATTTATATATATATAAAAAAAAAAAAAAGAAGAAGTGATTTCCATGTTCTGAGGTCAACAGCTTTGCCCTGTTTCGGTTACAATCAACAAAAGAATTCGCCCTCTGCCTAGCCTGATGCAACGAAGCATCAGGGTTGTTCATCCATGCTCCAAACCAAATTCCTCTGATAGTCTTTTCAAGCCAAAACAAAAGGCAAGGGAAAGTTTTGAGGAGATTATTAAGGTCAGAATAAAATGCAATGGATTCCTCCTCCCTCTATGAACTTATCCGAGTCTGATAGGTATGTGACCTGTCGTCCTCTTTCAGACCACGACCGCATGAAAGAAAACTGGAGAAGAATGTATTGATTGAGAATGATGGGTCAGTCAAGTTGTAATAATCACAACCATGGCTGGCTTTTCCCATGTTCTGTGAATGGGATTGGGTAACAGATATAAGAGGATGGTGAGGCATCCGTGAGCAAATCATCTTGTCAAACTCAAATAGAGGGGGAATGCCCTGAGGGTACTCCTAATAAACAAAGAGCAGAGTTTCTACTGCTTGATATTGACAAGAGTTTTCAAAAATTAGCATGTGAAGGCCATGTTACTTTTGCCTCCAAAGCCGCTGGTGAAGACACAAAAATCCATATTCAACCACATAAATCATCTGATGAACCAACCTGCCAACGCTAACAGCAACTAAATTAAGCAAGCAACATTACTCAAAAATCAGTAGTAATTCCTGCCTACCAATAATACTCGCGTTGCGGTTAAGCTGTGCCTTCAGATTGTACTTTGCTCAGTCGGATAAAACACACAACAATGAATTACGTATTTCTTAGAGTGATACTCTCTTTATCAACCAGCTAAACGTAGCCCAAAATACCACCCTCAGGGCAATCCCGTAAGGTATAAGGATCGAATCGAGAGCTGTCCGCAAAAAGTTAATAAATGACAAATAGATGATAAATTGAACTGATGATAAATTATGCGGACATCGGATTCTTTACACAACTGTAGAAGCATACGTTATTGCTTTCCTTCATAGAGGAAGGAGAAAGGCAAAAGAAAAGAAAGGAAAGGGAAAAAAGGGAGCTTAAAAAGCCACATGTAGGACAAGGGAGTGACCTGCTGATCTTTCATGAGTGTACAAATTTTTTAATTGATTCGGACACTTCACATCCAATTATCGGGAGAGCCATTTATTTATGTAGGAAACGAATAGCAAAGGGCCAATGGGGCTTTAACTCCGCATGTGTTCCCAGCTTCAAATGAAAGGACAGCCAGGAACTTTTCACAGCTGAAGAAAAAGAAGTTTGTTTTTGGGCAATCGCGTACGCCAAAAGCATCGTAACCCAAAAATGGAGTCCCAGCACACAGCAAACCATCTATACAACTAGTAATTGCCAAACTGCAAGCCCGTCAATTGACTATAAGACAAAGGGATCTCATCAAAGGATGGAAATAGGAAGTTTAACTTCACTAAAAGATAGCAGCACAGAAACTAGACAAACCACTGATAATCTTATTTACAGGCAAATCCGGTGTTGTATTAACATCTATTGCAGTTAGACAAGACTTGATGCAACTCGTACAGAATAATACAGCGATCCCTAAACCTACCAGCCTAAGGAACAGCAAAGAGAAAAAGAATAAAAAGACACTGCCTGCAAGAGAACTAGGAAAGACAAAGGTGGCAAGCTACCTAGATAATGAGTCAGTTCAAATGTACAATGAACTACATACACGCGCTCATTGTTCAACCCATTCAGAGTGGACATATATGCTGAATGTTGACTTGCACAATCATGTACATTCACTAACCAGAGGCTGGTTTAAGAGATTGGGGCATCCCATCCATCATGCTCAATTGCCTTCTCAGCTTCATAATGTGAGCTTGCACCTATCATGCAAGAACTATTGCTAAGTCACATAAGAGTCAAAGAAGCAACCAAAGTTTTTAAGGGGAAAAAAAAACATGATCTTAGAAACACACACCCACAAAAGTTAGTCATCAATAATCCACCGCCAAGACAGTTTACAATGACGAAGGGAAAAAAGTTTATTATGAATTTTTGAAAGATTAAAACTGAAGATACATATTTCCCTTGCAACCTTTGCAATATGGAAATGAGGGGGAAAAAGACTGAAGGATTAACGTGAGGTTGTGCTCCCAACAATATCAACAAAACACTTCCACAGTATTTCACTGATGGTATTTTGGCACAGAAACTTCATACTCCTCACCAATCAAATAACATAAAACGTCGTCAACTGCAATCTTTTCAAGAAAATGGCTTTGAGGCACAAAACATATGCAGCTACACAGGATTCATCAAGAACAAAATACCATATGTGCACAGTCATCAATGCATGGTTGAATCAGGAAAAGTCAAGTATTTGAGAAGCCACAAAACAAAAAAACAACAAGAAGAATTTTCACCTGTTGACGAGCTGCGGCAAGCTTTAGCAGTTCATCTGCCTCCGAGAAATTGACGAACCAGGGGCTAAGCATATGATCTTTTGTGTCACCTCTGCCACTTTCATGCACCTCTTGAACTGGAGCTGAGAAAATAAAGCATAAATGAGAATTTAGAGCAAACTAAGCGAACATCATTTTATAAGAAAATGCCATACCTGGAGGCAGACTTAACGTGGCAGGAAGTCGAGGCACAACTACTGCAGGATGATTCTGGACACGAGCTAAGAAATCTGCAGGTGGTTCAGGGAAAACAATCTCATTGTATGTTTCCACAACAACAGGTTTTTTAGTTGACTGAGGTCCGCTGTCCTCTTCAGAATACAACTTCAAATGGTGATACCTAGAAAGGACCATACACACATTAAAAGGCAGAGAGAGAGAGAGAGAGAGAGAGAGCAAAGGATAACTCACAAGTCTAACTGCTTGTCACAGACATCATTGTGGAAGAAAAGGGAGATAGCAATTTCAAATTCACCCCAACCACATTCAGATATCTCAAACGGTGGTGATTCAACAACTCTCACAGGATTATTAAAGCTTGGATGCAACTGAAATACAGCTCGCTTAATTACAACACCAAGATCCTCATTTGTGGCCCCACGAACATAAACTGTCCACTTATGCGACAGAGTTCTAATTCACACCAAATCATTCAAAAATAAGTAAACAATCAGCAGGAAAAGGCAGGAAATCAACTCAAAATTACCTCTTTACTTACTCGCTGGCTTTTCTACCAAGCCAAAATGCTATTGTTCCATAAACTATAGGAACAGAAACTTCCACATCTTTGACCCTCTTCACTGCAATCTGTTCAAAACCCACGAGCTACTTTAGCATATTCCCTATGATAAATAAAGACAGAAATAAAAAAAGTACTGTAAACATAATCCAACATCCGCATGCATGCAGCTGGATCAAACCTAAAAGGGGGACTGAAAAAGTTCAAAACTTCAACTTTACTAATTCAAATACCACAAAAAATAACAATAATAATAATAAAGGCCTTGAGCATAAGAAAAATTAAACCATCGTCACATGATAGAAAAGAAATCATAGAAATTAACCTTCAGGAACAATGCTTGAAAACAACAATAACAACAACAAAAAACAACCACGAGAAAAGTTAGATTCCCACATAGTTGCAAGTAACACATGCAATTGCAAACATGCAACAATAACAACGTAAAATGAAACAAGAAGGGCTAAGTTTTACGTAATTACGATCAAAACAAGAGTCAGAAACATAAAACTACAGAAGAAAAATGAAAACGGGTACCTTCTTTTCGGAATCTTCGGAAGGCCTAGTGATTTTAATACGTTGTATTTTGGGAGTGGACTCATTGGTCCCATCTGGTTGACATTCACCTTGCAAATTTTGAGGCATTCTTTATTTTTTGCATGAAGGGACTAACTAGGGCCGCTTGTTTCTTCACATTTGACGGATTCTGGTGAGAATTGAATGAAATCAGGGTTAGGGTTTTGGGAGGGAGAGTTGAATTGAAGGAGAGGGGTTTTAGCTTTCAGTACTACTTTGTTATTCAAGTAAGTTAAAGTGGTTGGACTTTGGTTTTGTCTTTTTGCGTGTGGAATGGCGCTAATTTTTCAGAGGAGTTTTGGTAAAGCGAAGTACTACGTCGTTTAGTGGAAGTAAAGTACTAAAACGCAACCAACCAGAGATAGTTTATACAGTGTTAAATGTATATTGATGGGTCGGGCTTAGCACGCTTTTGGAGCACCCGCGCTAAACAGACCCGCTAATCCAAAAGGTTGCCATGCTCAGTCCTCGCACTTAGGGCTGTCAACGGGCCGGGTCCGGGCCGGAATTCATTATTCCGGACCCGGACCCGAATTACTATGCCGGATCCGACCGGTTTACCCCGACAGGGTCTTTTATTCTATGTTCCGGATCCGGATCCGGGTCTACCCGAACAAATTTACCAAATTTTATAATTTCTAATAGAAATGAAAAAAATATATATTTGTAAACTAATTTCTAACTAATGCAAAGAAAAAATCAAATAAGAAAAGAAATCAAAATTAACTTTATTAAAATACATCACCCTAATCAAGTTATATTGATAAATATATATATTTTAAATTATTAATTCATTTATATCCGGATCCGGGTCTAATACGGGTCGGAATACTATATTCCGTATCCGACCCTTTTTTTTGTTTGACAAAACGGATCCGGGAAACGGAATTAAATCCCTACCCATACCCGCAATAATTTACGGATCCGGTCCGGATCCGGGTCTAGACCCGACCCGTTGACAGGCCTACTCGCACTTGAGCCTTCTCGGGGCCGAATTTCTATTCTTTGTGGGAGAAAGAAGAAGGATGATCCGGATTTGAAGAGACAGATCCATTTCTGGATCCCAAATGCTTCCCAAGGGATTGGTTTCAGTACTATTTATTTACCCGACGCGAATTATATGCATTGGATATTCTGTAGAAATTTACATAATTCCCATTAGAAGAAGTGATAGAAAAAAAGTATTAACAAAAATCTTTTAAAAAAAAAAAGGGTTTCTGGCAAATATAATCTAATCTAATCTAATCTATCCGAACAACAATACAAAGACAGTTATGATGGGTTTGCTTCCTGATGTTGATAAATCCTCGTACTTGGAGTCTTGCCTTTCCAATCCTAGGATGTTTTCTAAATCAAATCCTAACTACGACAAGCTATTCTGCTGAGTTCTGAACAGTTCCCAGTGCATATGAGCAAATATCTTATGACTTGCCCCTTCACAGGGAAGGGATGGTGCTGTCGGCAATCGAAGTACTGGCACCACTGCGAGACAAAGTAAATGCTGCCACTAATTCAGGCGCTAGAAGCGCAAGGGGCAGCAAGTCAGAACAACAGAAATTGGGAAACATCATGGGCACAACACATGCTTTTATGCCAGGAATAAAATGTCAAAGCTCACATTCCGTGAGAGAACAACATTCAGGACATACAATTGATAAGTGACAATATGCACTTCACTGAAGGAAACAATCGACTAGGGATTGCAACTCTGCATCCGTACCAAATGATCTTCTCTACTTCATCTTTCATGGTGAGCCGATAGATGACAAGAAATAAACAGGTCTCTTCCGAGAGTATGTTTTCAAGAAAAGAAGCCTTCGCCCATCTGCAGCTCTCACCAGCATCCACCCAAGGCTATAGGACACGTGACTCCCAAAGTTAAACAGGGCAGATAGCCCATGGAAAACAACCAAGCATGCCAAATCAGATGTTGGAAGAACTCAGCGCCATAACCTTGCACTGCTCATTCATGGCTAAGAGCTGCGCCTCTTTCTTGTCAAGCAGAGCACTAAGCCTCACATTCTCTTCCATAAGTTTCTGAACTTCAGCCTCTTTCTGCATTTTCTCACTCTCCAACTGACTAGTCTTTGCTACTAGCCTGCTTCATTTACAATGTAATCAACCACGTTAAACTCATAACAAGCGCAATGAAACAGGTGGAAGAAAAGAATTCTCCTAGGAGTATGTCATGTATGAAGAGAATCTCTCTCATTTCTTTACAGTTATACTCATATTACGAGTGTTTTCATTAATGTGGAACACCATTAACATGGAAAATACCTGCAGACAGTTTTTTTTTTTAAAAGTAAGCTCCATAACTATTAAACAAACAGTTCAATATGTGCAAAAAAAAAAAGAGGTTCTACTCATCCATTTACTAAGCATCTATAAAATGCCAAAGAAAAGGCAAAATGAGCAAGGGAAAAACAGAAGATACTGACCGCTCAAAAAGCCTCTCAATTGTCTGAAATTGCTTTTCTGATGAAAGAAGCGTCTCTCTTACACTAATAAGACTACTGACATAAGTTTTTAGTGATTCAAAATCTCGCTTAACACGGGCAAGCTCTAACTCATTTTCTGCAGCTCTTTGCCTCTGTCTAGAAGTTTCCCCAACCAACTCTTCAACCCTTTGTCGCATCTCATTCAGAATACAGTTTGTTCCCAAAGCAAAATTTTCCATCTCCTCTAACTTTGTAGACATGTTTTCAATTTGAACTGCCTTTCTTTTTATCTCTTCCTGGCCTACTGTTACCTTCTCTTTCTCCAAAGCAGTTTCAGATTCTGCCACTAAAACCCTCTTGACAAGGCATTCCATAACATCTGTCACCATTTGTACACCTTTCAGTAGTTCACCAATATAAGCTCCATCTTGTTCATCGAGTAAGTCATTATCACTGGCAAGCTTTGTCCAAGTTTCTTCCTCTAAATCTTCAAATGGAGAAAGATCCACGTTCCTTGACCATCCAGATAATGGTACACCATTTTTGTCCACAAGTCCCACTCCATCCACTTGTTTTATGCCGCAGGAGGTATGGGCCAGATGAGGAACAGCCATGATTCTTGCTTTGGATTTCAAGTATGTTAACATAGTTGCAGTAGTTTTAACTCGTCGCCATAAAAGATCCAACTCCTTCTTTGTGTCTTCCTCGGACCCTTGTACACATAACTTTACTTCTAGAAGTTTTACTTGCAAAGCATCCACTTGTGCCTGGTTTCTTTCCATCTCCTGCTTCCAATCCAACTGGGTTTGGCTCAACTGAGACTTAAAACCTGCCAGGTTGACATCTTCTTCTGTTGCCATCACCTTCAACAATCATGCAAGGCATGCTTAGGAATTTCAAAAAAAAAAAAAAAGTGAAGTGAATCACCAAAGATATGCACAATAAACACCAGCAGAAGGAAATATCTTCCAGAATATATACCAGTGACATGACTTATGTAGTTTCTAAGGTCCAGGTAAAAAGAATTTCAGTGAATCTTATGACAGCTCCATATTCATAATCCTATTTAGGTCGCGGATGAGAGAGAGAGAGAGAGAGATAGAGATTGGGAGTGTGGTAGAGATTTACAACATGTAAGTGTCATAGAATCTGAAAAAACACAATGAAAATAAGAAGCCCGGGAACTATGTATGCAAGTACACATGTTCGTCTCTCAAAATCACATAAACGACCAAAAGACTGCTTGCCATTTGTATATGATTTGTCTGCTACTAAGTTCAAAGCCCAAATTTCATATCCAATTCTAATGCTGTTTCTCAATGAAATAAAACATCAGTGATCAGTACATGTAAAAAAGTAATCATCCATGCCGAAGGAGCAATGAACCTTGAACTCATATTAAAGACTCCTTTACATAATAGCAGAACTAGGAAATGAAAGTGCATCACCATCCTTTGAGAAAAAAAAAATGAACAGAAAAAGATAATACTTTTAGAAAGCAAATTAAGTAACCTAACAAAGATTTGGATAGTAAGCTAGTAAAATAACAACATATGTTTAACAAATCCACCAAAGGGAAAGCTTTTGTGGCTTTTTCCCATTCTAGCATATTAAAATTACACTATACTGTTAAGCTTTAGCTACACTGGCAACACCAGGATCGCCACCGCACTAAAGTGAGAAAAATTTGAACCCCAGATACTGAAATATGGTCCACAGATCAATCTTCACCAAATCTTCTTAGAACATAAAAAGCTAATCAATTTCTATAGCTCAATAGTTAAATTAACACAACCCCGAGAGAAAAATCCCAACTTTAGCAGAGAAATACAACAGCATTACATGAAATGAATCCCCAATAATCTAAGACGTACAAAATGGTTAATCCTCTCTTAATTAACCCCCTAATGCCTCAGGTGGCCAAAATCTTTTGTGGCATTACGCGAATCACAACTATTACAGGAAACAAGAAAAGGAAATTAAAAAAAAAACCCAATTTACCAAAAGATTAAAAGGGCCAGTATCACAGGCAAATGACAATTATAAATTAATTAAAAAAAAACTCAAAAAGAGAGAGAGAGAGAGAGATCAAATAAAAAGCCAGAGGAGTATAGCACCTTTGATTTTGAGGGAAATGGGGGAGCTCGGAAAATGTTTCGAGAGAGGAGAGATGAGGAGGGTGGTGGTGGACGATGATGACGTTGGTCCAACACGCGTTGTCTGAAGAAAGGTTTTAAGGTGAAAAGGAATTAAGGGAGAGGCCCAACCAACACAGGGTTTGTTGGTGGTATTACCTCTCCACTTTACTCTTTTCTGTGTTTCGGATAATTTTTACGCCACTATAATTGCTTTGATTAAAATAATGGAAGCAGGCTATTTCTTTTTTACCCCTAGAAGTTTGCTAATTTCTAAAAACAGTGTACTATTTCACTGTAATAATTTATTAAGCCCGTACAAATTATTGTGCTTGTGATACTTAACACGTTAAACTCCAATTCATAAGTTTTCCTCTCTCCACATCTAATTGATAGACTGTATTGTAAATCAATTCTCTTGATTTTGGTGAAAATTTGCATGATCAAGTGATCACATCAACTAATACTACTGAATCTAGTATCTTATTTCTATTAATCAAGTGTAGGTTGTAGCATTCATGTCTAACATTTGAGTGATACAAAATGGGTCAAATGAATTTGATATTGGAGAAATTTTTGGTTTTGAATCAATGACGATGCACTAATTAAAATTATAAAATCCACCGATTTCAAATTAAATATAATTCAAATAAGATCGTGGACGTAAGATTCTTATTTATTCAATTGACAGTATCAGATCGGTCAACCATCAATCGTTGAATTTGTCACGCAATTGATGCGTACTAACATTAAAGTTTGGAAAAAATCGCCAATTTAATCCTCAAACTATTTTACTAAAACCAATATAGGTCCCGTATAGGTCATGCGATAAAATGTTGAGGAATCAAATTGGCTTTAGTAAAATAGTTTGAGGACTAAATTGACGATTTTCCTTAAAAGCCAAAACGACAGAAGAAACATTAAGAAAATGATCGTAGAGTAAAAATTGCAAATTCATAAACAAGACGGCCTAGTATCTCAATCATTACGCATATTTTGATAATGCCAACTTCCCGTTTTGCAGACGATTACGTACACATAATGAAACTATCTAAACTACTTAAAGCCGCGAAGCCTGATGAACAGTTGATTGTGCCGGTTTCGCTGTGGTTTTGCAGCTCATTTTGTCCTTTTTAGTCTTTTCGCGGGCTTCATGTAGCGCCCTTGCTTCTGCTTCCGCTTGTCCTCGTTGCTTTTTTTGTTGCTTTGCTCCCATTCTGCCCTTTCCCTTGGTTCGCCTGTAATTTTGTCCCCAATTTTGTCCTTTTGTTTCTCCTGGATCTTCCGCTGTTGCCTGACTTTACTCACAAATGTTAGCTTTTCTCCCCAATTTCGTCCTTTTCTTTCTCCTCCATTTTCTTTCTTCAAACTATAATTCTCTCTTCTCTTTTATATTTATTATGATATTCATTAATCAATAAATTAATTACTCAAAATATATATATTAACAAACATATTGATTTTGTAAAAAAAATGCCTCGAGTCACCTTATTGTAATTTAAATTTCTGTAACACATAAGCTCATGTACTATTCGTTGACTTTGAATAAGATATTCATTAATCAATAAATAAATTACTTCATGATTAGATAAATATAATGAGCTAACAAGCGTTAGTAATTTTTGACATCAATGATCTAATAGACTCTTTAAAATTGTGTTTTTTCTCCATAACACAGAAGCCCGTGTACTATTTGTTGATTTTGAGTAACATATTCATTAATCAATAAATAAATGACTTCATGATTACATAAATATTAATAAGCTAACAACCATGATTAATTTTTCATATCAATGAGCTAATAGACTCTTTAAAATCGTGTTCGCTACAAGGAATGCAGATAACAGAATGTTGGCCGACATTTGCACATAAATATTTCTTGCATGAAGGAAGTGTCGTGTTGTTTACCCCATAGTTATTAAACCTGGCCCGCCCCAATGGTTCAACCGGTTAACCCGGTGAACTGGCCATGAAACAGAGCTGGTTTGTAATTGAATCGTTTGTGCACCAAATCCGTTGACTTTTCAACGGACCGGCGGTTCAACCGAGTTGCTTGGTTGAACCAGACAGTTTGTAAAGAACCCAGTTTTGGGATAAAAATGATTAGAAAATGCTCCAATGCTGATTAAACCCGGCCCGGCCTGGTGGTTCAACCGGTCAATCCGATGAACCGGCCATGAAACTGGGCTAGTTTGTAATTGGATCGTTTGTGCACCAAATCCGTTGACTTTTCAACGGACCGGCGGTTCAACCGAAATCGGACAATTTGTAAAGAACCCAGTTTTGGGATAATCATTGAGCATAAAAACTACGCGCACTCACCACTAGCCTAGCAGCTCACTTGGTGCTTATTCACTCCTTCTATATTATATATTAGATTTTTATTCTTATTTTATTTCTTCAAAACAATATTTGTTTGGAATCTTTTAATAAAATTTTATTATTCTCTAAATTCTATAAATTATGAAATAGATTTAAAAAATAACATATTACACAATTCATTTTAAAAACAAATATTATTCTTAATAACCTTTCGTGCTTAAAATTCAAAAATAAACTAGATAATTACACTTAGATAAAATTTTATACTTGAAGTTTGATGGATTACTAATTAAATTTAGGTTTTGTTAATTCTTATAAGAATTAATGATTCTATAATAAATTGGACTAACTGAGTATTTACTATAACATAGTTTATTTTAGTTTTAACCATATCAAAAATTATAAAACATAATATTTAAATATATGTAGTGACCCACCGGTTGAACCACTCACCCGCTGGTTGAACCAGTAATCTCTTGATCCACCTCTTTCACCGGGTTCCTCTCCGGGCCGGGTTTAATAACTATTGTTTACCCTGCTCAACGACAACAATTATTCTATCAACCTCTTTGACAGAGACTTCATCCAGCAATCTTGATCAACAAATGTTCATTACAGCTTATGAGACATAACAGTTATATTCCCCTAAATTATCCATCATTTATGTAATGAAATAAAAAATTTACCACCAACTATGAAATTCCTCTCATTACACAACTTCACAAAATTTTACCATTACCGCCCACTCTAAATATTTACAATAATAACCACACATATATAAACAAAAAAAAAAGATAATATAAACAACATCAAACAATCATAACATACATTTTCTCACCCAAAATATATATATCAAAAAAAATTCATTTTCTCAAAAATATATATATCAACAAAAACTTCACACACATCCAATAAATATAAATCAACTATACCAATCTATCTTTAACTTCCATTCATTTCACCAACCATTTTCTAAAAATATCCAATAATTTCTTTATATTCAAAAAAAAAGTTATAATTAATTCTATACCTTTTATATATAATTTATCTTCCACAATATATATATTAACAAAAATATTGATTCTCTAAAAAAACAACTTTAATTCTATAATACAAACACAGACTTATTTTCGCTACAAAAAGATATAAATATATTTTTATATCCTATTTATTACCCATTTTATATATCTCCACTTTTTTCAAAATATATTTTACTCCAACCAATTATTTTTCACAATATAACATAATTTCTCTCTATTTCAAAAATACTCCTTAAATAATATTCATTAATAACTGAATTATTTACTTAAAGTTCTTCCATTTTTAAATTAAATAACATAACACAAATGCAACTACCATAAAACACTTATCAACAAAAAATCCATAGCTATTTAATAAATACAAATTAATTATACCACTTTCCATTACCTTCCATTAACTATATTCCAAAAATATTACTTCAATAACATTTCAAAAACTAAAAAATTCAAAAATATACAACCAAAAACCAAAATTAAAAAAAAAACTTTTCTCTAAAATTATAACCTACATTATCATTAAACAATCAACAATGGACACCTGCGAAACTCGCGGGGCACCCGGCCTAGTTCATATCTAACACATCCATCTCCCTTTGGCGAGCCTGGTCAGTTTCTTTAAGATTATTATTGTGAAAAGGACTGGCTTTCATTTACGTCATCAATAATCAAAACTAGCATCTGCCATACTTTGTTCCACAGATGTCAATTGGCAAAATTTTCTACCCATGGTGTCAATTTGCAATTTTTACTCTACGATCCTTTTCTTAATGTTTCTTCTGTCGTTTTGGCTTTTAATGGATGAAGGTTTTCGTGTTTATTGGGTTTTTGACTGTGCAAATTGTTCATTATTTGGTGACACCTCATTTAGGCTATCCTTGTACTGCCGCCAAATTGGCACATCTAAGCACCATCATCATCAGCAATCAAATCTTTAATCTTGACAGGCAAGTCGGAAAAGAGGTTTCTGATATAATATGGGCATCACCGCATCAGAGAAAAAATTCAGTAGCAAATATGCAAGATTCTAGGTAATATATGATTATGCTGGTGTATCTGTACAGTTCATGTACTCTTCAATCTCGTCTTTCACATTTACATGTTACTGCACAGTTTATAGACAAGAGTCACAAGACTGGTATTCTCCTATGTGAAAGACGGAAGTTTTGGAGATGCGGTGAGAAGGCCAGACAGAAGACCAACAATGAAGGCTCTGTTATAAGTGGTTGGTTCTACTTGGATAGAATTGTTTCGGGAATCAATATAGCTGTCATTGAGAAATGGTCCACCAACAAGAGCTCCAGTTGCCATGTTTGGATTTGGAGTTGGTGAACGAAGCCACTTGAACCCATCATTGCAACCTGTATTAGCATCTGCCGGAATTGAAGCTCCCCTGTGATGTACATACTTGGGGTAGTCACTGCTATATCCAACGAGGTAGCTCATCTTCATTGGATTACTTTCCAAAACATAATTTGCTTGAATTAAGTTGATTGAAAACAAGATTACGATAGGAAATGGGAAAATCTAGAATCATGATCTTGGTGTGTCATACAACAATACATTGGTTCTTGAGAGACTTTAGAAGTAATTTAACTGGGACCACCTTTTCTAGAGCTACTCGATGTGGCCAATTAATGCAGCTAAATCAGTTCTTAGATAGTGTGGTTAAAGAATGAAGTACCTGTGAAATTGCTAAACTTCGCAAGTTCAACTGAACTGAGGAACTGACAGGGACAGAACCACTATCAGACAAACGAGTATTGGTATTCACATTCGCTATATTAGTATTTGCAATTTGTTATACTAGTGTCTGTATAGTACTGTGTTGTATGTCACTAGAGGCTCCACATCCTAAAATAATAATAATAATAATAGGGTTAATTTTGATAAACCCCTTCAAAAAATTCTTATTCCTCGCATTGATCCTGAATGTTTAATCGAATCAATTCACCGCTTACTCTATTATAGTTCTCCCAATCAAGTACAATTAGGTTGGAAGCCCAATTGCGTGTCGAATTTAGCATGTGCGATGCGTGTAGTATTTTGACTTAGCCAAATTACCCCCAAGTTTTTAATTATAAAAATTTTTTAATTGCTTGGTCTTGTTGAAAAATTTTCAAAATAAGCTGGTTTTTCCCCATCTCACTAAAAATTCTAATTTTGTGCAATTTTAGATTGATCGTAATTGAATTTAATTTTACTATATATTAACTCATGGTTACTATTTTTGATATCTTTGTTATAATGGCAAAATGTATTAGAAAAAATATAATTGTCAAACACATTGTACTTTATATTTCATCAGTTCAACATTTTTTACAATAAGCATAATATTCACATTATGTCTCTACTTATTTTACTAGTTTAAACTAGGGGGAGTGCCCGCGCATCGCGCGGGTGTTTGGTGCCTGTGGTTAAAGAAGTGTTTTCGTTGAACTAAAAATAGTACACTATGTGACATAATTAGAGGTAGGTACGATTACGAGATAAACAACATAAGAACCACCCAATATTAGAATCAGCAAGTTCCCAAAGACAAATAAGTAGATGCAGCAAATTCCCAAAAATGTACGGACAAATAGGTTTTCCATGATCCAGATAGATAATAGAGTAGTTCAAAAAGACATTATGTATGTCCACTTATTTAGTGATAGTAATAGTAGTAAAATCTTTTAGATGCTGTAATAAGCAGCATTCAGATACGTTGCTTCTTGGTGGTTTCTTCATTTTGTTTTGCAGGGGTTGTACCACTGGTTCCTTCACTGGACTTTGTAGACGGTGAGGGTGCCAAAGTGGTTGAGTTGTCTCTTTTCTTTGTTTCCACTGCTTGTATTGCAATATTCATTTGTGTTCCTTTAGAGTTAAGGTCTGGGTTGTCGGCTACTTCAGTTGCGTTTATTGCACTTCCGGTATTCCAGGATGTAGATGTTGTTCCGTAGTGACAAATATTAGAAAACCACACAAATGACTTGATACCCAAAAAGCTAACCTTATTCCAGAAATCCCACCGAGAGCTTTTTCTTGCTGTTATCCCGAACCTATAACATTATAAGAACACCAGTCAAATTACAGAGGCCTTCTAAATTTGTGAAAAAATCTGTATGTTGCAGCTAAATTACAAGGGCCAAGTGTCAAATTTTAGGAATTAAGCACATATCAATGCCAGACACGGCCCAAACCACCCACATGAACGACAAAATTGCGGGAAAAATCTTACCTCAAGCTGAATCACCAGGAGTAGCTGCGGCTAAAGAACATTCTGAGATGCTCGGTAGAAAGGCATAAAAAATAGCCCAAATCCCAGAATATTAAAAGGGTGAAACCGAAGAAGATGAAAGAGGAGGCATTGAAATAAGCATAATCAATGCGCAGCCGTTTGGGGAAAGGAAGAGGCATGGAAAATCCCAATCCCTGAAGCTGAAAGGGGGGAAACAACCCAATCCCAAAGGCCAGATATGGAGTCATTAATAAACCCATGTTTATGGCCGTTAAATTCAGGCATAAATGACATCAAAACAGTGGAGTTCACACCTGAGAGAGGATGAAAAGACAAACTGGGAATCATGACGCTAAAGCTAACAATATCATGAGACAACATCCAAAGAATACAAAAACTAATATCCAGATGCAAACATGAAGTTATCCGGAAAGCTCATGAAACATTAGGCAACAGTGGCTAAGAACAGCAGGGAAAAAGGCTGTTCAAGTTACAGACACAAACGGTTGTCTGTGAGAGCGGCTAAGACTCATTTTTGGCAATTTCAGCCAAAGCGCGAGTCCCAAACGGCTGTCTGCGGCTCAAGAGCTGAAAGTGTGCTGTGTAAAGGCCATTTCAGTAATTACACAAATCCACATGCTTATATGAGTTGTACCAAAAGCAACAAATGGTTCCAGATTAATTGCACATACCATAAATACCCAAACACACAACCACATTTAAAGTTTTAAATGTCTATAAAGAAGGCCATTTCGGTTAATATACCCAATCACAGGCTTTCCTGACCTGTACCTTCAACTTGCAAAACACTTCATAATATAAGGAATTTCCAAAAAGTCCCTACCTATGCGGTTGAAATTCAACCTCCTCTTTGACAAAAACTCAATCTTATATAGTATAAGGAAATTTGTTCAAATTTTTTTTTTTTTGTAAAATTTTATATAGCATGGGATGTGTATATTGGCCGGTTCATAAAATTATATATGTTGCACATGCGAAATTCAGAACGAGATTGGGCTATCCAACCCAATTGTATCTAATTGAGAAATTTGTAATAATGCAGAGAGTGAATCGATTCAATTAAATATTCAAAGAGACAATAAAGATTAAAGAAGCACTTCTCTAGGGGATTTAGTAGAATTAATCCCAAAAAAAAAAAAGCAAAAAAGTTTTACTGTTTTACACCTTCTCCGTTCAGTCCACCAAAAAAAAAAAAATTGTAATTCCACGTAGGTATGGTTTGTCTGGCATTTTGATCCCATCAGTACTACTACTAAAATTAACCATCACCGGGTCGCATAATTTTTTTTCCCTTTTTTTTTCGGTGGAAAGAAACTTCTGGGGTTTTCTTGTTCTTGGTGAGGGACAGAATCTATCACGAGCAAGTTTATACGGATGAGTGGCGGCGGCGGCGATGGAGGAAGTGGAGGACGAGAAGGCGATTGGGACTGCAGCGGTTGTGGCAACCGCAATTACGCTTTCAGATGCTTCTGCAACAGATGCAAGCAGCCGAGGCTCCTGGTTGACAATAAAACCCCAGCCGATTCCAAATGGCTCCCCCGCATCGGTGATTGGATCTGCACCGGTAAGTTCCCCCCAATTATCCATTTGGCAATTGCTTCTGTCTTTCGTTCATTCATAATCCAGGGTAAATAACTCTTGTATGCTCTGATAATTTACTATGAGAATTCTTCGCTTCCATAGCTAGTTAAATTATAGCTTTGTTAAACTATGTCACATTACCTTAAGAGCTGCAGCCATTTCTATTTTTCGATTTTTTCTCCCTAATCCATGATTACCACCTGCTTTTATTTGCCATGGAATTAAGGGTTTCTTCACAGCACATACTTGCTGGTCTCTCAAAAATAAGACCTTTAAGCTAGATGCACGTCTGAGCTAGAGAGAGTAAAGTGCTTGTTTCTTCCCTGCATATGCGATAATCTGATAACCAGATAAGGCTATAAGTTAAATCAAACATTTTGTTATCATCTGAAGCATCTAAAGAGTTTCCAGCATTATTCAGTTGTGTTTAGACTTTTTTCTAAGCTAGTTATTCATCATGCACATTAGAAGAAGTTAAAGATGCCGGTCAAATCTATGCTGCAAGTTTTGTGAAAGAATGTACGAGTGGGATACTACTTTGTTGATTATTTCATGCTGTTTGTTTGTTGCTATTCTTTTCTTCCATGCAATGTCTTTAGCAACAAACACTAGTTCAGTTAGGTTGTGAATTTTTAAAGTTTTTGGATGATGATTTTGTATGCAATCGCGGTTGGCGTGCATTTCTTGGAATATTTCCACTTCCTGGCTGCATTCTGGGTGCGTGTGTATGGCAATGGATCGATAGGTTGCACTAACAACAATTATGCATCAAGAGAAAAGTGCAAAAAATGCGGGCAACCAAAGGAGATAGCAGCGATGCCAGCTATGGCAATCCCTGGAGCTTCTGTCCCAACTTATCCAAATTATTTTGCCAGGGCACAAGGAGGACTCGATCAAAGGATAAACAACGGATTGTTGGGGAATGGATCTCTCCAGCAGTCACTGCCTTTGAGCTCTAACTGGCCTTTTGCTGGGGCTGATAAATTTGGTCTTCAACCAGCTGCTACTTGGCCAGTGAATGGGATGAATACTTCTGGTGTTCTGCATGCTAGCCAAGCTAATCAACTAGTTTCTGCTCCAAAAAGCTGGCGCAGTGGTGACTGGATCTGCAGCTGTGGCTTTCACAACTATTCTTCTCGTGCACAGGTCTGACAAAGCAGAAAATGTTTTAATATTTAAACTTGTTCTTTCAGATGAAGTGACATAGATCACACATCTGAATTTTGTGAAGTTGTCCTGTAGTGCAAAAAATGCAACACTCCAATGCCAGAAGCTGCACGTTCTTCTTTTGTCAGTACGGCAATTACAGGTACGTAGAGATGTCTTTTTTTATGTACCAAGTCTCTTTAAACATTCACATACGGACGTGAATGTTTATTTCTTTGTTTTCTTTAATTGTGGCCTTCTTTTCCACCATTTCCATTACAGGTCCTCCTTTTTTTTTTTGGGGAGGAAGGGGGGGCGGTGGTTGGGCGGTGGGGGCTGTATTGCTACTTGCTTATCATTTTGGGAGGCTCCAATAGAATGAAAGTTGGCAACGTTTATGTTCCTTAATCAGATAGTTTGAGTCTGTAATTGATCTTTTCTGTGCTATTTGATGGAAGCTCATGGAACAAAAAGAGTAGCTTCTGAAGAACTTGTTCACGAATGGGATAGCAAGAGACTGAACGCTGGACAGGTTGGACACCAATTTCTTTATCGGGTTTCAGATTGAGTATTTGATTCTAAATTGTAGCTTTGACCTTTTTTATTTCTATAAATCTGATTTGCTGGTTATGGGTTGCAGCCTGCATATTCAGGACCTGAATCTGTTGTCGGTCCTAGTGGCAGTCAACCATCTCTCATTTACTCGACCTTTCCAAGTGCAAGTTCAGCTTTGGGTCCAAATTTGCGATTTAATCTGCAGGTACCGCATGTACCAGCAGCTCCTACTCTTCTTGGCAAAGGGTAATGATCGCTTCTTTGGTGCTTTGTTCATATTACGTGGAAGTTGGCAAAGGATTTTTTTTTTCCTGGATGTGTTATATTCATCTGGGATGTGGTTATATATGCTTAAGTTTCTCTTGTTCCTCACTATTATGTCATTACCTTTCATTGTTCTGTCCTGCCTTTCTTTGAACAGTCAAAGATTCCAAAATGAAAGTAAGTATTGGTCAAGCTACCTTCTGTGCTCATCTGTCTTCTGACTTGGAGAATCAGATTTAAATTTGTAAAACAGAACCAGTTGTAGCCTTTCTCTATGAATCAAACATTTTTCTGAACAATAAACAGATTCTTGTATGGAGCATTAAGCATATTGTATCTTGGCTCTTAATCTTTTCTTTGGTGTTTGACCCCCATACCTGGCAGGGCAAAACAATGGCGTGATGGGGATTGGATGTGCAATAATTGCAACAATCACAACTACGCATCTCGATCAGAATGTAACAGGTCAGTACCTAGAGAAGCATACTTCCAGTACTAAACTGCTTCTTGTGCTATGATATGTCATCTTCCTACTACAACCCCCACTCCTCTCTTCCTTCAGTGGAGGAAGACCTGCTAAAAAAATTCAATGAAAGTTATAGCAGACCATAGATCAAAGAAATGGCATGGAAACGTTGAGATTTGTTATCACGTCCCTGCATGCTCTTATTTCTGAATTTTTGCAATACAAGTGGGCTGATTCTCAAAGTTCTTGGAATTACAGGTGCAAGAAGCAGAGAGAGGTGCTTCTTCAGCAAGTTGGTGTTGCGTAGCCTACAGCATTGAAGGGATTTTAAGTTTGCTCCAATTGTGTAACAGCTACTGTTGATTATTGGACACATGGATTCGATGCGGTGATCATTCGATCATCCTGCCTAGATTTGGTTTGATTTACTGCACAGTGCGGGTACAAATTGAGTTTATTATGAAAGGTTGTGTTCCAGTGTGAAGTATGAAAATGTGCAATCTTTCTCAGGAGCCTTTTCACTGTTTAAAATGTGGTGATTGAATCTGAATGCACCAAATTTTCATGTATTGGATATACTAGAATACTAGTCAAGGCCGTGGATAACAGAGAAATACAAAGGGTAATAGTTCTCGAACAGAAAAACTTAATCCACTCTTTTAACTCTAGACTATCCTGCACCTACAGAAACTTCAATTCTTGATTCGTAGAGAGATTCTCATTAACCTTTGAACATGGAGGTGGGAGCCAAGGGAGGAGAATCCAGCTGGTAAAGATTGAGTGCGGGGCCAACAAAGCGGAATACTATCCACCCCCCAATAATGATAAAGATGGAAGCATAAGCAAACTTGTTAAGCCAGAACAAGATACCTTTCTCCCCCATATAGAGCTCTACAACCTTCTCGGTCAGAGTCATGGATTCCCAGTCCTTGGGATGAGCTGCTGTCTCTGCTTTCATGGACGCGCCGTCCTGCTGTTGATTTCTTCTTCTTCTTCTTGAACCCCTTCGGAACCGAATCTCCACCGTGTCTGGAGGCTTTATGGGCTGCTGAATTGGTGTTGACGCATTTGGTTCGTTGCTGCCGGTTTCACCGTTGATGTCGTCGCTGCTGCTTTTAATGGGACCAAGCGTGAGGAATTGAACATGTTGGCGTTGGGATGATGCCAGGGAAATTGAAGCTGGGATAGCATTCAAAGGTCTTGGCGGAGATAGCATGGCCGTGTTCGTTACTTACCTGTATCGGAGCCAGTCAGCCAGTGGATGGATTTCTTATCCCTCTTATCCTTCAAAAAATGTTGCTATGCTATTATAAAGGGACTGGCCCCACAAAGGAAAGTAAAAAATTAAAAAAAAAAGGGACATATCAGAGACGTTCAAATAATTGAAAGTTTGATCCTTTTTTTTTTTTTTTTTTTTTTTTTTGTGAATGGAATTGAATGCTTGATCAAATGCAATAAAAATTACTACGATTAAGAAACAAGTTAACTAGGACGTTAAAATTAGCAAAACAAAAAAAAAATGTTAGCCAAATGTGAGGGTGACCGATTGCCCCTACTCAACTTTGTGAAAATTACAAATTAGGCTTGAAATTTTTATAAAAATTTTGGTTTCTCTCATAATTGCCCCATTTAATTTAAAAAAAATATCCTTATATCTTGACAATGCCACCTCTAATTTGAAAAGTGGTCATCTCTAGACAATTAATTCCTTTTTTTAAGTATTTCTTCTAGGTCCCATTGTTTCAAAGCTATTAATTGAGATACATTTAATTACTACTTGAACTAGAAAAATTATAGGAAGTAGAATATAAACCTAAATTTATTTTTTTTTAATTTTAAGTGTACAATCTTGCTCCCGCTGAGTAGTCTGTCCCTAGGTCCTCCTTCATTAGTGTCACCAACATTACATAAGAAATTAATTCCAAGACAAATTTAGTAACATGTTAAATCACCTCTAGCATAGACATGAAAAGGATAATTTCCAAATCAATGCTACAACTAGAATTAAGACAAAGCACACAAAATCTGGAGGGTGCCATTTATTTAATTTCCAAAAACTCCATCATTTACCATGTTTTACTTAGGGATGGCAACGAAGACGGCAAGTGCCCAAATTGGAAGTCATGATGCGAGTGTGGAGATTGAAAAGATTTTTCTCCCCTCGTTTTAAATGTGGCAAGGGACAGGGAAGATACCTCTACCCTGTCCCCTGTTACTAATATAAAATTTAAAAAAGCGATAATATTAGAAAATCTCCTCTGAGGATTATGCTAATATTACTTGACACTTCTAAAGTTTTAAAAATATCACTTATCTCTCTTGTCAGTGAAATGGGAACACTAATTACAAACACATACACACACACATATATATGATGTATGTGTGTGTGTGTATCATAGTTTGTATGATAAAATGATTATTTGGTTATTTTTAGTTTACTTGAATTTTTTACATATTGTAAGTTATTTACTAAAAAATAAAAATAAATATGATAATTGTGAGTTTAGATTTGCTGTAGACATTATAACTATTCATCAATTATATGCATATCTATTAAAATTTGAGAACTAAAAAATCATAATTTATATGATAAAATGATGATTTGGTTTTTTAGTTTACTTCAAATTTTTAAACACATTGTAAGTTGTTTAAACAAATACGATGATTATAAATTTAAATTTGCTATTAAATGTAGAGAAATGAATTAAAAAAAGATCAAAATGATTTTTAACCTTAATTTTACATTGAATATTAGCTAAAAATCTAAAAAATATTTCTATAATGTTATTATTGATATTATATATATAAAAAGAATACAAAATAAAAAAATAGCATTAAACAATCGTGGGACACTTGTGAAATCATGTGACGGGACGGGAGAAGGGGGATTTTAGAGCAGCCCGCGCTATTGACAGCCCTACTGTTTTTCTAGAAGCTTTTGGATTTTGGGGGCTCAATTTGTCTTTTAGCAGTCCAACTACTATTTTCTAGGACAAGAAAACCAGTAAAAAGTGAAAACATTCCTCATAAAAAGCCAGAATCTTCAGAAATTATGCCAAATTTATCAACTTCTCTTACAGCTCGGTTTGCAAACCCGACAAGTCGCCAGGCCCTTTTCAGATAAATAGAAATTTCCAAATACATCCTCCAATTCCACTCTAATTGCAAAAAATCCTTGACTAATTCCGAACCCCATTGAGAACTCTGCCGTAAATTTCACTGCTTGTTGATCTTCCACCTGAAGGAACTCCAATTCCGCGCAATAAAAACTGGGGAATAAAAAGGAGTAAAGTTGGAGTCGGTTGTCCAGCGAGTCGACTCATTATTGGGATGGCGAACCACCACAACCACCAACAGCAGCAGCCGCGAACTCGGAAGGACGACCCGTTTTTACTCAAATACAACGCCGATGACCTCCGAATCGCCTCCGAATTCCTCTCCAATTGGCTGCCTTTTCTCTCCCGAGGGCTTTGCCGTCGCTGCACACAAACCCTCTCCGATCTCGTTCGATCCCTTGATCCCGGTAGTACTCCTCTCTCGCAAATCCTTGCACGCTCGAAGTTTTCTATATTGAATTGCATCTGAATTATCAATATTCTTCTTGCATATTTGTACTATTTGGCTGTATTCTTCACTATTACCAGTTTTTGTTTCATTCTTCTCTCTTGGAGTTATATGTCATCCGTTTATCTTATTCTGTAGAATTAATGGGACCTGGGGTGCTCGAGGAAAAAGTATACGTATACGACAGCAAAATTAGTTGGGTGAAGTGCGGACGAAAAGTTTTCTTTTTTTCTTTTTTTAAAGAGCTGAGCTTTGACATATTTATTTAAGAAGATAATAGAGCTTGTAGGGGAGAAAGCAAGCATACCCCTTATGATCACATATATCAGAAAAGAGGTCAATATCAAAAATTAAGACGATTATAGTCAAGGGATTACAAGGCAACCCATTTGATGGACAGCCCACTTGAGTAATAGTTCTCTGCTCTCCAATCTTCATAGATGGCACAGCTCCAGGCAGGGCGCGGTGCACGATCTTTGATTCTTAGTATCCAAATTTTGTAGATGGCTGCACATGGATATGTAAGAGATTAAGTCCTGAAATTTAACCAAACTAGATAAGTTTCTTTCTTTTAAGTTGAATATGCCCAACTATATAGGCTTCACCGGGAAAAACTCATAGTTGATCAGCTTGTATACCCAAAACTCGAGGTCTAATCCTTGTGACAAATGTGTTTTTACATGTTAACCTGGTTGTAAAAGCATACTTAGGCATATAGTTCTCAGGTGATGCAGCCCTTGCAAGGGGAGAGCAGACCCTTTCCTAATCTGCAAATGCAGATTTTGCAATGTATTTCCAGATTTAGATACATTAGGTCCAGAGTGGTCTAATCCTGACTTCACAGAATGATCTGCCTAATTCCGAATTCTGCAAGTATAGAATTTGCAATGTAAGAATTCTGATGCCAGGGTAGCTTTCTCAGAGACCTGACTTCAGCGTAGCCCTTCTACCTTTTACTACTAGTGAATCTAAGGAATCTTTTTTAGTTGTTTTAGTTGGACTTATTGAGCAGGCATCATTATTGAGAAATATAGAAGAGATGATAGGGTGAATGGCTGTAGTTTCCTGTTCTATTTTTGCCAGCACTATGGAGGTTTTGTGGGCAATTAACATCCAGTAGAGTTTGATTATTAGGTAAGTGAAGATTTCGAGCATGTCAGTTTTAAAAAAATGTAATGCTAACTTTAAGATATTACTGTTGTGCTCAGTTTTGTTGTTCATGGTTTTTATTTGATGAGTTGTCTAATGTGCTTCGGTGTTTCTATGAATGTAGGGGCCGAAGAGAACCCAGTAGTTTTGACTCTGAAAAATATGGACATTAGTGGATGTGACAAAAACAACTGTGACACTACCTCACTTGGAAATTGGAAGGATGATGTAGATGTGAATGAGATTGCTGATACAAATTCATTAGGGTCCTGGAAAGATGGTGTAGATGGGTCATCAGAGCCTGTTGCTGAGATGGAGTCTGAGGCCTCCACAATTGAAACATCAAGCTCATATCCTGCACTTTTTGAAGCTCCTAGGGAGAAAATGTCGTGGGCTGATATGGCTCAGGAGGATGAGCTTGAGGCAGAGGAAGAGAATGAAGTCACTAGTAGGCAGGTTGGCCATGCGAATGGTGTTGCCGAGGAGAATTTAACAGTCCAGGAAGTTAAGCAAAAGACACAGTTGTCAAGGGAGCAAAGAGAGTACATTCGATTTACTAATGTGAAAAGAAAGAAGGATTTTATGTGTTTGGAGAGAGTTAAAGGCAAACCTGTTAATATACTTGACGGCCTTGAGCTACATACCGGTGTCTTTAGTGCTGCAGAGCAGAAGAGGATAGTTGATTATGTGGAAGTGCTTCAGGAGATGGGAAAGAAAGGCGAATTAAAAGGTAAGTCAATTTATCCACCAATTTTATCCATATAAACTCTGTTTTATTGTTATTCTTTTTTTTTATTTTTTATTTTGTGGCTAAGACGTATAATAAACAACCTTTTTCTTTGGTGAAGATGTAAGAACAGGATGGTAATGCAAGAAAAAACTTATGGAAAATCTTTTTGTCTATACATGCATGCTTACAATGAGTCTGAGAGTAGTTGAAATGAAATTTTACTATTTACGGAAGAATTTGATGCTTATGACAATTATCCAGTCTAGCAGATTTATTCACTGAATTAATTGCTGCTTGTTCCCAAAAGCAAACTTGAACAGGAAGGGCAATACTTCTATAGAGACTTCTTCTAGTTGCTTTAAATTGTTATTGTAGTGGTATCTGTAAATGGCCTGGCACTGAAGTGTCTGAATGATTTTCTCAGCACGCACTTTTACTGCACCACAGAAGTGGATGAGGGGCAAAGGTCGTGTTACTATGCAGTTTGGTTGCTGCTATAATTATGCAGTGGTAATTTCTTCTGCTCATTGCTATTAGTGCCCGCATTTTGATTAATCTTGTTGATAGTTTCCAACAGGAAACCTTACAACTTGATCTCTTGCACGTGACAGGATAAAAATGGTAATCCTCCGGGTATCCTCAAGAATGAAGTCGTCGATCCTCTTCCTGACCTCTTTAAGGTCATGATTAAAAGGCTAATCAGGTGGCATGTCCTCCCGCCATCTTGTGTTCCAGACAGCTGCATTGTCAATATCTATGATGAGGGGGACTGTATACCCCCTCATATCGACAATCATGATTTTGTTCGCCCATTCTGTACTGTGTCATTCCTTAGCGAGTGCAGTATTGTATTTGGATCAGATTTGAAAATCATTGGTCCAGGCGAGTTTTCTGGTTCTGCAGCCATCCCGTTGCCTGTTGGGTAAGTCTTTTTTTTTTTTTTCGTTTGGGTGTTTATGTGTGTGTCTTTCGCGATTCAGTCACTGCTTTTGTTTCTTATGCCTGAGTCTAGATGTGCTTGAGAGTTTATAATTTATCAGTTGTCGCTATGAATGTAAGGGATCATTTTTTGGCTATGATGTTGCTTCAGATCTGTTTTTGTGTTAAATGGGAATGGAGCTGATATAGCTAAGCATTGTGTCCCAGCTGTTCCCAGCAAAAGGTACGTATCCAAGCTTCATGACGTATTTTTGCACTGTCATTTTTTTTTTTGAGATGCTTACGCCTTAGTTATATATATATATATATATACCCAGGATATCGATTACATTCAGGAAAATGGATGAATTAAAACGGCCAATAGGTTATGTTCCTGAACCTGATTTGCAAGGTCTACAGCCACTGACTTACGGAGTAGATAGGCCAAAGAAATTGACTTCTCCAAAACCAAGGGGATTTGGGAAAAAGCTGGTAGTCAGAAGAGATGAGGGAGATGAAAACAGCAGTGAAGCAAAAGGATCAATAGAGAGGGGTTCAAATGTACGTCAGTCAAATCGAACTCGACAAGGTTTTGTAAATAGGCGAAACGTAAAGCTGTATTTGGAAAATTAAGGGTTATGTTGAAGTTGATCCAGAGTTGTGTATGGATTCTTTTGCCGCCACATCCAGTGGAAAAAGGAGCTGTTGGTTGTTGGCATGCTTTCCTTTGTACATGGTGGCTTCATCATCTTGCCTTGCTTATGTAGGTGGCGCAAGGAGATAACAAATTTGTGACAGCTGAATCATTAATTGTCCCCGTCTCTTGATTTCTTTACTGCTTGGTGAGAATATTACACAGCAATGGGTCCTGTGACAGATGATTCAGATTATCATCTCAAAGAAGCGTTTAGTCGGATGTAAAGATTTATGGCTGGGTAAGTAAGTTCTCGAGTCAATATTAAGCCTTTTAAGGTTTCCAGTCTCTGGATGATACGTTACTACTATTTGCCCGTGTCTTGTGTGGGGCAAATGAACGGAAGCTATCAGCAGCTGCATCAAATCAGCTATGCGATTGGATTATCTCTAGTTGATTGGTTGTGACAGTAGCAAGCCATTGTGGTTTGATGTTTCTTTTTTTTTTTTTTATATATAATTATTCTCCAATTTCATTTCAGAGTGCAAGTTGTACAACGAGATTTGTAGTTGTCTTTTTCGGTCTAATTCTACTTGAAGGTTGGATTGCATTATAAGTTCATTGTATCAACATTTTAACACACTCCGGAGATTACATAAAATATAATGGATTCCTATTCTTCTGCTGTGGCCCAAGTTCATCACCAGTTGCCTCGATTCTGCAATTCTTGTACAAATGGTCTATCATGGACATTGCTATTTTTTTTTTTTTTTTTGAAAAAAGGAAGGTTTGATAGAAATTTCGTGATCCTCGTTTGATAACATTTATGTGCTTCAGTATCAGTGGTGCCTTGACGTCGAGTGTATTACACTAACAATACGTCTGCGCCGGAAGAGTCGTAAAAGCTGCTGCTTTATTAAAGGAAGAGGATATGTAGAAAACAAGTCTCTCGCAGCATTTTTAGAAGAACTAGGCAGGAATTAAAGTAGACTGCCATTAAATTCTGCCGTAGACTGCTTTATTAAGTTCTTTATCGTTTCTTTCCCACATCCATTTATTTATCTCCGTACTTGCTTTCCAATCTTCATGGAGAACAAAGAAACCCCATCTTAATTTTGACCATAAAATGAGAGGAAATGAAAGAACGAAGATAAGATAATAGGAGTCTACAAGGACCACACTAAAGCAAATCCCAGTGACTGTTTACAATTCACATTTTCACAACACCCTTATTCAGGAAAACATTACAGTCAAACAGTCACAGAGGAGAAATAATTTGTGGCCCTGTTTTACCTATTCAAAGATTCAGTCAACACAAGGGCAATTTGAGTCAATTAGGGGGCTGTAAATGTACAATTAACTCCAAACTGTCGTCTGTTCGTCTATGCGGTCCAAGCAACTGAACAAGAAGGCATGCACAGATTTGGGTCCTATGTGTTAAACCCCCAAAGTACATTGAAGCTGGGGTCCACCTAGAATACTACCTAGTGAGGAGTGAAGACTGAAGACTGAAGAGCGTAGCAGTAGTGAAAAAAAAGTACTACTACTACTACAACATGAAAGCTCCCTCTTCCATCATCACAGCCGTCCATAACTCAGCAGTAACTGCTGTCTAGTCCATGGCATGCACACTTGTACGTGGGAACATCATCCATTCTTGGCAAGTTTGCTTCCTTCACGCATATCAAGTAGTCCCATAAAATTGGCAATTGAGGGGGGTGAGGGGTATTCATTTTCGACTTT
This sequence comes from Coffea eugenioides, assembly GCF_003713205.1. NCBI lineage: Eukaryota > Viridiplantae > Streptophyta > Magnoliopsida > Gentianales > Rubiaceae > Coffea > Coffea eugenioides. The sequence continues at coordinate 3,242,693 of NC_040041.1, forward strand.
CACATCTCCCAAATTTATTACAAGTTACCACAATACACAAACAATGAAGTAATGCCTTGTAGCTGCAGTTTCCTTTATTTGGGGTTTTTAGTCTCTTTGTAGAAATTAACAAAGTCAGAAAGCAGAAAAAGAAATTGATCGCTAGCACATATAATGTATAGGGAGTGCGTGAGAGAGAGGGAAGAAATCTGAGGGGGATGATGATGATGAGAGTAAATCTTTGGAGATATGGAAGAGAAAACAATTAATAATAACATCAAGAAGATGCATGATTACCCGAAAGAAAAGGGTGAATAGAGGCCATAGTAGTGAAGGGTTTTGCAATTTGCACCCTAGGATTTGGTTAGGTCACTACTTACATATGAGGTAAGCTGTAGCAGACCAAGATTTGGGATATATTAAGAGAGGACATGGGACAGGGGTTTTTGAGCTAGCTTTTGCTGGAAAATCAACCTCTAAAGAAACGGTACTCTTGACTGTGATCAACAACAAGAAGGAATAGTGCTGCATTTTTTCGTGTCCTGGCTCATCAGTCATCAGTCATCAGAGGGATGAAAGAATGAAAAACTAATGAAATATTGCAAGAGAGATAAGTGGTCATGATGATAGTGTCAATAATGCAATCTCAAAAGGTGAACCCCGAGACAGAGGCCCAAGAGTCTGCAATAGTAGTCAGAATTTTAGGAGAAAATGGAGGGATGAGACTGTTAAGGCAGAGGATGAATTCCAGGGAAATACTGAATGAATAGTTCCAATTAGTTTGTGCATGCAGACAGTGATGAAAGGACAGTATAGTGGCATTTCCAATAAATTACTCCTATGACATTAATTTGCTGTAAATTCTTTCTTTTTTTGGTCAGATTACTAGCTTTGGAACTTCTTCTTCTTCTTTTTTTTTTTTTTTTTTTAAAGAATACCAGATTTTCATTTCTTTATGCATGTCATTACAATGCAATCAAAACTTAAAAGGGATCATCATATTTAGGAACTTGAATTAATACTTTAAGAGTTCATCCAATTTTGTATGGTGATTTTTTTTTTTTGGAACGCAAAATTGCGATTAGCTGGGTGCATGTTATTTACCTATGTGTATTAAATGAAACATCATGAATTCAGGGGCAAATATCCAAACATCCTGACCACCAGAAAGAATCACATAAACTCTGATCTCATTCCCGGCTCTGGGGTGCTCTCTCCAATGACATTCGCTCTGCAGTGGAATTGCGGCAACTTGATTCAGATTTCAGACCACCTCGAAAACATAATATAACAGCACATCAAAATATATGCCATAGCTAAGGCCATCAAGTTAGTTAACATTGGATTTCTCTCTCCCTCACTCTCTCTTTTTCCTTTTGTTATTAGCTAAATTCAGCATACTATTTTATGTATATCCAGCGTGGTTTTCTTTGCAAGCCAATTACTTGCACAAGAAATGTCGCGTTTCAGCTGTTTACTACTAGTAGTTGTTCCTGTGGTTTGAAGTATGAATTCTATGTTTTTAATCTAAAAAAAAACTGTCAAAGGCATAATGTCCAAATCTTGTGATTTGTACATTTGAGAAAGAACATAAAAACAGCCAAAATCACAACACAACCTGAAAGAATCCTCTATGATCAGATCATTCCCATGTTTGTATAACCCTGATCACAAAATATTAAACCCTTTCCCAGCACAGAAAATCCCCAACTTGATTCCCTGATTTCCCTCTATTCATTGGCAAGTGCAAATGTTTTCCGGAGTAAAACTCGATTACACATAAAACCCTAAACAAGGTTACTCTTTTTGGTGAGATATGAAAACAAATAGACTGGTATTCACAGGGACTAAGACATTCAGCAAACATAGAAATGTTTACAGCCAGCGTGCTCATTGTAAATTACACATGAAGAGGAAAATCTGCAACAAGGCCGATCTTAATCGGGTACTACCTAAGCTTATCTAGCTATAGCACATAATGCTAGCTATCACTCACTGCAGCTGCAGACAGAAAAATGGAGTGATATTTAGACCAGATGTTGAGGGTTTCGGAGATAGATAGCGGCGTTGAAAATGATGGAGCTTTTTTGTCATCTTCGAATCAAAATCTGATCATCTTCCTCCAATTGAAATGCAATATGCATGTAGTACGTACTACTTCTGCTGCTGCTGCTTGTACCCTTACTGCTCCCCTCCAGAGAGAGACATAGCAAATTAGCAAATAGCGATAGCCCCCTACCACTTCTACTAAATGCTTTGCATTTATTTTGGGAACGCGTGCTGCTCCTTCATACTTCATAGCAGAAATGACTCCAGACCTGATTCTCTATCCACCATCAGCATCCTCCAACTTTGCCCATCTCTCCTACAGTTTCAAAAAGGCTTCCCTACATTCAATTGTGGGTTCAAGCATCTTTAACAATTACAGTATATGTAGCACCATATACTGTTTTTAAGTAACTAGACCAGATGAAAGATTTTGAGCTGCATCCATAAATTATCTTCATTATCTACTGAAAGGAATTAGGATTTCAACTATCCAGTTCCTTAATCGATCCCAACAACCCAACGGGTTATAATAAACAATCTAAGCTAAAACTCTTGAGCCCTTTGACTGCAACAGCCCAAACCCTGATGATAACCACCCAAAAAGAGAGGGAAAAAAATGAAGAAAGAAGCCAATAGTGGGAACATGGGAATATGTTATAGTTGTAGAGTACTGAAGCATGCGTAGGTAATTCCACTGTCACTTTGAGGCATTCTAATCACTGACATACAATGAGAGTGAAATTTTTAATTTGAGAAATGGGTTCTCGTCTTGGTCTTTCTTGCGCCACCAAAAGTCCCACCAGGCCGCCTATTGCAAGGAGATTATCCTTTCCTGAAGCAATGGTAATGCTGGAGGAATATTCATTCTCTATCATCTCATTTTAGGTGCTTTTAAGTTATTACTCATCAACAAGTAATCTTCAGCGACTAACAACTTATAATCTTCATCCTTAGCTGTTTATACAGAATTGACTTGAAAACTGTCTTCCAAGTCGTTAATGGTAACAATTAAACTATTAACTATCAAGCTTAATTTCCAAAAACTAAAAAAAAAAAAAGCAAATCACAGATATGGAAGGGAAGGTTAAATATATAACTGGACAAGGGCTATTCTGATTTTTTAAAAATCACAAATCATCTGATTAGGCCTTCGAATGAGTGTAAGTACGGTTAATGATTACCATTTTCACGACCATGTCTCCCTTTACTTCTTTGAGCCATATTACATTACTCGACTAGAAAAAGGGTTCCTTTAGTTGGCTATAAAGTTAAGACTTTCACCCATTAGAACCCTGAGGGTAACTCACCATCTGCAGGGGTGAATTTGAAATTTGGCTTTTAGGGTCTGGTAAGAGGGGCCATATCCTAAGAAAAACAAAAGAAAAAGGTAGTAAATCACAACGGAAAATCATAGAGAAGCAAGCTTCATTCATTCTTTCATTCAGAAGCTCGACTTTTCTCTTCCTTCCAATCAATACTGCATATCATGTCATTCCTCATTCTTTTTTCTGTGAGTGAGCTTATGTCCTTGCATTTATCAAGGTAGCTTTGATATATGCCTTTTCATCCAAGCAAACTTCCTCTGAAACCCTCTCTTTCTAGTCCCTCTTTTGTCCCTTCCTTTTTGTTATCCTATCGCTCTGTCAACTTCAGTCCTTCTCCCTCAGATATCTCGGATATCCTCTCTTTATCACCTCCATGTGCCTCTTCCTCCACCCCTTTTTATACTTGTCTTATTCTCACCATCTCATGCATTCCATTCTCACCAAATTTTCTCTCTCAGTCTGTTCTCTCTCTCTCTCTCTCTCTGTGAGTCTGTTTTGCTGTTTTGTTTGCTTCTCTTTGTAACCTTTCTCTAGTTTCCAACCTATCATGGAACCCCAACAACAACAGAACCATCAGCAGCAGCAACAACAAAACCAGCTGGTGCCAAATGAAGATGGGGGCTGTAGTAAAAACAGTTTCTTGTGCAGGCAAAGCAGTACCAGGTGGACTCCCACCACTGAACAAATAAGAATCTTGAAGGATCTTTATTACAACAATGGAGTTAGGTCTCCAACTGCTGATCAGATTCAGAAAATCTCAGCTAAACTCAGGCAATACGGCAAGATTGAAGGCAAGAACGTCTTTTATTGGTTTCAAAACCATAAAGCTCGTGAGAGGCAGAAAAAACGCCTTACCACTGATATATCTGCTATGCAAAGAGGTGTTTGGAGATCTGATTATCAAGAATCCATCTGCAGTACCAAGTACCCTAACATCACTTCTGGTGATTTCTAAACCTCCCTTTTTTTCTGCCCTTCCTCTTGCATAAATTGAAATGTTACTATATAATACTGTAACTAGTGTGTGTGTGTGTGTGTTCCTTTTTTCACATTTTAGCATTTTCATATTCAAGATCTTTGAGGGTTTTCGGGGGAAACTTTTGGTTTCCTTACAGGTGCTCCCTCGTCATCAGCTTCTGTAGGTGGTCTGCATGCTGCTGGCCAGGTGGGAAATTATGGTTATGGATCTTTTGCAATGGAGAAAAGTTTCAGGGTTAGTCTACACATACAAAAGCTGAATTAAAGTTTAAAGCTTTGAAACTCTACAGCTTAATCCACTCAAGCAAAAGAGATCACAGTGTATTGTTTGAGCGTCTTACTTGTTATTTTGACATTAAAACCACATAAAGAGAAAAAAAAAAGTGCAGATCAAATAGAGTAAAGTGGATACTTAAAGATCCTCTCTACTTAGTTAATCTAAGGAGTAGAAGAAATTTTAGATAGTTTGTACAAATTCCTAAGATGGTAAAGTAGCTGCAGAGAAGCCTGGCAAGTATTTTAATTCGGTGAAATTTTCCCGTGAGTTTTGATCCAGACAAGAGGCTAGCTTGTGCTCAAATAAATTAAGGCTGCACTTTCTCATGGAAATCAACTTATTTTAAGTGATAGGACCACTATTAGAGTCCAAAAATGCACTTTTAAAAAAGCGTACATTTTTAATAAGTAAGAAAAAGGTTATGTTGATGTTAATCACTTAATTGACGTCTTCATCAACATTAGGGGAACATTACTCAAATAATAAGTCTCGCTTTCTCGCTTATATATATATGTATATATATCTTGATTACACGCAGGATTGCTCCATATCACCAAGTGGCAAAGCGAGTGGGTCTATGTTCCAAAACTTCTCTTGGGCTGGGGCTGGGGCTGAACCTTATCCTTCACCATACCAATTCCTGGAAAAGAAAACATGCTTTGTTGAAACATTGGATGATCAGGAGCAGGAAGAAGAACCGGTCCCAGAATTAGAAACTCTCCCTCTCTTCCCCATGCACGGTGAAGACGTATCTGGCTTCTGCACCAATAAGCAGCCGGAACAGAACTGCTACTACACCGACTGGTACCAGCCCAATGGCAACGTGGGTTATTCTCGAACTTCCCTTGAGCTAAGCCTCAACACCTACGGAGGCAGGTCGCAGAATTCCCCCTAAATCTGTAGGACAGTCTCTACCTTTCTTCCCCTATTTCAATATTTATGTTAAAATGTAGTTAGTATATATGCGATGCCCTCATGATCAGCTTCTCTGAGAATGCTTGAAACAACTGAATGTCACTGGCAGCAGCCACTGATCAGTAATTGTACGTACGTCTTTCCATTCCAGAGAAAAGCTTCAAGATGCAGAATGCTAGTTGTTTTACATGACATATAGTAATTGATTTCTCATAGATTTTCCTAGCTAGTTTTCATTTACAAACCAGATTCATGAATCCCATAGTCTTATTCACCTTTCAGCCAAGCACCAAACAAGAAAATTAACTAGTACTAGCACTGTACTTTGGACATACTCTACGTCAAGGTTCGTTCAATAAAGAATTATTAGTAGTCATCACTCCTCAGTCATCTATACTGTCAGCTTCTCAAAATGCCAATGAAAAAATTATATGTGGCGCAGCTTGTTGAGTAGCGCGTGGAGACCATAGATTTCACGACAGAGATTTACGAAGGGACCCACATGGGGATGAAGCTCTTGTGTGGGGTGGCTCTCCCTACTCTCTAGTTGGGGGAAGATTGAGCCGGTTGGAGGCTAGTCCCAGTTTGATCTGATCGCTGGCCTGTGGGTTCTGGACCGTGCAAAGATGCAACTAGCAGTAGTACTGTAACATAACAAGCAGCCACTTAGTGGTGCCATGATTAAAATTAGTAAGATTTTCCAATGATCATCATCAATGTCCTCGAAAATTACAAAAAAAAAAGGGTTCTTTACTTTGAGTGTGGGATTGGAACTGGAATGAAAGAGAGAGAGAGAGAGAGATACAAAAAAGAAGACAGAACAGAAAGAATGATTATACCTTTAGAACGAAAGAGGTGGGACACGGCAGGATTTTATATCCTTAACTTTTATTCGCGGCCGTTATATTTCGAAGAAGAAAAAAGGGCGCATGTATTTCGAACTCTGCACCCCAGCGGCCTTGCCCCTTCATCGTAAATATCACAAATTATTTGGATGTCTCCTCAAAGTCTGTCCCTGCTGCATTTTTGTCCTTCACAGAATTTTGCCCTCCTTTTTTTTTTTTTTTCCCTTTTCTTGGTTTAACTTTTCCTCTTGCAACTGAAGAGTATATAGTATATACATCTAAAATGCTGCAACATGTGCACAGAAATATATTAATCTTTTCAGCAAAAAGAAAATTTTGCCATGGGAGGATAAAGTATCATCTGTGACTTCAACTAGTGGTTTAATAAATAAAGAACATCTCAAGGGATGAAGCCCCGGTCCCAAAACCACTCTGTGTTGTAGATGATGCTATCAATTGGTAATTCACACAAATGGGATTACAGCAATTGTGCATGTTGCATCACTTGAGCTACTTCCCTTTAATCACTCTGCGTGATATCCACATGTTTGAGTGGAGCAAGAATGACAACACTGAAAACTGGAAAAAACTTCTTGCAATGCTAAGATGGATGAACAAAACTCTACTACTAGTCTACTACGTACTACTTAATATGAATGAGTTCCTAATCCTTATTCAGGTTGATGAGAAAGTGATTCAGACTCGTGTAGTTCTTAGGTCTTACGGGTATCAAATGATTAGTTTTTGGCTGTTATTTCTGCTTTGTAATGATACTACTATAATATATACAAATACTGCATCACCATTTTATTATCATTCAAAAGCGTCAAGAGGGAGGTCAAAATTAATAATTATGAGTAAAACGCATCTTGAAAGCCATAATAAAGACCACTATCAAGTTGCAGTTTTCACTCTGTAGAAAACTAATAAGCTCATGTTAGACTGATGGCTGGACAGACGGCCTTTGAAATTGAGCTTCTACAGGCATATTTTCTACTTGCTCTATTCACTTTGTAGAAAAAATAATGATAAATATTAGAGTATATTGAATGACTTGGACATTCTGCTTCTACAGACTAGAAATTCAACTAGAAAATTACACACAGTTTCTCTGAAAGGAATTATCCCACAAACCAGTGTCGGTATGGCCCTGAAATTATTGAAAAGATCATGGGCCTACCAGCGAGCAGACATATGCTGAACCGGAGCAGATATTTGTATTTTGTCTAAATTTAAACTCAGCACTCAAAAAGAGCCAATCTAAACTCTACTAAAATATATATATATGAAGGGCCACATTTTACAAAAATCAAAATTTAGGAGGCAAGAAAGAATAGAATCGAAATTTTCCAATTCATTCTTTGCTTCTATTGTGAATTGTGATTCACTGTTCCAACCAGGAAGAAAATCGTGATGCAATTGACTCGAGACAAGCTAGTCATCCAAACAAGTTTTGGGAAAACAGACAAAGCTAATCCAACTGACATTCGGATCATTGATGACATGTGGACCGTCCATATCAGTTTTGTCATAGGTACGTAGAGACATTCACTCGAGAAGGGTGAGGTTTTATCGGGTATACTGTAGTGCTGGGTACACCAATTTTCTTGGCCCCCATTGCCTGGTGTGTTCAACAGCTTTGTAATTGTAAAGGTCACAATCAACAAGATTTTGGGCGGATGCTTTCCTCTATGAGGTTTGACAATTACTCCCACTTTTTGGCGTTCGAGAACCCTAATAACACATATAGGGCACGGGACCCCCCATCGATCGTCCCAAAGAGTGAGAACACCAGAGAGGAAACAATGGAGAAAGCTTCTTCCTGTTGCAAATGGATGCGTGGAGATTTAATCGTAGATCCAATGCGATCTTCGGCACTTTTTGAGGCTTCAAGCACGTAATGTCCCTTATAGAAAAGTGAGGCAATGAGTGCATCATCACCTTTTATCCTTGCAAGGCTCCTTAGTTATCAAGTTGGTCACTTCTGTATATTGATTGATCCCAACATTCTGTGCAACGCTTTTGTTGCACTATTCTGTTAGTTTCACATGTCACTTAAGTAGCCAGCATTTTAACCCACGAGAGAGTTGAGACTACTCTCCAATCACCACTCTTACCAAACTCAAGTTGTATGTATCCTTCTCTGTCTTCTGTGTTTTTAATGGTTAAAAGCAGGTCATGCAGACACTTGATATACCATCTACCTATAGAAGAAGAAGACCATGAAAATCAGCACAGAAAAAAAAAAAAAAGGGGCCAACTTTCGAAGAACTTGTTACAGAACTGAAAAACTTGAATATTTGACGTGAACATGCTCAACTACCATTTTCATCTTGGGAAATTTTAATGCTCAGACTGAATGCCAAATACTATTGGACCAAACTAAAGGTAACATAACATAGAAATAGAGAGAAGAAGAAAGTAAACGTTGTGATCGCCAGGAAGTTCATCTCTTACTTGGGTTTCAGTCAGTTTTCCTCTTACAAGACAAGAAGAATAATAAATTCAAAAATCAAACACTAGAATAACGAAATACATCGACTTTTTCTTCTTTTTTTTTTCTTTTCATTTTGAATAATCATAGGCAGTAGCACACCAAGCAATATTACAAATCATCTGAACTGAACTAAAGGGTGCATCAAGGCAGAAGATCATTTAGAAAGCAAACAGTAGCAATGTTTAGGGGAACCATACATCTGCATCCCTCTTTATCAGGGCCAATAACTAGCAGTCAATGTTTGGACACACAAAAGAGCTGTCTTTTATGTACACCTTGCCATCTAAAGACGCTACTGGCTGCATAATTAAATCCCATCAGGAAATGAGAAGAGTATATTCTTACACCAAAAGACATTCAAAATTAGGCAGATTAAAACGAACAAACAATAGCCCATATAACTTTCTTTTTTCCATTTTTTACTAGTCTGAAAGGACAAATAGCTTTGTCATTCTAGGCATCTGGAAAACACAATGAATGACAACGAGGAGGCTTCCCAAAGAGTTTGAAACAATATGATGTGATAGTTCACCTGATCTGCAAGTTGCATTCATCAGAGGATGTGCTGAAACTGGGTCATATTAACCATTGACGATCAAGGAGCATCAGAATGAGGATAACTGATAAATTGCCTACAGAATAAAGGGCATCCGACCAATGCATTACTCACTGATTCTATTTTGTCAGTTAGTGCTCCTGCACCAAAAAGTTAAAAGGAAAAAAAAAACAATAAAAACGAAAAAAAGGAAGAAGTCAACACATATGAAGGAACTCAACAAACTTTCTAACCGTGAAATTAATTGCTGCAGAGAAAGTTCATGTTTCAATTACCTGACTACAACATTTCAGGGAGGTACCAAGATACTTTCTACTTCCTTCCATAAGCTGCCAATTTGGATAAATCTGGGATCCAAAATGATAACTCTGAAGAACCTGTAGCAAACATCAGACTTCCAGGAGCCCATTTTATGACTGGTGGTTCATCTTCAGTACTCATCCAACTGGCTACCTGGTACACATGAAACCATACACTTACAGATGGCCAAATACAACCGGTTCAGTTATCCAGGGCTAACCACTTCAGCAAAGCATCTGAAAGGTAAGAGCTTATATACGACAACACCACCACACAAAAGAAGACACTGAAATTGAGGGGATCAACATAGGGTGCCTATTTTTCCTCAGTACATTCTTAAACTTTTAATTATTTTCCTGGTCAACAATGACGCAGAGACCATTCACAAATTAAGTCTTATCTTGCTCCCATATGACCATCTTTTCTAATCATATATCATAAATGAGCCAATATCATAATTTTGCATCTTCTACATATGATCTTTGACTTTTGAGTAAATTCAAGTCAAAAACTGAAAACCTAAATTACAGGTATGACTGTGGCCAATTAAAAACAACTACGCCTACAAAAAGTTATTATGGTCTAAGGCATGACAATGCCTATAATAATGCAATTAAAGGTACGACTGTGCATCTAGTTTATGTGTATAAATACATAAGTATATATTTAAAAAGGGAAGAATAATAAGCTCTGAGTCATACTTCTTTGCCACTTCGAACACTCCAAACATAGACACTACCATCCCCAGAACCTGTCAAGTAATAGAAACCAAAGTCAAATCAGCTTCAAATGTATGAACTCAAAAGAATGATTGTCACTCATCTTTATGATCATATACATTTCAGTTCTAACGTTCCCCAATCCCTATAACAGTGAAATAGATCCATAGCACCAAGTCACATGAAAATCACACTCCATATAAAATCTTTCCTTTACAATAGGTTTCAAACCTCAGGTCCTTAACATCTTCTCCTCCTTGGATAAAAAAGGGTTAGAAAAATAGGCATCACAAGAATACTAATAAAAAATCAACTTTACACGCGAAGTCATTTGGATTCCTCAGGAACTCCTGAGAAAGACATCAAGGAAGGAGGAGGTTAATGCCAAGTTTAACACCACCCCAGATTAATTCCTATAAGAATAGGTGAGGAAGAAACCCAATGACTTAAATACAATTTTATGACAAAGATCCTAGATTTATTTCATTGAAAAGGTGTATAAGCCCACTGGCAGGTAGGAAGATCATTGAAAGGCTTGAAAAAAATAATTATGCAATAGGCATCAAAAGCACATATTGGAATTTTAAAGAGGGCAATGTCAAATAAGTGATGTTTCATGATCCTCTTCTAAGATGATAATTGTTAGCATTACCTGAAACAACAAACATTCCCTCTGGGCTGAAAGATGCCTCTAATGTCGAACCACTTGAAACAGGTTTGACATTGTATGTAGATAGCTACAGCAAAAAGATGCAAGCATGTCAACAAGAAATATTGTTTTCTTAAAGCAATAAAAGTTTATTTATAATTATAGAACCATTAGGCAGATGTTGAAAGAGAATAACTCACAAGCGTTCCACGAAATGAATCAAGCACATGAATATGACCTTCTAAAGTTGTCAAAAGCATCAGTCTTCCATCATTACTGAACTTCACAACATTAGCATCAGACATATCTCCCCCAACCGAAAATATGTCAAAAGGGCCCTTCAAAATTAGTTACTGAAAGTTCAGCATTTTGTTGAAACTGCAAATTCACTATGCCACATTCAGACGTCATACACTCTCATACATCAACTACTGACCTTTTCATACTTGCGAGCATCAAACATTCTTATATATCCTCCATAAGCAATGGTAAAAACAAGACCTTGATCGTCATAAGCTGTAGCTGGTCTTCCCTGCACACGTAGAAGACCCTAAAAAACAATAGCAAATACACCAGTTAGAATCTTTAGAAAGCATAGAAACTACTTGAAAACGAAAAACAGATTGCCAAAGCCTATACCTGGCATTTCTCTGCTCTTTGGTCCCAAAGCAAAACAGTTCGGTCCAGAGATCCAGAGATAAAACACTCTTTCCGAGAGCACAAGCTAAGAGACACAACCCTGGGTTATCAGTAGAACAAAGTTACTTGCACTTCATAATGATATTTATGGCTTACATGGTAAGCAGAGAGAAATATCTCTAAGGTTCATTGGCAAAGTACCTATCATGATGACCCTTGAAATATCGCAAATACTTATTATCATGTAATGAAAGAAGCCGCAAAGATTCTGCAATCATCTAACAATTGTGTAAACAATCTTTATTTTCAGGCTTACACGCATACGGAAATGTTCTTCAACAATACTTACCATCCCACCCATTCTTTGAGGAGTATATGACAGTTGTCGGATGAGAAGTAAAGTTAACAAGATCAACCCCATACTTTTTGCTATTAATAGTCTTCAAACATCTGCAAATAACAATATAAGGCTTTTTAGCATGTTAATTGATATGAGCAATGCCAGATAATAAGACGGAGGAGGACATGCAGGTGCCATCAGACATTATTGAACTACAAAGCTCCAACAACGAAAGTAAACACTAGTTGGTATAAAAGTTAAATCAATGATGGAGGGTCCACTAGCTGCTGGTCATGTCTGAATGTGATGGATATACCATGATATGCTACCAGTCATCTTTATAATGTCAATAATCTCAATGATCAATGATTAGCAGATTTAGCAAACTGCAGTACAAAAAACCATTGGAGAAAGCAAATAAGCTCCTTTCCAGTAGTTGAATGACAGTAAAGCATGTCCAATGGCATGCATTCTGCCATTTCTTGTGGATTTTTTTTACACTTTTGTTACTTAAAGTTCGAGATGAGTTATTTATACAAGCAGCACTCAAGCATGTGAGAACTGAGAATACATAAAACTCAACTCTGAGCTATATATTGTAAGTTCAGCTAAAGTTAAAGCAAATCTAGAACTTATCAGGTGGTTCACGTTTTCCACATACCAATCAAGTGCTTTGGAGAACCACAGGGATATTCCATTATACTTCAGAAATAAAAAGTAGTAGCACAGAAGCATGGATGAAGAAAAAGGCAAATTATTATCAAAACTTGTCAAATTTTAGACAAAAGTCGAAGCCAAATGCTTACGTTGCATTTGCCACATCATACAGCCGGATAGATTCATCATCGCTAGCAGTCACCAGATAAGGGGATGTCTTGTGGAAATCCATTGAACTTATTCTACCATTCTGTAGCCAGCAAAAAGCACCTCTGAGTAATTGTACTTATGCTTACTCCATTTCACAACAATTAAAGGAGTAACCACTTAAACTCATACGCAATAAAACTACATCTTCGGCTTAATCTGCCGATTAAAGTAAAATTTCTGCGACTTATAAAATATACTCTGGACCTCAATCATAATTCATAAAATACTAATTCCTGAGTAGCAACAGATAATAATGCATTCAAATCATCATCTTAGAATCCAATGATCAGGCGATGTTGCACAAGCTTCAAGGAATCTTAAACTATCATACAGAGGAAAACCCACTCCTCTTCCAAGTACTATATTCTCACTATTATCACCAGCATGTTAAGACTATGCTTGCGCTTTCTTCTATTTACATACTAAAATCAGAATACGAGAAGCCTATATAGATAAAACTTCAATTATTGCCACCAAACTTTAGCAATTCAAAAGCTAAGCTACTAATAATTTAAAGATAATGCAAAAAAAAAAAAAAAAACCAAACTAGGCAGTCAGAAAAAGGTAAATAATTGTATTCCTAGTAACAAATTGAAAAATTAACGAGGAAAAAACCGTACATAGTCACGAAAAGCCATGCCAACTTCCATACTCTGTAGAATTTCTTCGGTGAGTTCCAGGGAAACCTTGACCTCTCTATCGGATTGTCCTCCTAAAATTTGGATAGAATGAAACTAAATTATATCATGAAAGCAACAACCAATCAAATTGAACTAAGCATACGAAGATTTCCAAACTGCTAAACACTTGAATGCTCAATCGACAAAAGTACCAGTCATCTTCTTCTTCGGGAACTTTGCGAATTTGAGGATTTTCTTTACGAGCTTCAGAGAAATTTTTTTTACCAACGTTTAATTAACCCGCCATATTGAGAAAGGCAAAATGATTTTTCTGCTGTGCAGCTGCAGGTCTTGTTCCAGGTCGACCCGAGATCAGTGGATTTGTGGGCCTGAGTGTTGAATAGTAATTTTTCAATTCGTTTGGGGTCTAGTTTAACATTTGGGCCAACGGCCCTAAGCATGAAGCTGTTGCAATTTTTTACGCAGGGATAATTGGGGATTAAATTACCCTCACCGCTACATAGCTTTGTCACAAGACCCGTTTGGAAGGTGAGTTTTTTGAATATTTATCTAAAATTTTACTGTAACTTACTGCAGAAGTTTTTTTAAAAAAATTTTAAAGTGTGTTTTTTTTTAATATTTTAAAGTGTATAGTTTAAAAACTTTGAAAAATTTTTTGAGGTTACTGTAACTAAAGTTTTTAAAAAACTTGTAGCAGACAGACAAGGCAAAAAACTTAGTGTACTTTCCATATATTTTTTTCAATTGCAATATTTTCCCCTAATATTTCTTTAAGTTGGTTATGCTTTTGTAAATACAATGAGATTCCCTCTTCATAAAGACAAATGTAGAATTATGGGCTTTTGTTTTTCAGCTCATATCATCATTTATGAAAGATTTTCATACTCAGCATGAAACTTGGAGGGAATATTTTGTGATGTATAACTAGAATGGTATTAGTATGTAATTATGAAAAAATTTCAGGCGAGATCAGTCAATATCAATATCCCTCAATTCTAATAGTGGCATTTGAGGCTTGAGCCCCACGAGATCCATAGGGTAATTTAATTTGAAATCCTTCTTTTTTTTTTCTTTTTATTGGTTGAAAAACTAAGTTCCAATGTCTATTATCCGGGGGAATCCTTGGTGGTCTCATATATTAATAGGTCTAATGATATTCAAGTCTTTTTGTATGGACAATCCCTAATGAGATATAAAGTTCGTTGACAAAGAGGCATTTGTTACTTGTTAGTTGCCAAAATGTCTTTACCTTCATGTTTGTACTTCATCTTTTCTGAATTGTGCATTTTGCTGCATCTAGTCTTCTTTTTTTTTTTTTTTTAGGTAAAAAACGTTAACATTTGTTTCGATGCATGCAATAAGTAAAGAGACCATCTTCTTAGGAGGCTAATTCTTATCTGATGGAAAAGGCACCTTTTAGGCGCATTCTTGTCTGATTGCTTTGTTGGTGGGCTTAGAGGCATCGCAGCCCACGCGTTTGCGCATTTGCTTATTGGCATCTTTGACAATTATTGGCTCTTTTTCAATTGTCAAAGATGCCAATATGCATGTACAATAATCCTTGTGGTCTAACTATACCTTAATAAACCATTCAACTTTGATCCAATAATAACTAGAGAAAGAAAGCTTGTCAGAGCTGTCTCGTGCATTAAATTAGGGTTCAAATCCCACATAATGTATCACAATGAAGCATTATGCTTACTTTGTTCAAAAAATTCAAAGAGTACAACAGTGTATGGAATTTGTCAACAGTTTGATCACCACCAAGACTTTAAAATCTTGGTGAAGGGTGGGAGGTCATATAATTGTCACTTAATTGTGACTGTCACTTCAAGTGGCTTCCTCCGACGGGTTTCTCGTCGGCTCTCCCTCCCCCTAAATTATATTATAATAAGTTATACAAATATTATTATTGCGATAAAAAAAAAAAAAGAAGTATGGGGTTTAATCCCCTAAATCCCATCTAGAAAGTTGTACCTTAATAACTTGTTTAGAGAGAAATGAATTAAATCAATAATAAGAAGTATACGAATTCAAAAATACAATACAGTAACTCAAAATGATTAATCACTGTCGGATGCAGAGCATGGCAACCTGTATTGTATATATTTTATTCTAATCGTCCACGAACCGGGTAAGGGAAACAAGAACCTTGAGGCAAGGAAATCAAAGAGGAAGAAGAAATGTTTGGTCGGGCGATTAGAACTCCCACTTTCTCTTATCGCAATTACGAGGGCTTGCAAAACCCTTAATATTGAAAAAAACAAGACAGCTTCTCCAGCACAATCATCATATTTGAAAGGTACTCAGCAAGATGATTATATTGCAAGACTCAACAGAAACGCATACATTGAAAAAAAAAAAAAAAAATTCACACCATAATATCTATTACTCACTCTTTAACACTTCTCCGGGAATGAAATCCAGAAAGTTGCAATATAAAGAAAACCAAGCTTCATACTACCCTATAACTCCCTAGATATATCTGTCATCCAAATAAATTATTTACAAACTTATGCAACACATCTGATTTGCCAACACTTCCGGAAAAACTCCCAAATAAAATCACGAGAGAAAACGAATAAAAAAGGAAAAGAAAATAATTCCATGATCTGGGAGAAACTTTAATAATTCAATCCCTCTATATTACAGAACTGGCAGAGGTCTAATCACGTCAGTGGGGCCGTCCATGGAGTAGCTTGCGGCGGAGCTTCGGTTGTCTTCGGTGGTGGCAGATTTCTTTATAAACTCAATGCAGTCGGCAACAGCTTCACTCTGGTGCGGCTCATACGGATTATAATTAGAGGAGGAAGACCTTTGCGCCGCATTTGCCGAATACTTTCTTCCATTATTGGCGGTTTTGGTCAGAGCAGACAACATAATCAATTTAAAAACCGCTTCCCGGAATCGATCAAGCAATGACATGGGTGAGAGCCGGTTGCTTTTTCTGGTCCACCGGCTGCCACTGATCCTTGGCGTACAAAAAGGGCCTCTCATATATAAACTACCATCGCTGTATCCTTCTTGTTCTTGGCTTTGGCTTTTGAGCGTTTTTTCGGTTTTCTAGCTGTTGGTTTCGAAGTTCATGCTCGAATACGAGAATCCATAGCGAAGCAGAGTGTATTAAATATTAGTTGGTCTGTGTTGGACTGTCTGATGATGCCAAGTTCATGTGACATTGACCGCATATTTTGTGAGGAAAAACATTTTTTAATTATTTTTTCTATTTTACATCCGTTAATCCGTCACAGCATTTTTTTTAATAAAAATTTCAAAAAATAAAAATCCAAACGGGACCCTTTTAATTTCCATGTTCAGAAACTTTTTGAAATTGTATATATACAACGGACACATAATTACAAGGGCGAATAAATGGAAAGATGTAAATCCATTTGCAATTGTCATTTTTATGGCCAGCCGGGAAGTGATCTTAATTTGTACCATGCACAATGAGTGTATAATTGCCTGATTTCAAAATGAAAATCATCATTGACTCCAACGATTAATTTTAAAGTCATTGCAGGCTGCAAATGGAGAAATAGAATCTTGAAAGAAAGAAAGGCTCCGGACTCAGGTATTCAGTCAACAGTTTATTCGCTAAGTCACCCAGAATAAAATGATCTCTTGACTTGGAGTTTTCTGAATTCTAGATGCCAACTAAATTACTAAATTAGTTTCTAGGCCCTAAAAAATACTACCATTTTTCCCATTTAATTAAGATTGTTCTTGGCTGCTGCTCCCGCAAAATTCGGAGCCGAACCCAGCTACGAAGTTTTTGAGGGGCATGTGCCTCAAATTTATGCACCCTGTCCCAAGATCGTGATTTCTTAGATCAATCATAGTATAAAACTTAAAAATAAACAATTTTAAATCAACTATTTTCTTGTTTTCCGAGAAATAAGTTGCTTCTCGTTCAATTATCATTGCAGATTAAAAAATAGAGTAGTATTGGTGTAACGAGCTATTAAGTTGAGATTTGTCACGTAGCCCTTCTTTTAGTACTTTTTTTGGAACAAGTTGCCATTTTCTCTTCTACCATTACATTTCTCTTAATTTTTGCACTTCATGCACTGTGAATTTCGAACGTCAGACTGATTTTTTTCTTTTTTTGTAACTTAACCCTGGCCTCAATTTCTTCTTCTTCTTCTTCTTCTGTAACTTATAATCCTTTTTTTAAAAAAAAAAAATGTAACTAATAATCCTTTGCTTTGACTTATTTCAGTGGTGAATGGAGGCAGGAAAGGAGGATTTTAAATAATAATAATTAAAAAAAAAGGGCCAATAGTTTCATGGCTTTGGGGTTCGACAATGGAATGCAGTTGAAGATTTTTGTCTCAAAGTGTAAGCTTTCACATGTATACATGTGCCATAGTTTTTTCTTGTACTAGTAGCTAGCTCGTTTCAGAGATCGTGCAAAGCTTAATACTATATCAGGAGTAAATATATATTATCGTACGCAGTGAATGAACAAATTCATGCATGCCTTCACCACATCTCTAATGTATTTTCTGATCACAATTCTTTTCACTATAACCGACTAACTACCGACCATATCAAACTCTTTGTGAAAGTGTCCTCTGCTAATTGGATGGTGACTTTTGTTCTGTCTTCCTGTTATTTGTATCGTTCTTTCTTGCAAGAATATGGCGAAAAAACACACTACTGATAACACAAACAAAGAAATATTGGTCCTCGGGATGCGGCCATTGCCTCGATATATATCATTCTTTAAGAATTAGTGCTTGAGTGAGTAGTGGAGCTTGGAGCATACATTCCTGTTGTTGTACTTGAGGGAAAATCTTCGGTCGACCATAGTTTTGGATTTGCTGTCCCTCTCATCGAGTTCGGACGCCAACAGGAACTTTAATTTGCCCCACAAATGCATCCCCAGAGCGTTACCTTTGCATTATCTGTCATCATAGTAGAAGTCTAATTAAGGGTGGCTGCGTGGAATCTGTTTCACCGATTAAGCTAGAAGGAAACTGTTTCCCACCATTATATTATAGGTCACCTTTGTCAGAGACAAAATTTAGTAGTGTCTCTCATCATTCAGCATATATATATATATAGATTCTTCACTTTGCACGAGCCATGAAAAGCTTCTTTCTTGGAGAAAAGGTTACTAGCTCCCTTGGATATGTATTTTGGCCTCCACTTAATTAAAGGTGGCATTCTCGAAATTTTTTGTTATTTTGAAGTCATGAAGCATTTTATTTAGTACTCGTTGAAGGGACTGCTATTAGTTTCAAAGATTTCAATGAAATAAACGATTACATTATTGTTATTAATATGGATTGATAGAATTTTAACCATGAGCTCTAGCTTGCATGCGCTTCTTTTGAAGAGAACACTATAACCTGTAAACAAAATTCCGGAATGGCCTTATTTCATGCCTCAAACGACGAGCTTGAAGAATAGCCTGCCCAACGAATAATGAGGCCATTGATTCATGGTCCGGTACTTTTCTGGTGCCCCTTCTTTTTGGCAAACAAAAATCCAAATGATGGCCTCTTCTTCAATTTCTTTTCTCCAACTGAAGAGCTTGAATTTACTCCCTCTTGACGATGATGAGGACGATCATCTTCTTCTTTGCTAATAATCACTCGAGTTAGCAGTGGAGGACTAGCAAACTTGACTGACCTCTTCCTTTCGAGCTCCTCGAACCCCTGAGTTTGTGTACTCTTGACTTCAACTTTGGTGCTTGCGTTTTCAATGAACTTGAGTTCTTCAATCTCAGGATCGAGTGATGGTGTTGGTTTGTGATGATCAGTTAATTCCCTCGAGCCCTTCAGCTGCTGTAGCTCCTTCTTTGTCTGCTCAAGCTCTAGTTTGAGCGAATGAAGGTAGTATGCCATTAGATTTCCTTCTTCTTTAGACTTTTCAAGGCTTCTTTTTGTCTCTTCAAGCTCGGCTGTCACTGTTCCTATTTTAGATTGGTGTGGCTGTTCAGCATCGCCTCTTGCTTGCATCTGAACACAGAAAGAAACGCATTCAGTCAGTCGGCCGTACACAATCAAAGTCATTTAAATACCCAGCCCTGTACCTAGTGGATTGTAAACTTCAGCAGAAACTGACTGAATATTAAAGAAAGAAACTAACAGTAAGGAGGTTTCTTGCGTACAATTCACTGACATTAAATATATATCTCGAATGTCTTTCACTTAAATTTCTCCAATTTCAAAGATTCTATAGAATTCTTTGCTATTCATTCAGAATTTTCGCTTAAAGGGTGCATGCTTGAAATTCTGTGGCTTGCCTGGAGTTGCAAGTTAGTACAAAATGCATGACTGACTATTGCGTGCCTCACATGACCACCATGATTTGTAGAATTTGATCAAACTAAGGTAAATGGATAATCCAGTATATATATACGCTGCCTGAATTGCTTATTTCTGATTAGAACACAGGAATATGATAATACAGAAAGATTAAAAGGGAGACAACGTGAGTTTAGGTAGGGGGGGGGGGGGGAAGAAGAAAGAAATAACCGGCTAGAACCTGTTTAAGCTTGTTTCCAATGACTTCACCGGCTAGAACCTTTTCCCCAAACAGCGTCACTGCTTCCTTCACAGAACGAAAAGGTTGCCTCATGTCGATTTCTACTCTTCCCCTCACCACCACTCCTCCTCCTTCACCCTCCATGTTCATCACTTGACAGTCAGCTGCCCAGCCTACACAGCCCACGGCATGTAATGTGTATTATTTATTCCTTCCTAGCACTTCGATCAATGGTATTTGAAGCTAGTTGATCGATGACCAAGACGACGATGTCTTTAATTCGGATGATTTCACTTCACCATGGTATATACTAGTTGAAGATCGAGAAGGTGTTGGTTGGTTAGTATTAGTTATGGTGGTGGTGGTGGTGGTGGTGGGATGCTGGGATATTGATTTTCCATATGATGATTACCTAAAGTAAGTACATAAAACGATATTGAATAAGTTAGTAAAACCATTTCTTCGCGTCCACTTCACTAGACATATCTGTTAATTGACGCTGATGTATAAGGTGGTTGCACCATCCTAATTCCTGTGATCAATCCCTTGCTACATCTTCTAAACTACATTTCTAAAGTGCGAAAGATAACGAGCAAGTTTACCGGAAGTGGACCTTTTATGGTCCCCCAATTCCGCCGCCTTGATTTCGACTTGCCTCCCTCTCTTATGGACCCCAACTACTTTTACACCAAGTACTCCCTGGATAATGCATACTGCGTATGCTATACGTACGTGAGGATATATAATGATGGTCAAAAAAATAGTTCCTTAAATGAATTCGTAGGATATAACGAACAGCTTCAATTTGATTGTTACATGTTTGGCTTAGCAGGTCAATTTCCTACTACGTCAGAAGTTGTTGCCTCCTTGTACTTAGCGTCGAGTTAAACATCAATCGGTTACGTTAACTCTTCTACTTCGCGCAGAAAGTTGTTGCTTTTACTCTGAATTACTCCGTTCACAAGAAGGCAAACATGGGAAGGTAAGTAGATTTTCTACTTCTTTACTTGTACATCATTACATTCAAGTCACAATACCGCATTTGTATTTGTAAAGGAGACCCAAAACGTACCTATGTATCAAAGCTGAAATTAAAGGTCCCTCCTAAAGGAACTGGCCAACCTTAACACTCGCGTGCTATTAAACCAAACTTCTTGTAAGTACAGAGTCAAGCAATGAATTTCTAAAATGTATTTGTTTTTCTTGGGTTAATTATAATTAATCTTCATAAAGTATACCCTGATTCTCACTTTGCCTCTTAGCATTTATTTTGTGTCGTTTAAACCCCTAAGAAATGAAAATACCCCTCTATTATGCTAAATTTTTTATCTTCGAGTTTTCTTCTTTCTTTTACAATGAAATTTAACTCGTGGTTGATCACTTTAGTTGATGGCGGTGAAAGGAATAGATGTAATTGATTACTTTAAAAAAATAATATAATAAACCCTAATAAACAATGATCCATTAGAGGGAAAAAAAGGAACAAAAAATTGTCCAAATAACCGACACTTTACTATGCCTATAAAAATCGGTAACTGATTTTGAATCGTTCAGTTATAAAAATATATACAGTTTCTTTTATTTCAAAATTAAATAATGAATACCCTAAATTTCCAATTAGGATGAATTATAACACATAATGCAAAAAAGGAGGGACAAATTAATTTAGAATCTCTAACATGTAAGGAAATAATATTAATACATTAATACACTAAGGTTTGATTCTTTAATGAATAAAAGTTCTTAAAAGAGGAAACTCGTCGATAGAGAAAATTTTTTGTTGTTCAAATACAAATATTTGAAAAAAGAAAACTAATTTGGAAGAAACAGCTTAGAGAAGGCAAAAAAAAAAAAAAATCATAGCAGAGGAGTAACTTTACCTTATCGGGGTTTTTTTTCTTTTTTTTTCGGAGAAGACAACTGTAGTATATCCTAATCTATCCTACACTAGTGGGAGGGGGTGGACCTAAGGAGGTCCAAGTGTAACTCGGAGGAGATTGAACCACTACCGGACCAAATTGGTGCACTACGCACCTGTCTGGATTTTTTGAAGCAAATTCACATTTTAATGTGGTAATTGGTGCCTTTGCCTCCTACCCCACCAAGCCTTAAAGGTTTGATGGTGGCCACCAGCCAGACTGGTGGTTTAACTTATTGGGGTTAAGTGACACAAATTAATATTATAAAATAAATGAGAATTAGTATATACGTTAGGAGAATAAATTGTAAGTTTTTTTTTTTTTTTGCGCTGGGGTGGGGGCGTGGAGGTACCAACTTGGATTTTATTCACTATTCGGTCAAGAACTCGACTTTTTAATCTTCTATGTTGGAACGATCGGACTAGTCCGGTCCACTAATCTTATGGGCTAAGCTGTGACAAGCCTATCAATATCTCCGTACCGGGTCGCCCCGAAGCTCAACCATATTAGGATATACTACCGCCTAGTGAAATTTGAAATTTTTATACTTATGTGTTTTTCACGAATCAACCACATTTCTTTCATATAGTTATAAATTTAAACTTCTCTTTGTTCTTATTGCATTTTGATTGGTATGTATACCTAAACTTGAAAGCCTTACAGCCAAAACTATCTATGTTTTTTTTTTTTTTTTTTGGGAAACTACAGCATGAATTTCCTAAAAGTTTGCTTAAACAATAAAATGAAATCGTTTGGCAGAACATCAATCGAAAACAATGAATTGCATTAAAGTTACTACAATTTGCCTGGGAAAAAAATGATGAAAGATATAAATTTGTGATCAAAACGAAGTGCATCAATCGTTTTAACATGCAATTTGTGAGTGTATTCAGATAAGAGATTATTTGAGATAATTTTATTAAAAAAGTAATAATACAATGCATGTGAGATAAAAAAAAAAGATAATTAAAAAAATGTGTTGATGATAGAAGTAAACCAATGTGTATGTAAGTGATGTGTAAATAAGTTTTAAATGATGAAAGACATTTTTTACCGCTTAAGTAGTTTAAAGTATTCTTGTTCTTTATTTTCTTTAGCTTTCGAGTTCTTAAGGACAGCGGCAGCGAAAATCATTACAATTTTTTAAAACCATAATCTAAAATGACACTAGCGCCTCAAACTACAAAGCATGTTTCGTTCTTTTTGGGGAAAATATAATGTGTGAACACAAATTGTGATAATTGACATGTTAGCCAACTAAATATATTAACATATATTGTAACCTTTACCAAATATTTATTCTGAAGAATGAGATTAAGGTTTCAATGCCAATAATTTGAGGCTCAATGTAGAAAATTTGTAAATTTAGTGTACTCCTCTTCATTTTGATTTTATTTTTTTGACAAAATAACGTATTATATAAAATAGCAAGGTGGCAAAATATTTGCTTATCTATTTTCCTTAAGAAAATTTGATGCAGTTGCAAAAATTTATGTAAGCAACCATTGTTACTAATTGTTGACTAGTATTATTACATCAAACAAGACACAATATACAACTTACCTCGTAAGAAAATTAATAGAATAGGGTTAAAGGCATTCTCTATGTTCGTGCACTTTTACTAAAATTAATATAATAAAAAAAAGAAAAAAGGGGAAGCGATGGACTTTTTTTTTTGGATTTTATCGTGGGTAATTATCTACCATCAATGTGATTGGGTTGAGATATATAAAAGAGAACACTACAAATATTACACCATCCCCTTAGTCTTGTTTTTTCTAGGGCAGTAACAGAAATTGTGAAACATATTAAGATAATAAAAAGTAACCCTAATTAATATTGGTTCACAGGGCACAAACGAGATGACCGACAACTCGGGGGGCCAAAGTTGTAATTATGGACAAAGAAAATTACAACATCAACTAATATTATATTATTTTAAAAAATTTATTTTTTGACGAAATTACATCAAACTCCTGGGCCAAAAAGGAGATTATAAAAAGAAAAAGAAAAGATTCGGGTGGTGAAGACACACTCCTACGGTGCGTGTGTGTATATCCTTTATTATTAACATATCTAGTCTATGCGCGAATGTCGTTGTTTCCAATTGAGTTTCAATTGCTGACGTGGCATCTCCTTATTGGCGAATTGGTGGTCGTCCTGCTCGTGTGAATTCCCTCGTGTGAATTGGACGTCCGGCAATTCTTTTGTTTCCTTGTTCGTTTGGAAGTCTTCCACTGAAATCTGGTCCCACGTGACTTTCACATCTTTTTCTTTTTTGTTTTTTACTTTGTAAAAGAAACCCATGTGGGTTTGGTGAGAATTGACTGCTCGATGCTTCAGAATTCAGAACTGTCTTTTCTCCTCCTCTCCATCCATTGTTTCTTGCTTTTCATGATCACCGAAACCCCCCTCAGCCTCTCATCTTCGTCTTCATCATCATCTTCATCTTCTTATCTTCTATCTATCTTGGTGAGAACAAATGGTAAGAAGAAAAAATAATTTGCTCTGAGGTTCTTTCTTCCTCTGCCAAAAATAATCTAGCCCTTTAATTTTTTTTTCTTTTTTTTTTAGCTAAATGGGGGGGGTTTAGTTGTAGCTTTTTGAGCAAACTAATGCTGTTTATTTTTTTTATATTGCAGGATAAAAAGGCTCCAGATATTTCTACTTCTGTTTGGTCGTCTACCTCTCCTCTTCTTCTCTCTTATTTTTAATTTTTTTTGGTCAAAATCCTTTTCTTCCTTTCACCATTTTTCTATCTGTGTATGTGATGAGCAAGTGCCAGAGACAAATCTGAAATCCTTTTAGGTTTTGAATCTGAACATTTTGAGATTTTTCTTTCATTAAATTTTCTGTTCATGTTGTTTTATCATTTTACTTATTTGATCTGAACTTGACCTTTTTTTGTGATTGTAGGTGGGAAAAGTTGGTAAATTTCATGTTTTATTTTGGTAAATTAACTTTTGGTTGTAATTTTCCAGGTTTTCTGTTGTGAATCCTTGACAAGAAAATATTTTGTGTGTTCTTAGTTTCTGGGTTTTCTTTGACTAACGGCTAATAGCACTGTAAGTGATCATGGAGCCCTACTAATTTAGATACTTGTTTTAAATAGCTCTTCCTTGCGTATTTGCAGAGATCTTGCCTTTCTTTTTTCTTTTACACGAACATCATTTATTTATTTTAATTTACAAAAATGCCAATTTTTTTTGTTGTAAAAAAATTCCCGTTGATTTGGTTCTAAGAAGCTAAGATTGGCTTGTAATCATCTATTGGGGATAACATTTTGAGAATACAGCCTAAATTATAACAGATTCACTGGTCCCTCAAATGGTTTCAATCTTTGCAGGCAATAAAAAATTTGGTATGATATATTGGTCTTTCCAATTTTTTCATTTGTTGAAAAGGTATAGTTAATTTTTTGCAGCTGAAATAACAAGAAGATGTTAGGATTTGTTTGCATTCAGATTCTATTTTCTTAAATTATTTGCTTTTTTTTCCATACTGTTGGTTATGTTATTAACATACTTTACTATATTAAAGGCGTGACCAAATCAAGATTCAATCATTCTAAAACCAGTTTGTGGAATAGTAAAATTTTTAAGTTAAAAATGTTATATTTTCCTTTTTTTGTGGCTTTTTGATTGAAGGATGGTCACTATTGGATAGAGTGGTTCTTTAATTTTAGCCTTAGGTCCTTAATTATTTGCATGCTGCTAACACACTATTTTCAAATGGTAGATACCTTTTGAATTGTCTCAAATATGTATGATATTTATTTTGAAACAGTTTTGACATTTTTCCCCTTTTTTCTTTATACATACTATGACGATGTTGCAAAAAACACTTCAAATTTTGGTGCTATTGTATTGTACAAAGAACTGAATGAGTTTTACCCAATCATAGACTTATTGGATTGTGAAAGACACTACCACTGGAGGTCGTGGTTTTCTTTTTCCTTTTCATTTTACAGATGATCATTTTTTCCATAACTTTTTTAAAACTTGGTCCTCTGTGTATCTTTTCCTTGCGAATGGAAAGTACCAATTCGAGCAATCTTCTCAAAATTTTTTGGAAGATCTTAAGCCTCTGGACTGTATGCAAACCAAAATAAGATAGGTAAAGCATAGCTCTTCATCAATGAAATATCCTATCATCTTATATCTATGCTACCATTTTCTCTTACACTTTTCATGATTAATTTTCATATAAGTAGGAATGTATAGTAGCTAATAATATTTGTTAGAGAGCTAGGATGGTTTGTTATACTTTATGGCCAGTACTAATTCTCCAATGCATTTCATCACCGTAGAATTCCAAAGTTTAAATGGGTTCTATAGAACAAACATAACTACGATTTGGGAAAGTCAATTTCACGTCAGCAATTCTAAAGAATTATTTAAGGGTGCAAAAGGAGTTCAATAGTCACTTCTTTGTTTTAAGATTTTGACAATTTGCAGGGCCATTCAAATTTTAAGTTTTTTTTTGTTGTCAAGAATTTCCCAATTTGACACTTCATGAATGGTGTATATTGGTTTATCCTTTCATTTTTTTTTTGCATAGATGTGTCTTTTCACGAGCAATTTTCTCTTAATTTTTCCTTTGATCTAAATATTTCTTCATGTTTCCTTTTGTTTCTTACTAGGTTGTTACAAGTATAGATGGTAATTTTTTTGGAAAAAGGTGTAGCCTTCTGGCTGGAGTATTACACCAGATGAAAGTTATAAATATACTAATTTATTTTATTCACAATTGGGCTGTGATGATACAATTTTGATTTCTTTAGATGTATTTCAGGCTTTAAGTTGATTTGTCGTATCTTGGCGAGGCAACCCTAATGGCATTTGACGTTCATTCTCCCCTTCAAATGTAATTGGGTCTACAGCAATGGTGGTACTCTTATCTCTGTCTGACTTTTGCTGACAGACTTGAGCCTTACTTTAAATTATTATAATTACTGCTTGATTTAATCAAAGATTTGATCACTAATTCCTTTTTTTTTTTCATTTGTATAATAATCTTCGGATCATGTAAATTTTTGATATTCTTATTGGTCGTTTTCGCCTTTGAAACAATCTCTAGAGAGCTATACCAGAAATTCTTAGGTGTGCTGCTTTGGTTTACAGTTATAGCTCATTCATCATATGATGTTTTACTTATGACAAAGCTTTAGCCTTTTCCTTTTGCTTTATACTATTTTGATCATGCTAGAGAAATTGCTTGATGCTTTGGTTCAATTTTTATAGTGACCCAAAATAAGCTTTTGTCAATGTGCCTTAAACTTTTGAGAAATTTTGTGGTCAAGTGTAGAAACTACATGATGTTTAGAATGAAATATCTAAATATTTGGGAGGTCTTGTAAGCATATACATCTTAATAGAGAAGTAAATACGATATTTGATGGTTGTTTTTTTTTTTAAATAGTGATACCTTTTTACTTCATTTTTTGGCCTCCTGGGTTCTAAAGAATTAGAGAAAAGAAGCATTTTTCTTCTTTGTTTTTTTTGTAAACTTTATTTTTTGGAGAAACGGGGATAGGCATTGCTAGAGTTATGTTACTTTCAAAGGGCTACATTTGATGGTCTATTTTGAGGATAGAGCCTTGTAAATCTCGAGCAATGGATAGTGCCATACAGCTGGCATTGCTGTTAAAGAGATTTGAACGTCTACAAGTGTGGAAGAAGTAAAATTGACCTGCAAGCACATAAAATAGAGGGAATATCTACAACAGTGGATGTGAATGGAATATTAGAATGAACAGTTTTCTCAATTCTTTTTATCATAATTGGTTTAGATTGACTAGATCAATTTCAAATCCCCTCTGATCACCCACCAAAGGTTTCTGAATAGCTTTAAATTGTGTACCCCTGACTAGGAAATGAATCACATTGCTACACGGTTATAGTTTTCCCTTTTTCTTTTTAGTTATTAGTTCAAAATCTCTTATATCTTTGCATCCATACAAGAAATGATTTTTGTTTCGTTCTTTTGATCCTATGTTACTCAACTAATTTGTTTGGTTTAATTCTTTTGCAACTTGATTGAGATGGACGACTATGAAGCTTAAAGAGTCAGTGATGGCAATTCTCTAGAAGCACTGAAGTTAATGAACTTTACTCGAGATGGGTTCAAAGTGAACTGCATGAGGTAACATGCTCGAACTAAAAGTTATCAACGGTTTGTTTTGTTATATGCCTAATTAACAATTTATGGATTTGACCATTTACATCTGGGATAGATAATACTGTCAAAATCCACAGTGAAAACACACTTTTTTTTGTGTTTCACATTTTTTGCTAAATAGCTAAAAGTGAAAGAATCTTTGTTATGCGGTTGACCTTTCTCTGTTTCTCTGATTTGAATGATGAAATGATGATATGCACATATTTTCAGCTTTTAGCTTCTACTGTTTGAAATTTTCTGCACTTTTTCTTTTGGTTTAGTTGATGTTCTGATACGAACTCGACCCAGCAAGAACCTGTCTTGAAGAACCAAGTCGATCAGGCAGCGGAAGGATATATCTTGATCAGGTTATGGAACAATAACTACCTTGCTAGACCTAAAGAGAACCCGCCTCTAGAAACCTAGTGGATTGGTTATTGGTTAAGGAACAATAACTACCTTGCTAGACCGAAAGAGAATCCGTCTCTAGAAACCTAGTGGATTGGCTATTGGCTTGAAAGAACAAGATGATGTAATCATCTTGCTTTGAACACCACAAGTATCCAAGCTAAATACTTGATACAGTTCAAGAAGAAACTCAAGTTCCATCAAGGAACTCCATAAAAGGAGACAACTCTCTTTTTATTAATTCATCTTCAATATCATGTCCCTGAATAGTTAAATAAAGTTGGCTATTTATAGCCTTACAAGACTCAAAACCCTAATCTAAATTGGAAATAATACAAACTTCCTTATTTGACTTGACACAACTTCCTAAATAAATTTGGAAACAATTAACTACTTTCCTAAAACTATAATTCAATTAGAAAAAGAAACTAATTGACTCAATTGGCTTAACTATGGTCAACATGACCTTAGCCTTTATTTCCCTTAATAACTCAAGACTAACTAACAAGTATTGCTGAAAACTTACTTAAATAAATAACAAGAAATAAGCATGACAAATCTTCAATGATTCTTGAACCCGATTGCACCATCAATCATCAATTGAATTTTCTTGAATTTGAAGGGAATCCAAATCTTCATGTTCTCATCATGTTCTATTGTTCATACATGTTATGTTGGTAAAAAGGTGGCATGAATGAAGGTATGTCCATGATTTCTAGGCTAAAATGTATAAGCTATTTTTTGACTTTCTATTCTTTATTTATTTGTCTACCATTCACGTTTTAGGAAAAATTGGCTGACAAGAGGTATTATTCAAATATAAGATGATGGCTCAAAATGCATATGCTGTTTATTTGCTTTCTATTGTTTATTTATTCATCCAACATTAATGTTTGAGAAAAAGTTTAAGTGGCAAGCTCAAACTTAGGAGTATGGAACATGTTCTTGATGACTTTATTTTTATATTTGGTACTTTAGTAGTTCCTTAAATTTTGGCAACAAAGCGTGGCAAAAACTACTGGTGCATTATTCGTGGTTTCACAAGATTGTCATTCTGGTAGTGGTTATTAAATTCTAATTTGATTCTTTCTTGGCAGGATTTAATTGATGTTTAGATAGTGGAAACTTGGTATCTAATGGAGTTTTGTCATGAATATTAGATACTTTCCCTTCTCTGTAATATCTTTAGCAAATTGTTATTACTTACTTCAAGAATTGCTTACTATAGTATAGATGTCAAATTTTGTGACAATTCTTTTTAATCTTTCAACACTAATACATAGCTCCAAGAGAATTGGCATTTCTCTAGATATAGCTGCAAGAGGGCACTTTTCAATGAATGTATCTTAAATTCTGACTTATTCCCTTTTCACAATTAGTGACATGCATAGTGCATTGGAAGAGCCTACCCCAATTATACGTGTTTTATACTCTTCAACTTTATTAGTATTATTTCATTTGTTAACTCTTATTTGTCTTAGTTTACACCTAAATTAATCACAACTGAAATGTCAACAAAATGCTTCAATTATCAACCACACAAAGAAAATTATATAAAAAATTAATTTTTAATTTGAAAATGCGACCATTGAGGGCTCTGGGTATATTAACCTTGCAACCTCACTTCTGGGCATATTAACTTTGTAACCTCACACCACGCATCCCGCGGTGATCCCCTCCTATATTTATAAGGAGCACTTTGTGCTTCTACTGTTGGTGGGATTTCGAGTGCATCCGCTTGCTTTAAGCTGTTGTACGTTGGGCTGCTGATTTGTACGTTGAGTGGTGCGACCGTTCCTGCTAGATTGGAGCCAACCACTTGATGTGAGTGTTGCTGGTTTGTACGTTGTTGCTCCGAGTCTTGCTGGACTCAATGCGCCTGCTTCATCCTATTGTACTTTTGCACTGGTGGTTTGTACATTGACTGGTCCCACTGCTGCTTGAGCTTTTGCACTGATTTGAACATTCGACTGGTGGCTGTGCGGTTGGCTTTCATAGCTTCTGTTGTACTTCACAGCTGTGTGGATGGAGAAGGAAAAAAAGCTTTTTCTCTTCAAATTAAATAATTAACTTCACTTATAAATGATTATTATGATAAACTCCGCTTAAATGATAATGAATGTTTAGAATATGGAATGTCAAAAAAATTCCTTGTAGTTCACAGTTGTGTAGATGTGGAAAAAATTTCAACAATTTAATGAAAATGCTTAATTTCTGAAATACGCAAAAAAAAATCGAGAATCATGATGAATATAATAATTGGAGTCCATAGATTTACAGAAATATTAGATAGATTTCTGATATATAAATATACGTAAGTGATAATATATAGATTTATATATTTTTTTTTATATACGTTTGTGAGAAACATAAGATATACTTTATTCTTAAATTTTGAGCAACCAGTTTGATCATGTGTTATAGCGTTCAAAGTAACTTCACTTAAATGATAATCAATGTTTAGAATCTAAAACATGGAAAAAATTTTCTGTTCTACTTCACGATTGTGTGGATGTGGAAAAAATTTCAGCAATTTAATCAAAATACTTAATTTCTAAAATGTCCAAAAAAATTCAAGAATTAAATCAAAATATTTAATTCAAATGCAAAAAAAAGCCACGAATTGAACTTCGTCCCACAAATTAAATAACATGTTTAAATAAAATCCGAAATGTGGAAAAAAATCAAGAATTTAATCAAAATTTTTAATTGAAATGTACAAGAAAAAAATAAAACCATCAATTGCGTTTGTACGCGATAAAATTTCAAATTTGCAGAAATAAGAAATATACACGACAAATATGTGATATATAAATTTAAGAAAAATATGTGAGTACAATCTCTGGGTTTTTCTCGAACTTGTGGTGAGTTTCCCTCGATTCTCCTCCTCGAACGCCAATCCAAGGGCTTCGCAGCTTATTCTTGGATCCACCACCGATTCCTTCAAATCTTGGTATAAAAGATTTGAAGAACTTTTGAAGATATTTGAAGACTCAAGTCTTGATATATGGGAGACTTGGAGAGCTTGAAGATCCTGACCTTTGTAGCTTGTAGCTTGGAGCTTCAATGCTTTGAGCGTGTGAGATGCCTCTTGGTGTCTCTGTCTCTGTATATCCTTGATGTGGTTGAGAGACCACTATTTATAACTGTAGCAAGAGGTAGAGGTTGAAGACCTGTGTATCACTTTACTTGTCTTGCAAGACGTGCAGTCATATTAGGACTGTGCCAGTCAAATATTATCTCTTCATTTTATATTTATTAATAAAGAGATAAGTAATTCATCGATTGGCCAAACTCATGGGGACACGTGACGTGGCGCCGTTTGACTAGCCAAGCTATTGCAGTATATAAGAAATATATTTGGATTAAACAACTCTAAATATTATCCCTTTCATAAGAAATAAGTATTTAGATATTTATCCAATAGACATGTGACATGATATGATTTGGTTGGTGGAGATGTCCCTGCAATTTGAATTGATTTGGAACACCTCAACTTGACACGTGGCCATATATAATTGGCCATTTAATAACTAACCTTTCCAGGTGTACATGACATATGACAATATCCGATTGGATAAAAATAAACCATAAAAATGATTTATAGACCAATGGTAATTTTTAGAATTTAATTAAAATTTCATTGTCTACAAATGCCCCCTCGAAACTTGTTTGCGAAGAGTAAAACTTGAACGGACAAGTTTCGACATTCTTCATTTTTTTTCCCTCAATTTGATTTGAATGCCGCAAGGCTGAAATTTAAGCATCAATATAGCCACAGGTCTTGATTAATTCGTACGATATAGCCATGGATCTTGATTAATTCACTTGAACTTCACATTTTATATGGGTTCATAGTCACGGGTCTTGATTAAGCCATACAACATGCCCGCCAGCTTCCAAGTAGTATTTGAATTCCAAATAGTATTCGATGTTGATGATGATTAGGAAAATACCGAGGCCGAATTACTCCATATTGGAGTCTTACAACAAAGTCCGTGAATGGACTTAAAGCTTTACAATTTCATGGCTTTTGAATTGGTCATAAGATGACCATACGGGGGCCATCAATCCATGCAACATTTAGTAATATCAATCCTAAGGTCAAAACATATCATGCCAAAGCTTCAAGTCCACCGTGCATCATCAAACAAGTTTTGGTGGCTAATTTCTAATATGACTCTCTCGTGGCCCACAAGACTTTTCCTATATCAACCATGATTGACCAATCCCAAGCCAAATTAGAATTCTTGACCGTAGTAAACTACCTGGCCGGCAATTACTGACATAGTCCACGAGACTCTTGATAAATCCGTTTCGGCTCAGTAAAGTCATTCCAACAAGGAATCGACTTCCTTTCCAAATTTTTACGGATAAGACTTTCTTTTTGGCTCGGATTCTCATCAAATTTTTTCCTATAAATAGTCATGTCTAGGCCACAACTTTTGAACGAGCTTTTTTTCTTCAGCTATATCATCACGCGGCCGCTGCTGCAAGGGACAGCCATCATCCGCCGGTTATACTCCAACAACTAGTACTTTCCTTCGTTTGTCAGGTACTTCAGAGTTTTTTTTTGTTTGCCTTACCCGCAACATTTAGTTGTTACAAGGGGTCTCGGTCAAGGCTCTTACGTGTCTCATCGTTAGATGCTTTGAACATGATCAGCACTTGAAATTTATTTCTTTACTCAGCGTGTGCCTTTGACTTGTATCCCCAACATATTACAAGGCAACTTGGCCCTTTGATTTATCTACTAAAATAACGCCAAGCATGATATTTGAGCTATTACTCATGGCTGAAAATTTAATCTCAATTTTCGTAACTTTTTTTTTTTTGGCTCATCTATTAGGATAATACCAATTATGATACTTGAGCCCTTTCTCTCTCTTTTTTTTTTTTGCTCGTCTATTAGGATAATACCAAATATGATATTTGAGCAAAAACCTTTTCCCTTCTTTTGCTAGAACTCCGACCTTAAGTGTTTTTTTTTTTTGCCCCAATCCATGTCAATATTTCAACTTTACTAACTTGTTCTCCTGTAGATAATCCACCTCGTGCCCGAAAAGGAGCTTGAAACAATTTCAGAGATTTGAAGAAAGCCACCGATTAGGTAATTTAATTACCAAAATTTTGTAAGAAGTTCCCTTCATCGTCTAATACTTTCTTTTTCAAAATTTCAGCAAATATGCAAATTAAGGACTACGCCACGCCATTGCCACATATTTCATTGACGGATGAACGAGATGGATCTCAATCAAAGAGTTTGTCACTACATGTTCATAAACAAGCAATTGGCCCGTTCGCTGAGTTTTTCATACCCCTTGCAGGATGTTTTCATCTCGAAAATTGGACTAGCAAGTGGACTAAGGAAGTGATGGCATCATCGACTTTCTCCACCACTTCGAGAGAAGAAGAAGTGATCGTATTAAACTCGTCACTTCACAATGGAGATTCGAAAATAGCCAAATTCACGCTTCCGTTCGTGGGTTTCAATATCGATAAGACTACATGGAAGATAGGCGTGCTTCACCTCTCATTATTGGGAGTGGGTTGAGGACATCCTTGGAAGATATAAAGAAGTGCTCACCCGTGCTGGCATATTTGAAGTTGTCTACGCGTCGAAATACTCCTACGACCGTTGTGAGAATATCTTGCGAGCATTCTCCAAATATTGGTGCCCCTCGACAAACACACTCCATACGCCCGTTGGGGAGTTGTCCATCACACTTTGGGACCTTTATCGACTTGGTGGCCTTTCGATCGACGGCTCGTTCTTTGATGAAGTTGTTCCTTCAGCGCAGGAACTTCTCACTCGTGATAAAGAAGGGAAGTCCTTTCTCCCTGAGAGCTGCAGGCATCTTTTTTTGGCTTACTACCACCTCTGGACGAATGACCAATGGGTATGGATGAAAGACTGGATTCGCTTCTGTTTCAAATGAGAGACTAGGTATAGGGCTCCTCCGAATAGGGCGAAGAGAAGAAAGACCACATCTAAACCGAAAATGACTTACAACCCTTCTGGAATCTTGGAGCCGCACGACCTTGCTGACACGAAGGACTTCAACGTCCCTTTCGACACACTGGGTATCCCGGGGTCTTTAAGAAAGAAAACCTATACTGCGACATTCATAGCGTGTTGGATTTGCAAGTTCCTTTTGCCAAGCAAAAAGGTCGATCGTATTCGCCCAAGTGTCTTCAAGGTTGCATACTTAATGGCCACAGGGAAAAGATTTTGCCTTGCAATCCCCGTTCTTGCGAGCATATATCATGGGTTAAGGGAGATCATCTACGCCCCTAACCTTGGAGAATGCGAGTTAACTTTTCCAATCCATTACGTTTATGCTTGGATTGATCAATATTTCGATGTATATTTTGAAAACAATCAAGTGAGTAGCCACCACGCGCGCATGACAAGATTTAGTGGTGAGAAAATGACAATATTTTATGGCCAATCAGAAGTTGAGAAAATCTTCAAAGAAGTGAATCCTTTGATGCTTCCCAAATTGTGCTGGACTGAGAATGAAGAAAAAGTGTTGATCGATGATGGATCCTTATCATCAAGACTCACGAGCTACTTTATTAGTTAACGCTCTTGCCATTTAACTCTACGTAAGGACAATACTTTCATTAATGAAAAATATAATCCTTGCAGGTTTAGCAGACAATTCGGCTTCTGTCAGGACATCCCCAGCAACTTGAAAGAGATCACTCACACTTATACCTTGGGTGAGGTTATTCAACTATGGAATTCCTCAGTTCGCACGCAAACGCAGTCTCGGATGATTATACCCACGCACAGAAAGCATCCATTGATCATAAAAGACTATGACGCCTGGTGGTCGACTCGGTCAAATAGTGTCTCTTCAACTTCCTTTAAATTCACCGTTAAGATCCCTCAGCAATCATCGAAGAAGGGTAAGATTACCTCCGCCAACGAGTCAGTGCATCATAATGGAGCTATAGAGATTGTAACGGGTCTTACCTCATCCACCTTGCGGAAGAACAAAATTACTAGTAGTCTCTCGAAAAATATTGTCACAAAAAATAAGTCTTTAAAGGACTCCCGACAGGCCATCAAAGAGGCGCAACCAGTGATTCCAATAAAGAAGACGCCGTCCAAAATTTCAAGATCCGTATCCGTGACTCACATAGAAGAAGATGTCGAAATTGAAACGGTGGACGATTGTGATTCTATTGAGGCTATAGAAAAAGAAGGGACTCAAATTCAGGGCATCGGATCTACCCGAGAAGGAATCCATTCGTTGGCAAGCGGTAGCAGTAGTCAAAACCGTCATTGGAACCGATCAAAGAAGAGGACATTTTCTGATTTGGAGGAGGTTTCCTTTACACCACCGTCAGTTGGAGTGTCACCACTTAAGGTAATCATCTCGCTATATTTTTTTCCTTTTTTTTTGTAATTTTTTTTCAGCCCCCGTTTCTTGAATTCTGTCAAGAAGATGTTGGTACCAACTCACCAATTGAACTTGAAACTGATGCTATAATTTCAAACAAGAAAAGTGACGAAATCGTTATCAGCATTCCAAAATAACTTGCCCCCAGTGGAGGTACCTCGTCAATGCATAAAAAGGAGTTGACTAGTTCGCACGAAATCCGAAAAAGATCTAAGGTAGCATTGGTTTCAGAGTTTCATGGCCAAAAGTTGATCCAGACGCATTGAAGAAAATACTTGCAGAGTTTGTGGATGGATTTTCGCGGACAGATTCTTGACACTCCTATTGAGCAGATCTTTTCTTTAAAAGAGTGCGCAGATAAAATCATTGCGAAAATCACAAGAACGGGTCCTACCAATGGTCTCCCTTTAAAGGACTTCTTGATAGAATTGTTTGCCAAGACGGAGGCATATGATGTTTCGGCATCTTCGTCATGAAAAAAGATGAGTAAAGAAACACATGCAGAAATCCTTTCCAAAGTGACCGCCCAACTCGGGAGAGTTAAGGCGAATGAAGAAAAACTAACTCGTCATCTACAAAGTCTTGAAGAAAAGCTGCAGTCTATTGAGGACAGGAAGAAAACTCTGCAACAGGAACTTATTGATTTGGAGAAACAATGTCTGAAAATCAGGTCAATTATCGATCAAAAGTATGAAACTTTCAAAGAGATCCAGACTGAAATAACCCGGGCACATGATGAGCTCTCTTCTATTGAAAGTACCAGCATCTTGACTGATGACGCAGTGAAAGAACTTGAAAACATGAAGTCTGCACTTGAATCATGCAAAATAACTGTAGTGGATTACAAATTTGACATTTAGACTTTTCACCATGTCTTTTTTCTGAATTTTTCTTTTTTTTCCTTGTAATGAATTTTCTTTTTTTTTATGAATAATTAAATGCTTTTCATTTCTTATCTCTTATTATATATATTTTTTTTTTCTAAGAGAAAAGTACTTTTAAATTTAGCATTTTATTTCAAAGAAAAAAAGACGATTTTTTTTTTACAAGGAAAAAGGGTTTGATTTAGGAGATATAACTGAACTTAGAAGTTACCCACCAAACTGCCTACGTATCCCAACAAGGGAATCAAGTCACACGTAGTTCCTGCCATTCACATTTTAATCTCATGCGGGTCAGGAGTATTTATTTGTTTACCACCTTAGACTTGGTGGAGTGTTTTAGCAGTTTAACCACATACTACACTATTGGTGGTTGTCATTCACAGTTTTAACTCATGCGTGCCGGGAGTCTCGCGCGGTTCCCATTACGCATAGTACTTTTTTAGGTACTTTCCATTAATGGGGCCAATCCTTAATCCATCCTCAGCAACCAACTTGTATGAGTCATTTGTGTACACTTCTTAAATAACATATGGACCATCCCACTTAGGAGTAAACTTTATTTGTCCGCCATGAGTGAGAATGATCGGCCTCCGAACGGTGAGCACTAACTCTCTAATTTAGAAAGAGCGAGGTCGAACGTGCTTATTGAATACTTTTGAAAGGCGAGACTAATAGCACTCAATCCATTGCTGAGATTCCAATTTCTTTTCGTAGAGTGTTTCTAACTCCTCAAGGCGAAGACGAACATTATCTTCTTCATTGAACCCTTCTTGAATCGCAATTCTTTGCGAAGGTATTTGACACTCAAGTGGAAGAACAGTTTCAACACCGTAAACAAGCGCGTATGGGGTTGCTTGTGTGGGAGTTCAAAAAGTAGTTCTGTATGCCCAAAGCGCTCTCCAATTCGAAAATGCCAATCCCTTTTCGATTTATCCACGATTTTTTTCAACAGATTACATAAGGTCTTGTTGAATGCTTCCGCGAGTCCATTTGCGGCAGCATAATACATGGACGAATTGTATTATTTGAAATGAAATTTTTCGCAAAGCTTGTTCATTGCTACATTGCAAAAAGGTTTACCATTATCGGTGATGATATAACGTGGGACTCCATACCGATAAATGATGTGTGAGCGAATGAAATCTACTACATTCTTCTTTTCGAACTCTCTTAGAGGAACCGCTTCGGCCCACTTTGAGAAATAATCCGTCGCTGCCAAAATGAAAATGTGTCCTCCAGAAAATTTTGGGAACGGTCCAACTATATCCAAATCCCAAGCATCGAATGGCCAAGAAGCCACAGTTGGATGCAATGGTTCAGGAGGTTGACGGATGAAATTGCCATAAAATTGACAAGCTTGACATCTTCTAACAAAATCGATACAGTCTTTTACCATCGTCGGCCAGTAGTATCCCATTCTCTTAATGCAGAAATGTAATTTTGGGCCAGATTGGTGAGCACCACATATCTCTGAGTGAGCCTCCTCCATTACTTGCATAGACTCATCTTCTCCAAGACATTGTAAAAACACCCCATCGAATGATTTTCGATAAAGCTTCCCTTTGTAGTAAATGAAACGTGACGCTCGACGACGTATATCAACCTTTTTCTTGGGATCTTCTGGTAACTTCCCATGATTAAGGTAATCAATGATGAGGTGACGCCAATCCTCTTTTTTGATCTCATGGACAAAAATATGATAAGCATTTTCTTCCTCACCAGCATCTTCTTCACCGAACATCAGAGGTATGACCCAATTTTGACATATTGAAATTTGATTTCGATGAGAAGGTAGAGTGATTAGGGACGCCACCCTTACCAAAGAGTCAGCCTGTTGGTTGAAATTTCTAGGGATATGTTCTATAGTGACATTATCTAAATATCCCATGAGTTGTCTTGCATACTTATAATATGGGATCAATTCAGGCTTTTTGACATCATAAATACCAAGAAGTTGATTTACCATTAATTTGAAATCACCATAGACCTTAAGATGCAACTGTTTCATGTCTACGGCCGTTTCCAAACCGAGAATCAATGCCTGATATTCGGTCACATTGTTTGAACACCGACGTGTTAAAGTGAAAAAGCATAACAATATATCTGATTCAGGAGTATAAAAGATAACTCCTGCACCAGCTCCGTCACGATGCGCGGCTCTATCGAAATACATCAACCACGGGGATTCGAACATAAACACTTATTCTTCGGGGAGTTCATCAGTCAACTCCTACTCGGCAGGTATGGGATGATCGGCTAAAAAGTTTACCAATATTTGTCCTTTGACAGCTTTTGCAGGTACATAAATAATTTCGAATTGTTAAAACTGGAGGTACCATCTCACGAGCCGATCAGACAGTACTGATTTTGTAATGACATATTTAATGGGATTAGACTTTGATATGAGTCGAATAGTGTGTACTTGAAAATAATGTTTCAACTTCTGGATGACAAATATAAGTGCCAAACACAACTTCTCGATGGGTGAGTAATTCAACTCATTAGATGTCATCATCCGACTCAAGTAATACAGCGCATTCTCCTTACCTTCATCGTTTTCTTGAGCAAGTAAAGCCCCAACCGACCGTTCTTGAGTAGAAATATAGAGAATCAATGATTTCTCTGGAATGGGTGCAGCCAACACTGGGGGATTCATGAGGTACGTTTTGATGCTTGTAAAAGCTTTCCTACACGATTCATCCCACTCGAAGGGTACCCCTTTCTTTATCAGTCGACTGAAGGGTTGGCATCGTCCGGCCAAATTAGAGATAAACCTCCGGATATAAGCCAACTTCCCTTGAAGGCTCTTCAATTCATGAATATTTCGCGGCTCAGGCATGTTCACAATGGCATCAATTTTAGATCGATCGACCTCTATTCCCCGTTGATGAACGATGAAACCGAGAAACTTGCAAGAAGTGACTCCGAATGCGCACTTCAAAGGATTCATCTTCAGTTGATATCTTCGAAGGCGTTGGAAAACTCTTCGAAAGTCTTGAATATGATCATCTCGCTTCTTTGATTTCACCATAAGGTCATCAACGTAGCACTCCACATTTCTATGGAGCATATCATCAAATATTCTTTGCATTGCCTTTGATATGTTGCTCCAGCATTTTTCAAGTCAAATGACATTACTTTATAGCAATAAATTCCTTAGGAGTGCGGAAGGCAGTGAGCTCCTCATTCTCGATCGCCATGCGTATTTGATTGTATCTAGATGATCCATCGAAAAAAGATAGTGTTTCATACCCGGTTGTTGCATCTACCGTCAATTCTGTGATGGGGAGCGAAAAATCATCTTTGGGGCAAGCCTCATTTAAGTCCCGAAAATCAACACAAATTCGGATTTGCCCAATCTTCTTCCTTACAGGGATAATGCTAGAAATTCATATTGGATATTTCACTTCCCGTATGAATCCAATTTCAATCAATCTATTCATCTCATTTTCTATCAGAGAAATCAATTCGGGTCGAAAGCGCCTTTGAGTTTGCTTGACGGATTTTGTTCCTCGCTTGACAGATAAATTAGGAACGGCGATCATTGTATTCAAACCAGGCATTTCTGAGTAATTGCAGGCAAAGACGTCCCTGAACTCGAGCAGCAAATCAACATACTCTTTCTCTACTTCAGAAGTCATACAAGAGTTTATGTAAAATGGGCGAGGATCGCCGCTTGTGCCAAGCTTAATCTCCTTTAGCACATCGACTGTATTTTTTACCCTTTGTTCAAGTTCAGGGGGAGCGTCATTCGCATCTTCTTTTTCTTGTTCGGGATAACTGATCGTAATATGTTGACAGGAAGCCATACTTTCTTGACCCTGTTCTTCAAAAATGATTTTAATTCTTACATTGAATAAGTCTCTATAGTGCATGAAGAAATTGGAGACTCGCTTTCTTGGTCCGTTCTTCTTTATTGGAGTAAGACTTTCTTCCTTGGCAACTTGGTACTCTTGCTTTTCACTGCCTAATCTTTCATAGACCGGCGGTTTCAAATTTTTTAGCTGCGGGCTGAGTCTGTCAAACACAGAAGTACGCTTTGACTTATTTCTCAACCTATCGAACACAGATCTCTTTCGACTTGTGACCTCAATTTTCTTCGTTCACGTAGTTACAATTTGCCCTTTTGATCATTATACGCACTGGAGAAAGCGGTTTATAACCAAGACCCATCGATAAACTTTCAACATTATAACCGTTTTCTTTCAACATTTTCTGCATAGGTGTTAATCCATGAGTCTTCTCGCCAGTTATCTAAGGAGGGAGTTTGCCCAATGCATGCTTCTCATTTGGGTTATTACCGACCTTAGTCAGAAGTCTATATGCGTTTGGATCAAAATCTTCTTGAGTTCGATTAGTTGGTAGTGAGTAGTGTTCTACTGCCGGTTCTTCTTTGGGACGAACAAATCCTTGCAAGTTCGCTTTCTCACTTTTAACAGGCTCTATTTTGGTGAGCGGAACATTTAATGTATCATTCCTGATAAAAGAAGACTGACATTCTTCCCTCTTTGATCTTGAAATATACCGCAAAATAGGTACTTTGAAATCTTGACTTTCTTCCTTTACTGATTCTTTTCTTTTTGCATCTTTCTGAGGGTAAAATTTGACGTCGGTAAAGTGAGCCTCGATTTCAGTGAAAGGTTTATCATTGGCAACAATCTTCATAACTATCCCGTCTCGACAATATTTGAAACATTGATGCAGAGTAGATGGTATAATTTCATTCTCGTGAATCCAGGGTCGTCTCAAGAGCATATTATAAGAGGTTTTGGCTTCAATGATATGAAATAACGCACTTGAAAATAACTCACCAATGAGCAATTCAAGTCTTATGAGACCAATTGCTCTTTGCCCCCCTTGGTTAAATCCTTGGATCATGTGGCGGCTCTGGGAGAGTTCATCGCTTGAGATTTCTAGTTCTTTCATAGTACATACGGACATAATATTGACAGCAGATCCCCCATCAATGAGTATCCGATTCATCTTCTGTTCTCGGACATACGCACTAACAAACAAAGGTCGATTGTGGGTTTTGAACTCAACAGTTAAATAGTCAACATCAAAAATAATAATTGTTGCACAATCCACTGGTGGTTTATCATCGATTTTGAGTATTTCCTCAAATTTAGTGCCAATTTGTGTGATTTTGACGATTTTCAACTTTAACGACATTGCAAGAAGTGGAATTATCAGTATCGTCACTTAAATACCCCTTGGGTATAAATTCTCTCAATGTCACGGGCTGTCGAATCTCTTGAAGGAGCTGAAAATCTGAAAAAATTGGCGTTGTAGCCACCCCTTTTTGTTTTCTTTGTTGCATTTCGTTGTTTCATTATCACTTTAGACTTTGTCGAACGAATATTTTTTGAAAAGATGTACTTCTTTGTTTTTGGCTTGCAAGTTCTCTTTCGAGTGACTAAAGTTCATCTTTCGTTGTCATCTTCATTAACGTCTTCAATTGAGGATTTTTTAAGCTCTTTAGACAAAGCACTACTTGATGTGGATAAAACTTCTATCGGACAACACACAGATCTAAACATTATTGTTGTTTGGTTTGCCGATACCTTATCCTCCTCAAGAAAGATTTTTTCTTGATGGGTTAATTTCATAATTTTGTCCTTAAAAACAAATCATTTAGTGAGAGGGTGGCCAATCAAGCGGTGATAACAGCAATAATTTGGATCATTGACTTGCCCAGCTTCCTCTGGCCGCTTCATGTCAGGAAGTTCAAGGAGCTTCTTCTTGAAAAGATCATCGAACATCCCTTGTAAATCGGATTCAAGGAAGAGGTATTCCTTTTCTTGCATTTATTTTAGAGTGAGTTTTCTTACCGACCTATTTTGAGGGGAGTCTACCTTTTCAGTGAC
Organism: Coffea eugenioides; assembly: GCF_003713205.1. Taxonomy (NCBI): domain Eukaryota; kingdom Viridiplantae; phylum Streptophyta; class Magnoliopsida; order Gentianales; family Rubiaceae; genus Coffea; species Coffea eugenioides. The sequence continues at coordinate 3,285,416 of NC_040041.1, forward strand.
CTTTCGGTTCACCTTGGTGACAATCTTCATGGGAGTTGTATTTATTGTCATGGATTCCTTATTACTGAATCTTGAAGGAGACTAGCCCCCTTTTTTATTTTCTTGCCTTTCATTGCTTTGACGAGGCGGCTACACTCGCGGAGCTTGAATAGGAAGCCCATCAGTTGCATTGGCCGTGATGCTTAACTCCATATCATGAGCACGAGTAGCTAATTTTTCAAATTTATTTGGACGTATACCTTGTAGAATGTAGCTCAGGCTCCAATGCATTCCTCGGATGCACATTTCTATGGCAGAGTGTTCAGACAGTCTGTTCTTGCAGTTGACACTCAGACTTCTCCACCTATCAATGTAGTTGACCACTGGTTCATCCTTTCATTGACGAGTGTTAGTCAACTCCAGCATACTAACGATTCTTCTAGTGCTGTAAAAGCGATTCAAGAACTCTTGTTCCAATTGTTCCCAACTGTCGATAGACCCCGGAGTGAGATCAGTATACCAATCAAACGCGTTGCTCTTCAAGGATCGGACGAATTGTTTGACTAGCAGGTCAACATAGGTTCCAACATTATTGTAGGTTTCGACAAAATGGGCCACATGTTGTTTTGGACTTCCTTTCCCATCGAACTGCTGAAATTTAGGCGATTGATATCCAGCAGGCATTGCTAGGTTATCAATTCTAGCAGTGTAAGGTTTGCAGTAGGTAAAGCTTGACTTTGAACCACCCTCTTTTTTATCTTTGATCACGCCTTCAACAAGTTCCTTCAATTATTCCATAGGGATAGTTCCATCGGCGGTCACATATACTTCCTTCACCTTGTCTTTGCCTTTAGATGAGGGAATTTCATGCTCTTGGTGCTCCTTAGGGTTCGCATGGGTTCCTTCAGGAGCATGATCTTTTTGGGTGAGCAGTTGAGCAATAAGAGCATCTTGGTCCTTGATGTGTTTCATCATGGTCTCCATCATCTTGGACATTTTCAAAACTTGTTCTTCGAGATTTAAAGTATTTGTCATCATAGCAGGCATTGCAGTAGAAGAGCCAGCAGAATCTTCAATAAAAAATCTTGAATGAAGAGTTTCATGTGAAGAGGCTAATCCAGTGCTTGATGAATCATCGTCATGCTTAGAAAACTTGGATTCGGATCCAAATTCGAGCATGGCAAGACACTTCTCAATCGAGACAGAAAAGTCTTGGATCCCCATCGTGGAAGAATAGCTCATTGGTGATGTTGAACCGAAGACGGGCGTTGGCGCCGATGGAGCTTCCATGCTACTTTGGGTGGAGACTCGTCATACTCCTTGTTACAGGACCAATAGCGCGGGTATTGGTGGCAACATGTTCAGCTTCCTGAACAGGCTTAGCATCAGTAGCCTTGGAACGTGCAATCATGATTTTGTTGCTCTTTGGTGCCATTGATGATGCATGTAGTTGAATATTCGAAAAGAAGAGATGGAAGGCATAGATGGTCCCACCGGGCGTGCCAAAAATTTGTACGCGATAAAATTTCAAGTCTGCAAAAACAAATAATATACACGACAAATATGTGATATATAAATTTAAGAAAAATATGTGAGTACAATCTCTGGATTTTTCTCGAACTTGTGGAGAGTTTCCCTCAATTCTCCTCCTCGAACGCCAATCCAAGGGTTTCGCAACTTATTCTTGGATCCACCACTGATTCCTTCAAATCTTGGTATAGAAGATTTGAAGAACTTTTGAAAATATTTGAAGACTCAAGTCTTGATATATGGGAGACTTGGAGAGTTTGAAGATTCGGACCTTTGTAACTTGGAGCTTCAATGCTTTGAGCGTGTGAGATGCCTCTAGGTGTCTCTGTCTCTGTATATCCTTGATTTGATTGAGAGACCCCTATTTATAGCTGTAGCAAAAGGTAGAGGTTAAAGACCTGTGTATCACTTTACTTGTCTTGCAAGACGTGCAGTCATATTAGGACTGTGCCAGTCAAATATTATTTCTTCATTTTATATTTATTAATAAAGAGATAAGTAATTCATCGATTGGCCAAACTCGTGGGGACACGTGACGTGGCGCCGTTTGACTCGCTAAGCTATTGCAGTGTATAAGAAATATACTTGGATTAAACAACTCTAAATATTATCCCTTTAATAAGAAATAAATATTTAGATATTTATCCAATAGACATGTGACATGATATGATTTGGTTGGTGGAGATATCCCTGCAATTTGAATTGATTTGGAATACTTCAACTTGACACGTGACCAAATATAATTGGCCATTTAATAACCAATCTTTCCAAGTGTACATGACATATGACAATATCCAATTGGATGAAAATAAACCATAAAAATGATTTATAGACCAATGGTAATTTTTAAAATTTAATTAAAATTTCATTGTCTACAGCGGTCATGTACTGGTTTCTAATATAAAAAACCATCAATTGCGTTTATATAATTTCCAATGTAAGGATAATGATGTATATTTATTCAAACAAAATTCAAATCTCAAAAAAAAATTCACTAATTGCGTTCATGTGGTTTCTAATATAAGGATAATATAAGGATAATGATGTATATATTTATTAAAAAAATTAATAAATTGATAAAGCTAATAATCATGAAAAAAAATCAAGAATTATGGTGGATATAATAATTGGAGTTCATAGATTTAGGGAAACACTGGATAAATTTTATATATATATAAATGTATGTAAGTCAAAATATATAGATTTAGATATATATCCAAATTACTGAATTGAAATCTGAAAAAAAGATTCATCAATTGCCTTCATGTAGTTTGTAGTTTGTAATATATTATTATTCTAAATATAAGGATGTATATATACTTATATTTATATTTCATAAAATCATGTATATTTATTAAGTGATAAGTGATAATATATAGATTTAGATATATATATATTTATATGGATATGTGATAAACATGAGATATACTTTATTCTTCAATTTTGACCAAAGAGTTCAATCATGTGTCATAGGGGTTAAATTACTTGTCTCCCACTACCTTCTATTTTTTACTGTTTTGGCCATTTAGATGCTTATTTTGTGGACCAGTTTCTTGCTAAGATTGGCTATATTTGTCATTTCCAGTTTCTTTGTCTCGATTTTGCATATTTCTTGTTTTTTACTGATGAATGATGAATACATAGCTACCAGAGATTTCATGCAAACAGTTTCCTACATTCACAGAACCAATTTACATGCAAATTACAGTGCATCTTGCATCTTACAACTTGCTTCATACAGTTTGCTTGAAATCAGGTATTCTCTTATGCCCAGCCAAACTTACTTCACATGAGCTGTTCAGTTGTTCCATGCTACTGGAAATTTCTTTTATCTCAATCTGTACTCAAGTGGTCGAAATTTCTTATAATACGCAGTAGCAGAGGTACTTTGATCAGCTTCGTCTGCTGTGTCCATGGAGGTCTTCTACTCTTTCTGCTTCATTCAGCTGCTTTTCTATTCTCTTTTAATATATTTAGTTCATAGCTCATTCCATCTGTACTGATAGCCTTCATGCTTTTTAGCTGAATAGTTTGTTCCTTACGTATCACCACATATATACCTATCTACCGATGTATGTACAAACAATATATATCTGTCCATACGCCTAGATTTTCCTCTGTCTATATTTGTTTCTTCCTTCGTGTACACCTATAAAAAACATGAGCTGCTCCAAGCTATCCATAAGGGATGATCCTGATAAACTTCGTGAGAAAAGGGGTAAGCGAAATCGTAAAAAAAGAGAAAAATTTGCTGCTCTATCTGTCGAAGAGAAACAGGCTCAGCGTAAAAAAAAACAGAGAAGCTTATCAGAGGAAAAAATTGGAGAAAATGCTTTCCAAGTCCTTGCCACAACAATTTCAAGGGGCTTGTCAATCACCAGTTTCTGCATCTGTTATACGTAGCCTTTCTCCTCAACAATGTTCTCGTGGTACATAGTGATTCAAAAACTCTTATTATATTTTCATAATCTGTATGTCTATAGTATATTCATGATAACCTGTCTATTTCCCTTATTTCGTTCATGGTTAGCTTTGAATGATAATGTTACCGAACCTATTGCTTCTCAAACTTCCAAACACAACGAGAATGTTCATGGAATTATTGGTTGTAATCAAGGTTAGTCATAGAATTTATTGTTCTTTACCAATTTTTCTTACAATTTCAACCACTGGCTTTACGTATATTGAATTGCGAATTTTTTTGCCTGACCTTCAACTGATTCACGCAGTGAAATCTCATACTCTCATTTTACAGAACACTTTACAGGTACCATTTCTATCTACTTTAAATCAATGAATTCACCTAAACTTAGTTGTATATGTATCTGTGTTTCATGTTACATTGTAGTCAATTAGACTGTTCATTGTTTCTTATCCTATTTCAATTCCATTTCCTTTTTTATAATATTCATGCCACCAATCTCAACTCTATCTATTGTAACAGGTGCTTCAAACCTGGTATTTGAATTTCTCTCTCTCCAAACAACAGTGATGAACTACCTTCTGCTGAGTTGGGTAGAAAATTAAAGCAACAGATTTCTTCCTTCTCAAGCTATGAGAAAGGTACATGGTGTAGTTTATTTTTAATATATCCCTCCTACTCAAATTATAAACACTATTCTATTGATACAATGCTCTACCTCCAATTTTTATATGCATGATCTGCTGCTAACTCTGCTACACAACATACATGTGTAGCTACTGACATGATACACAATGCAGGTCATTTAAGCTTCAAAATTGATCATTGATTGTTGCTCATTATATATAACCATCAACATTATGATCATCAGCTATATTAGTATTCTTCTTTACTTTTCAGATAAATCATTTATATGCATGAACTGCTGCAAATTCTTGACAGAAATAGCTGAACAAACTTCAGGTCATAAATCTTCTTTCAGCTTTTTAAAAAAACTGCTGATGCGATTGTGTCTAACAATTCCATGAACTTTATCTTGAATAGATTTGTCAGCTATCCTCCCAACATACCAGGTGTATCAAGTCCCTGATAATCGTTATGCTAAAACAAGGAGAACTGCAGGTTACTAGCTTTGATGTGAATTTATTACCTTGTGTATAGAAAAACTCAAATTAGCATATCAGCTGCTTGACAATTGTCATAAGATTGTCATTTTATTCTCAATTTTGTTGTGTACCAACAAGTTTCTCAGTTCTGACTATGGTTGTTTTATCAGATGATAAGCACAAATCTCAACTATTTTAAATCTTGTTCTTCCATGCTCATACAGTTTATTTCAGACTCATATTTCAGTAAACTATTTGTAAACTAATTTGAGATGAACAATCCATCAAATAATAATCTGATTAAAATATATTAAACTCTTTAATTGCTTCTGATGTTGATCAAAATGCTTCAGTATGCATTATATAACCTCAAACCACTTCTGTTCATGCAAATAGCTTGGTCATATTGGTAGCACTATGTGTATAAAGGTTATGCCTTCTGTTTCTAATTATATATACTTGAATCATTCAGGCAAAAGCCATTCATCAGCGAAACAAGTGAAAGCTATTAATAACAAAAAGAAAAAAAACAGAGGTATAGATTACAAATCACTGATTGTTCCTCTTTTACCTCCTTATTTTCACTTCCAACCTTTAGTTTAGCTGAACTAATTGGTAATTCTATAGGTAATCAGGCTGTTGATGGAGTTCATGCACTCCAATTTATTAATGATCAGGCAGATAGATTACCTCCAAAAGCTGATTGTCAGTACTGTGGAGCAAAAAAACTGCACTCTGAGACACCTAATTTCTGTTGCTCTGACGGACAAGTAGTTCTACATGAAAATAAATTGCCAGATATTCTTGTGAAATTGTTCACTGGTCATTCTGATGAAGCTTTATCCTTTCACACATATGTCAGAACATATAATAATATGTTTGCCTTTACTTCCTTTGGTGTACACTATGACAAATCGCTTTGCAAAAGAACAAATGGCATTTATACCTTCAAAGTTCAGGGACAAACCTATCACTTTATCAAAGACCTTATTCCACATAGAGGATCTGGATTGTATCTACAACTGTATTTTCATGATACAGACCATGAGCTTCAAAACAGAATGGCAGTTTCAGAAAGATTAACAGAGAGTATAGTAATGAAAATCATGAAAGTCATGATGTCTAATCCATACGCATGTTTTTTCCACAATCTAAGAAACGTTCCAAATTTAGATTCATATCAGCTAGTCCTGAAATCACATTCACAGAATGATCAACGAGTATTCAATCACCCAATAGCTTCTCAGGTTGCAGCTCTTTGGACGGAAATAGAAAGTTCAGGAACAAGTTATACTAGACACATTAAAATTTATACAAAAGAAGGAAGGGATCACCTCGTGCAGTACTATTATAGGTGTTACGATCCTCTGCAATATCCACTATTATTTGCACTTGGTGAAACAGGCTGGCATCCTGGAATCAGAAGATTGGTCAAAGAAAATCCCAAAAAGAGAAAAATGTATTCAGAGAAACAAATCTACTGCTCTCCTGACCAATTACAAATCTGCTGAAAACATGATATCTGCTGCAGAACAAGGTATTCCTAACATGAATAACTAATACATTATCTATATGCAAATGATTTATACATTACTTATATACATTGCTCAGATGTTACTTATATAATTACTGATGTCCAGCTACTTGTTTCAAGAACATAGTACTCCCATTATTTTCCATTAACCTCAGATCATGCTATATCTTATCAAAGCATGCAACTTCATATGCTGAAACCAGTAACTGATACCTTAATTTTGTAACTTTCAGTTTCCAATGATCCTGAAAACAACGGTGAATTTGTGTCAATGCGAGAATATTATGGCTCCGTTTGGATTAGCTGTTTTTGGGGTTGTTTTTCAAAAACACCACTGTAGCATTTCGAATCTGAAAAACAAGTCCGTTTGGATTAGTTGTTTTTGGGGTTGTTTTTCAAAAACTATATGAAAAACTTTTACTGTAGATTTTTTTGGATTATTTTTAGAGGTATTTTTGAAACATATTTTTGAATATTTTTAGAATATTATAATTTTTATATTTTTATATAAATATACATTTATGCATTTATAATAAATTTATATTTACAAATGTATAAATGTATATTATTATAAATGTATAAATTATAAATTATAATTTTCATATAAATATACATTTATGCATTTATAATACATATATGTATATTTATAAATAAATATATTTACATATTCATATAAAAATATATAAATGTACTATATTCTATATAATACATAATATAAATATATTTATAAATGTATAAGTGTATATTATTATAAATGTATAAATTATAAATGAATATTATAAATATATTATAAATTATAAGTGTATATTATTATAAATGTATAAATTAATATATTATAAATATATATTAATACTATGTAGAAATGTATTTATATAATTAATATAAATGTATATATGTATTAATATTATGTATAAATGTAAAATTAATATTATGTATATTAATATAAATGTATAAATGTATTATATTATATATAATACATTATAAATGTATATTTAAATGTATTAGTGTATATTATTAAAAATGTATAAATTATAAATGAATATTATATAAATGTATAAATTAATATATTATAAATATGTTTTAATATTATGTTGAAATGTAATAATATAATTAATATAAATGTATACATGTATTAATATTATGTATAAATGTAAAATTAATATTATGTATATTAATATAAATGTATAAATGTATTATAAATGTATTATATAATATATAATATAAATATAAATGTATATTATAAATATACATAAATATTTATATATTATGTATAAATGTACATTTATATAAATGTATAATATATTATATATTATATTATATATAATTTATATAACATATAATATTTATGTAAATATATTATAAATATATAAAAATATATTTTAAATAAAATAAAATATTTATGATATGTATGTATAAATATATAATATTAGAAATGTATAATATATATAATATACATTAATATTAATATAATTTATATATAATATACATAATTGAAATATGCATATTAATATATATTATAAAACAAAATTGCATAAATATATTTATAAATTTATATATAAATAAATGTATTTATATAAATATATAATATTTATTTCAATTGACATAATATATATAATATTATACATAATTGAAATAAATATATTTATATTAATATAATATATATATATATAATATACATAATTGAATATACATATTAAAATACATAATTGAAATATACATATTAAAATATATAATTAAAATATATTAAAATATAATTGAAATATACATGTTAAAATACATAATTGAAATATACAAATTGAAATATACTTATTAAAATATACAAATTAAATATGCATAATTGAAATATATTTGGAGTTGTTTTTGATATATTGTTTGGATATGGTGTTTTTGAAGTTGTTTTTGAAATACACATTTACTGTAGCATTTGGAATGTGAAAAACAGTCTTTCAAAAACAGGCTCAAAAACACCAATCCAAACGGACCCTATGCTTATAAATTGCAGATCATAGACAAATATTCTCCAAACATACTTAACACTGGCAGATTACTTCAGCAATATGTTGTGGATATATACATCAAAATTGAAAGTCAAAGATTGGATTACTATGAGAGCAAACAAGAATTTATAAGAAAAGAGCAGCTGCAAAGCATAATGGATAGTGTTATAACAGGTCAATGCCAAGGTTCAAAAGTAGGCCAACGAGTAGTGCTTCCAGCTTCATTCATAGGAGGCCCTCGTGACATGAAAAGGAGATATGTTGATGCTATGGCTTTGGACCAGAAATTTGGTAAATCAGATTTATTCATTACAATGACTTGCAATCCTTCATGGCCAGAAATAAAGAATCTCATGCTTCCAACAGATGAAGCGCATAACAGGTCGGACTTGCTCAGTTGAATCTTTCACACAAAGCTTGATGTTTTAAAACTGAAGTTATTCAAGAAAGAAATATTTGGATCTGTTGCTGCTTACACCTATGTCATAGAGTTCCAGAAACGCGGTCTACCTCTTACTCATTTCCACATAATTATGAAGCCATGTTCAAAACTTTACTCCACAGATTCTTATGACAGGATAGTTAGTGCAGAGATTCCAGATCAAAGCAAAAATTCACATCTTTTTAACATGGTTCACAGACACATGATTCATGGCCCCTGTGAAAACAAAAATCCAACCAATGTTTGTATGCGAGGAGAACATCAGAGAAAATGCAGGAACAATTATCCAAAACCATTTGCCGATAAGACATTTCATGGAGATAACACATAGCCCACTTATCGAAGAAGAAACAATGGATACAAAATAATGGTCCGTGGACATGAGGTCGATAACAGATGGGTTGTTCCATACAGTCCTTACCTTCTTGTAAAATTCAACTGCCATCTGAACGTTGAAATCTGTTCTACAGTCAAGGCAGTGAAGTACATGTATAAGTACATCTACAAAGGTCATGACAAGATTCATTTTCAACTCAATTCCCAGAATTCTAATGAGCTAAATTTTGATGGTCATGTCTCTGCAATCGATGAAATCAAAGACTATCAATCAGCTAGGTGGGTATGCGCTGTGGAAGGTATATGGAGAATATACAGATTGTTGATGTTTCAAATACATCCTGCTGTTATTCACTTATAGCTTCACTTAGAAAATTGTCAACCATTGAATTTCAGAGAAGACAAAGACCTACGTGATATAGTAACAAATAGATTTGCTAAGAGAACCATGTTGACAGAATTTTTTTACATGAATTCTACTGATTTTCTAGCTCAGAACCTCAAATGCACTTACAAATAGTTCCCTGAGCACTTTGTTTGGTATCCAGGAAGGAGAAAATGGGAACCAAGAAAACTGAAAGACTGTATAGGTAGGATAGTAACAGCCAGCCCAATCGAAGGAGAACGATACTTTCTCAGATTGCACCTCATACATGTCAAAAGTCCAACTTCATTCGATGACTTAAGAACAATAAATGGAGCATATGCACATACTTTTCGTGAGGCAGCAATTCTCAGGGGTTACTTTGAGTTTGATAAGTCACAACAACAATGCCTTAAGGAAGCAGCTATGTATCACATGCCATATACTTTGAGAAGATTATTTGCCACACTACTTGTTCATTTTCCTCCTTCAAATGCCAGATATCTTTGGGAACAATTTGAAGAGCCATTATCTGAAGATATTAGCAGAACTCCACAAATATCAGTTGATCAAATCCGCTTCTAGGTGCTGCACCAGATAAATGAGTTCCTACAATCAATGGGAAAAGACATCAATCAGTATGCTTTAGTTCCAAATATCATGAATTTTGATAGCTTGAACAAGAATACTCGTGATACAATAGCTGAAACAAGAATCTGTGTACCAGAGCATGACCTATTAGCAATTGAGCAATTAAATGCTGATCAGAAATTTTTTTTGATATTATCATAAATGCAGTTTTTGTTGAGAAAAAAGGAGCCTTCTTCATTGATGGACCAGGTGGAACGAGAAAAACATTCCTTTATCGAGCACTACTAGCAGAAATCAAGTCAAAAGAATACATAGCTCTTGTTATAGCATCCTGTGGAGTTGCGGCTTCGATTCTCCCAGGTGGAAGGACAGCTCACTCAAGATTCAAGATACCAATTGGTGGAACACGAGATAAGCAATGCAGAATTAGTAAATAAAGCTCATTAGCAAAACTACTGCAGTCTGCAATTCTGATAATCTGGGATGAAGCTCCAATGACACATAAGACTTCAATTGAGAGTGTTAACAAAATTCTGAGGGACATAATGGACTGCAACAATTTGTTTGGATCAAAGGTTATTATTTTTAGAGATGATTTTCGTCAAGTCTTACTAGTAGTAACAAAAGGATCAAAATCTGAATTTATTGATGCAAGCATAGTGAACTCATATATATGGCCACAGCTACATAAGTTGCATCTCACTCAAAATATGAGAGCAAGATATGATGCACAGTTTACTGAATATCTAATCCGTATCGGAAATTGAACAGAGCCACTTATCTCCAAGAATTCTATCCAGATACCTGTATCAATGCTGATAAGATATACCAATGAGAAAGAATCAATGAACACATTGATCCGGACAGTCTTCCCAGATTTGAATGCTTTTTGCCAGGACAATTTCTCTGCAATTAATCGTGCTATTCTGACAGCAAAAAATGACTTTGTCGATCAAATTAATCAGGGGCTCATTGTACAGTTAGAAGGACAATTGCAAGAATATATCAGCCGAGACAAGTGTATAGATAGCTCTGAGCAGACAATCATGGAAGATTTGCTAAATAGTTTGACTCCAAATGGTTTTCCCCCTCATAAGCTGCTTCTCAAACCATACTGCCCTATCATGTTACTGAGAAACATTGATCCACCTCAGGGATTATGTAATGGCACCAGACTGATATGCAAATCCTTGAGCTCCAATATTATACATGCAGTCATAACATGTGGAGAATTTGCTGAAAAAGAGGTCTTCATTCACAGAATCTGTTTCAGAGCACAGAATAATTCAGACTCACCAGTATTATTCGAACGAATTCAGTTTCCTGTTCGACCCTGTTTTGCTATGACAATAAACAAAGCTCAAGGACAAACACTTGATTTTGTTGGCATATATTTGCGTGAGTCGATTTTCTCCCGTGGACAGCTATACGTAGCAATATCAAGAGCTAAGAATAGTAGTTCTATTAAAATTCTGATTAAACCATTGATATTTGATGACCAAGAAGACTCAATTACTGAAAATATAGTATATACAGAAGTACTAGATTTAGCTTATCAATAACTCCCCTAACCATGTGTATATGAGTTATTTGTCTATATTTATGATTTTACATCTCTTTTTCCCTTCATCCAGTATTTACCTACTCTTATTATGAGTTGTAGGAGGAAAAAATATGGTCTCATTTGCTGAAATAATTCCTGGACTACAAAACTGGACAACTATGGTTCATGTTCTAGACAAGCAAAAGCCATTACTCTCAAAGACAGGAAATCGATATCAGAAGCTGATATTAATTGATCAGCAGGTAATCCAAATTGTCAATTTCAGCACATGTCCTTTATTACTCAATTTTCACATTCATATCAAGACAACCATGACTGTTCTCAGGGGACAACAGTTGAAGCAATGATTTATAAATTAGACATAGAGTTTTTCCAAAATCATTTCCAACTCTACAAGCGATATATTCTCTGCAATGCTAGAGTTGAGTACACACCATCAGAGTATTCCACTCATCCAAATCAGTGTACATGGTACATAGACAATTCTACTGTTGTTCAAGTAGTGAATGAAGTCGAGCCACCTCAGATTCCAGCTGTGTTCAAATTCTCGCCCTATAGAAGATTCCACCAACATATGGATGATAACACAGATATAGGTAACCAAGAAATCTTACTACTAACTTGCTACTACACGTAATTATCATTAGAGTTATAACTCGGCAGAATTCAAAATCAGATGTCCTAGGCATTGTCATTGAAGTTCATCCCCGGATAGAAAGGGCCACTACAGCTACTAGAGAAGTGGTACTTATAGATAAAAGGTGTGTAAAACTATCCATTTATTCTATATCAGTTCTGAACCACCACACATTCATATAAATACTCTGTTCTAACAAATGTTTCACGTATCAATCAAATACACTACAACATGATGCCTGTTATTCTAACACTATGGGGCAAGCATGAAACAGATGAAGGCCAAGCACTTGCAAATATAATTGATACAATGCCACTGATTGTTGCACTTCGGATTCAAGTATCATCATATCACAGTGAGTACATAAGAAATTCATTATGCTCCACATATTTTCTAACTTAGAACATACTGATAATACCATATACATTATGGGGCGTAAATATTGCAGCACTGAACCTGTCAACAAAATTTGGATCAAGCATTCTCCTTAATCCTCCAATACAACAAGCTGCTGATCTCAAACACTGGTGACAATTCTTCTCAGAAAATATGATTCAAAAATATTTTCTATTAACTATATATTGTGAACCTTACAAATAAAACTTCTCTCTTCACTCACAAGGGCTGCTGAGAATGAAGCAGAAATCAAAAAATTGATAGCAGAAAAAGCATACCACAACCGAGTTAACCTTCTACCATAGCCAAGGGATGACGAGCTGACCACTATTCAAGACTTCCTCGCATTTCCTACGGTAAATTTTACATCCCATCATTTATTGACAATAATATTTTCAGATTTCTAACTACTCACTATAATTCAATACAGAAAAAAGCTTACTGGTTGCGTGGTACTCCAAAATTGCTAGACAAAAGCCAGCGATTATGGTATAATACTTGTCCACAATGCCATAAATCATTCAGAGCAAAGCCTATCTGGAAAATTGTTTGCACCTCATGCAACAAACACGTGAACATAGCTGCAAGATGTCGATTAACTGTGGAACTTGTTGATTATTCTGGAGTTTTAACGTTTGATCTTTATGATAACGATGCCTTTCAATTACTACCTTTCACACTTTCGCAGATGCAAGAGTTAGAAAAGAAGGTAAGAAATATTGTTTCCATATGCATATAGAATATTGTGATTAACAAGTAAGTATAGTGTATCTGATGTCAACCTGTTGATTTTAATTGCACAGCATGAACTGAACTATCAAGCTATTGAAGAGGCCATTAACAACACTCTTATAACATGCTTTGTGAAGAAAATGGTAAACAGCCATGGATCTGGCAGTACTGAAAAATACTCTGCCATTATTCTCCACAAAACCCTCATAGCAGAGGTTATATCACAAGTTCCTTCGACCATTGGCTATTCAGAACCAAATCCATAACTTCCTTCCACTAGTATTGATGAAAATGTGGTCAGTACTACTCCAAAAGACACAAATGTGAATTCCAGTTGTCTCTCTACTCTTAAGATCAGTGAGAGCCCAACTAAAAAGCAATGCAGCGACAAGTATCAAAAGCAAGATTGAAAATGCCATATACTGGTTTTTGCTATTACATATTTTTGAAGCTCTACTGGCATAACTTTTGATAGCTGAAGCTTTCCTGTATTTTGTGGTCTTCAAATATTTTAGCAGCTTTTGTATACTTGCTCAGCTTTCCCTGCACTTTTGCTTAAGGATAGTTAGCTAAGCTTTTTCAAAGTGGAAACGTACCACAGTTTCATGTATAACTTTTGATATTTGCAACTTGGCTACTCAACTTTCTATCCCTTAACGTTTGGTTCGTCAAGTTTTAGTACAGTTTGTGATTTGCAAATATTTCAGCAGGTTTTGTACACTTCATCAACTTTCCCTGCATTCTTACTTAAGTATTGTTACCTGGGCTTTTTCAAAGTCCAAACGTACCAGAATTTCATTTATAGTTATTGAGAACCAATCACATAACCAATACTTGCACCACAGAAACTAATCTCCCTTCACTCCCTTTGTTTTGCTTTCTGCTATCAGTCAAAAGTGATTCGAAATTTACAATCATTTATTCATTCCACCTTCATTCCCAAAAAAACCAAACACCACACTACAATGCAACTGATTAATAACTCACTAAATACAAAAATAGATACACCAAGTACAAATATCATCCAACTGAAGTTGCTGAACACAATATCTAAGCACCAACTTACACATGGAATACACTAGAGTACAACAGCAAACAATTCCATACTACAAATTATAAAAACTCATGGAAACATGCATAGCTATCCCTTACAAATTTCTGCCAGCCGCATCAGAAAATCCACCCATAGCACTTTGAATTGCTTTTCTCTGTTCTTCAACTTCTACTTCCATACGACCAGCAATGATCTGCAGAAACGATAATTCTTCAATATTTTCTAATGTATTTTCCGTTGCACGAGCTTTCTCCGGATGTCGATAAAAAGATTTGAACAAATCATATATCTCATTCCTAAGTAGAATATTATTTGCTAAAACTCGATCTGCACCCCTCAACATCCCATTATCTTCAGTATGCCTAGCCAAATTTCCCCGCACACCACTTAATGATAACCGATTAAGCATAACCTCAATATTTGGATGCAAATCACAATTTCTGGATGCAAATCGTGCAATACTCCAATACGATTGTGAGTGTAATTCATGTTAAACTAAGAAAAATCAGAAACATCAATCACAATATACCAACTAAATAATGAAATCACAGAACTAAGAAATTTATACACAACAAGTACATCATAAACCAAAAACAGACAAATACAAAAAACAAAATCATACTATACACATGTGAACCAAACAATAATAACAATGACATATATACCAGACAAAAAAACACTATACACACGTGAATCCCCTACTCTTTCTACAAACCAAAACAAAAGCAATCAATCGTCAAAACACATGTCAACCTCCCAAACATGAACCTGTCCCATTACATTGTCCCAACATTCACAAAAAGCTTGGTACTCTGTATTATCTTCAAACACACGCCTCTATCAATTTTATCATATCCACTCGAATCTCCTACAATTATTCATCATTCATTGGTCCCAAATCTTATACATAACATGGAACATATTAACATATCGCATAAATATCCTTCATTTTATTACGCATTTAATCCGGATGTAAATTTTTAAACACATTCATCAGTTTATAGATACAAATCTGTAAACACGTTCAATTCACAAGTTTTGCTTATTGCTTTATTGCATTTGTAAATTCTGATCTTCTTTGCTAAAAGAATTATATTCTTGGCAAAAACTGCACCCTACATTCCTATGAATTTTCCCCAATCGAAAACTAATACATTCCATATTTTAAAATTTTTACAAATTTTCATTGCATACCATCGTAACACACTCATACAAATAAAAGCATCAGTACTTTATACAACAGATACAAATACATATGATGCTACTTTATGTCGCAAATACAAGATTATCATATCCTTCACAAACTGACAAACACATCTTAATGG
The DNA here is from genome assembly GCF_003713205.1 of Coffea eugenioides. Taxonomy (NCBI): domain Eukaryota; kingdom Viridiplantae; phylum Streptophyta; class Magnoliopsida; order Gentianales; family Rubiaceae; genus Coffea; species Coffea eugenioides. Next base: position 3,301,425 of record NC_040041.1, read on the forward strand.
CTAAAAACCATACGCCAAAGACCAACAATATGCAAACTAACAAACACATCTTCGCAAACTCCAACTCCTTAATCACTTTCGCCATCCAGTCACTAGAAGATGGCGGACTGGGAAAGTAATACTTTTCTTCTAACACCTCCAGCCTCATTCTATTGGCAATCAACCCCAGGATCGGATAGCCTCTTCCAGTCCTAAGCGCAGCTTCCAAAACTGAAGCCCAATCATCATGCCTGTAAAGCTCTTTAAACAAATCACATAATTCATTTTTCAGCAAAACATTTGTCACCTGAGCTCGTGCAACAGGTTCTGCTGGACGATTTCGACACCCATTTCCCATAGGATAAGCTGCTCCACGAACAACAGCCAGTTGATTGACCTCTTCATCCACCTCTGGATAATATAATTGAACAGTAGGAAATCTTGCGCTTCCGCTCGCCATTTGCAAACGCTAACTATCTACAGACAAGTACCGAATATATACTACTTCTCACTGTATGAGCTTCAACTACGTAAGGAACAAACAATACTACAGACCCGTGAATTTTCTGTACTTTTTACCCTGCTCCCACCCTGCAAATTACACGTCTCATACCACCTGCACACGGAAACAACTAGCTGCCATGCAAATGTCAACACCAGATATATTCTAACACCGTGAATAGGGATGAACATTCTGGTACATCTATGCCTTTGTACGGTAATAAAACTTAATAGACTAACATCCCTTAATAAATTTAATAAACGTAATAAAGATATAATAACTCAAACATATTATAAACATATAAAAAATAAATACTAGTACATAATTTAATTTAATAAATATAAAATAAAATAATAATATATACCAATACTAATCTATATATAATTTAATAAACCTATATACTAATATATATAATACTAATATATACTAATACTAATTTACATATAATTTAATAAATTTACATATACACAATATTAATTTAATATATACACATACAAATTAAGCATTAATAATCCCCCCTACACGTACAAATAATTAAGTATTAATTATTCATCCATCTAAACCAAAACCTCTTTTTTCTTAACTAACTTTTTAAAACCATTTTATTCAACACACATTTACAAACCAGAAACCAAGGGCCTGTTTGGAAGCCAAGTTTTTAAGCAAGTTTTTTACCTACTAGTTTTTTAACAATTTTTGCTACAGGAACCCCAAAAAATTTATTCAAAATTTTTAACCTACATACTTCAAAAATACACAAAAACTTTCCCTTCAACTTTTCTTCTTTTTCCTCCCCCACCCAACCTACCACATCCTCCGCCGCTGGCCACCACCTCCACCACCGCTTTCGGCGCCGATCACTATTCCGGCCGCCAGTTCCGGCCTTCCTCTTTTTTTTTTCTCTCTCCCTCACCCCCTCTCCACCTCTCCACTCCCCCTTTGACCGATCTGTTGGTGCCCTTCTGAAAATTTTTTCATTTTTTTTTCTCCCTCCCCCTCCCCTCTTCGCCTCTGCCTCCCCCGTCACTCTCCCCCTCCCCCTTTGACTGATCTAGTTGTGCGACCAGATCTCAAAAGAGGAGAGGGGAAGGAGAGGGGCGGCGGGGGAAGGAAGGGGAAGGGGAGGGCGGACCAATCGCTTCGCGAAGGGGGAGAGGGAGGGTGGTGGGGGCGGGGAGGGGTGGCGGGGCGAGAAAGGGAAGGGGAAGGCGAAAGGGGAAGGGAAGAGAGAGGGAAGGGAGAGGCGAGAGGGAGAGCGAGAGAAGAGGATGCTGGGGAAGGAGAGGAGGGTGGCGGGGGTAGGAGAGGGAAGAGAAAAAAAGCAAAAAAAAAAAGGGTGGCGGGGAAGGAAGGGAGAGGGCGAGAGGGAGGAGAGAGAGGGAGGGGTGGCTGCCAAAAGAAGAGAAAAAAAGCAAAAAAAAAAAAAAAAGACAGAAAGAAAGTTGCTGCCATGGAAATCTCCGGGAGAGGGAACACGGGAGGGAGAAGAAGCGGGAAGGGAGGAAGGAAAAGAAAAAAGAAAGAGATTAAAAAAAGAAAAAAGAAAAAGAAAGAAAGAAAATGAAAAGGAAAAAAACTTTTATCTTACAAAAGTTTTTCTACAACTTCTACAGTGATCTACAATAAAGGCCCTGTTTGGAAGCTTGGTTGTTTACCAAGTTTGTATAAAACTAGTTTTTTAACAACTTGTGCTACAGGAACCCCAAAAAACTTACCAAAATTTTTAACCTACACACTTAAAATATCCAAAACACAACAAAAAAAAAAAAATTTCCTTTCCCTTTTCTTCTTCTTCCTCTCCCACCACCACCTCCATTGCTGGCTCTGTCGCCGGTTCCCGCGTCAATTTCCGGTACCGGTGCCGGTCTTCTTTTTTTTCCCCCTTTTTTCCCTCTCCCCCTCTTCCTCCCCTGCCATCATCCTCTCTTGTCTTTTTTTTTTTCTCTCTACGTCCGGCACCATTCCCACCTCTCTGTGGGAAAAAAAAAGAAGAAAAGAAAGAGGGATGAGAAGCGGAGCGGACAGCAAAGGCGGGGGTGGCGGCGGCAGAGGGGCCAGGCAGGGGGAGGGAAGGGCAGAAGGGGGCGGCGGTGCAGCAGAAGATGCAGAGCGGGGGCGGCAGGGGGAGGGGGAAGGCGCGGGGAGTGGGAAGGGGCAGGCAGGGCTCGGCAGGGCAGGAGGGACAGGGCGAAGGACGGGGAGAGGGGAAGGGCAGAGCGAGGCTGCAGGGGAGGGGGAAGGCGGCGCAGAGGAGGCGCGGGGTCAGCCGGGAAGGCGCAAGAGCGGGAGTAGGCGGCGGGGGAGAGCGGGAAGGGCAAGAGGGTGCGCAGGGGGAGGGGAAGCGAGGAGTGGGGAAGGCCAGAGGGGGCGGCGGGGCGGAAGAGGAAGGAGGGGGAGGGGGATGGGCAGAGGGGCAGCGGCAGGGCCAGGGGGGAAGGCGGGCGGAAGGCGGGGGGGAGGGAAGGCGGGCAGAGGGGGCGGCGGGGGGAGGGGAGGAGAAGGGGAAAGGGAGGAGAGGGGTGGCGGTTGCTGGCAGGCTGCTGGGGGTGGCGGAGGTAACGGTGAAGAAGAAGAAGAAGAAGAAGAAAAAGAGAAGAAAGAAAAGAGAGAGGAAAGAAAAAAAAAGAAAAAGAGAAGAAAGAAAAGAAAGAGGAAAGAGAAAGAAAAAGAAAAAGAAAAAGAAAAAGAAAGGGAAAGAGAAAAAAAATAGAAAAGGAAAAAAAAAAGAAAAAAGAAATTTTTCACCTTATAAAAACTTCTACAAAATTTTTCACCTTACAAAAATTTCTACAAAATTTTTTCAAAAACTTCTACAGTGCACTACAGTAAAGTTTTAGACAAACTCCCAAAAAACTCAGGTTCCAAACAGGCCCAAAGTTTTATACAAACATCCAAAAAACTCACCTTCCAAACAAGCCCCAAAGTTTAGCAGAATTATACTCTCCTACCGATGCGCGGGCCAGTCCCCTAGTATATATATATATTATACCTCCGCTACGAGGTACCATTTCGGAGGAGCTGAGCAAAATGCCCTTCGTGACGGAGGGAAACAAAACAACCGAGCACCGCCGTGCTTCCTCTTCTTCCGAATTTCCTGTTTGTCAGATCACTAATTGAATTCATCTAACCTAGTAATAACTCCCCTTTCATCATTAAGTTCGCTTTTCTGTATTCGCCCCGGTTAAAAACCCTCCACCTCCACTCAAACACTCTCTTAAAACCCCCGTTCCCTTCTTCCTCAGTCCCCTCTGTACAGTTTAATTTTCTTTCCCTCCCTCTAATTTTCGCTGCTCCTTACCCTGAGCCTAACTTATCAGTTTTACCGGAGGAATCGTTTTTTAATCGTCTACAATGAGTCCAGTTCAGAATTTCGAGCAACATTCTCACCACCTCGTCGAACCCGACCTCCGTATACTCTCTTCCCTGATGCCTTTATTTTGTAACTGTTTTTTTTTCTTTTACATGTAATTTATTGTTCAATTAATTTTTTTCTTTTTTGTTTGGTTGTTTCTGGGAGCAGCAATTAAGACGAGGTTACAGATGGCAATGGAGGTTCGGGATAGTTTGGAGATAACACATACGGGGGAGTATTTGAACTTTTTGAAGTGTTATTTTCGAGCATTTTCAGTAATTTTATATCATATTACGAAGCCGCAATTTACTGATAACCCTGAGCATAAGCTGAGAAATATTGTGGTTGAAATTCTGAACCGTTTGCCACATAGTGAGGTTTTAAGACCATTTGTTCAGGAGCTTCTTAAAGTGGCAATGCACGTGTTGACTACCGATAACGAAGAAAATGGCTTAATTTGTATTCGTATTATATTTGACTTGCTTAGGAATTTTAGGCCTACACTAGAGACTGAAGTTCAGCCCTTTTTAGATTTTGTTTGCAAGATTTATCAGAATTTTAGGGTTACTGTTAGTTACTTTTTCGAGAGCGGGGCTGTGGCAGTTCCCCCACCTGTTGCACCGGGGTCATTGGGGTCTGCATTGAGTGGGGATGATGGGAAGCCAATGGATGTTTCTGATCAAGTGGGCCCCTCAGGCGGGCATGTTACGCAAGGGCAGCTTAATCCTAGTACTAGGTCATTTAAGGTTGTTACAGAGAGCCCTTTGGTGGTGATGTTTCTGTTTCAGTTGTATAGCCGGCTTGTTCAGACAAATATTCCACATTTGTTGCCGCTAATGGTGGCTGCCATATCAGTTCCGGGGCCTGAGAAGGTTGCTCCTCATTTAAAGAATCACTTTACTGAGCTCAAGGGTGCACAGGTTAAGGTATGGAGTAGAAAATCTTGACATCAATTTTTTGGTTAATATCTGAAGTTGTTACCTGTACTTTTCCTTTTCGTCTTTTAGATATGGAAAACTTTGCTATTGTGAGGTGGTGTGTCCATGGGATCCTTTTTCGTTTTCAATTCTTTTTTGGGGGGTGGGGGCAATGGGAAGGTTGAACTCCCATAACGTCCCGTGACAAAGTCAGGCCACTATACTGTTTGAGAGACATTGAAAGACTCTGGAAAAGTCTATTTTTCTAATTCATGTGCATGTTCCAAATTGTACTGCAGTTGCAGTTGATTTAGGGGTATGCTGCTTGTTTACACGCATAAGCATATTGTTTGTCGTAGTTGGTGTTCCTGCTTGACCAACTGACAAAATTTTTAAGTTCTGTATACTAGACTGTATGATACTTGACCATCTTATGAAATTTACAGCTGAATGGACATATGGACATTCATCTTTTCTTTTTTTCTTGCTGTAATTCTCTTGATATTTGTTGCTAGGTTAGTTTGACACTATTAATCTAGTAGACACCAGTGAACTTTCTTTGCCACTGGTTCATGTACGTGGTATCATTGTTAAGCAAAGAATTGTGCTGTGGAGATTGTGAGTGGAAGGTTGGTACTGTGATGTGGAGTTTTAGCTACATGGTTATGAGAAGGGGGGGGGGGGACTTGAAGTACATATATGCTTGTCCCATATCTTTGAGATCATGTGGAATTGTTTACCATTTTTTCTTACTCCTTTGACTTGTATGTGTATGCAGACAGTTTCATTCTTAACTTACCTGCTGAAGAGTTTTGCTGATTATATTAGACCACATGAAGAAAGCATTTGCAAAAGCATTGTGAACCTGCTTGTCACGTGTTCTGATTCTGTTTCTATACGAAAGGTGAATGGTTTGTCGTACTTCATCTAATGCAGCCCCTTTAATTGTGTATACATATTTTTGACCAACAAAGCTTCTTGGCTGCAGGAATTGTTGGTAGCTCTAAAACATGTTCTTGGAACTGATTTTAAGCGGGGTTTGTTTCCTCTGATTGACACGCTATTGGAGGAAAGGTAAACATTTTACTTCTTATTTGATGTTGCATCCATATTTCTAAGGTTGTCAAGTCACTATCCCCTTGTCTTGACAAACCAGAAAAAATATCATTATTTTCTCTATCTGGTTTGGTCTGATATGTACTGCATTCTGTACTATATTGCTGATTTTGTGTATTCTGTAAGGCCCTGAATTTGTTGTATGCAGTGTAGACGATATAGCTCGGTAAACTGCTTGGCATGCCTTAATTCTTCCCAAAACCTTAATTAATGCTTGAGTCTAGTAGTGCTCATCAGCGTGTATTTAGATCTATTAATTGATGAAATAAAGCTTTTGTTACATCATTTCTCTCCATATGTGGTGCTTTGTGGGTGAGTCATTCTTTCTGTTAGCTTTTAGAGGTCCCACTATTATGTGATCAATCTTTTGTGAAAAAAATATTTGGCCTTTGTAGACTGAATGCGTGAATTACTTCCTGATGCATGCATCTTTTAGTTGCTTGTTTTCTCAAATCTATTGGTTTGTTACAAGTAAAAGGGTAATTAATCAATTTGCTCTTTTGCTTTGGAAGTCATTCTCACCTCTGAGATTTATGTTGCCATGAATTGTATCAGGGTCCTTGTTGGAACCGGGAGAGCATGCTTTGAGACTTTAAGGCCTTTGGCCTACAGTTTACTGGCAGAGATTGTTCATCATGTTAGGGGAGATCTTTCTTTGTCTCAGGTATGATCAGAGTAATGTTGGTTTATCATTTTCTTAGAAACAGTAGCGTAAATTTCTTTGAGTGATTTTGGGAAGTTGGTGTTGGTTGTAATGCAACTTCCTTTCTGCTGGCTTTATGACTATTCATCATACAAGAAGCTTGCCCTGCAGAAAGTTTGTGGGTTAAGGACCATGTTGTCAGTGGTTTTTTTTTGGGGGGGAATAGTTGCTGTATTGATGTGCCTTTTTGCTGGCATTGTTAGGAAGTGTTATGATGTTGATCCGTATTCTGATATTCTATTCTTTGTGCGGGTCTGTGAGTGCCCAAAGTTGTACATTGACCCTATAGGATAAAGATAGTTGGATTGAGCAGAAACTTGTTAAAACAGAGTGTGATGGAAAATATCTGATTTTTTCTCTTTCTCCTTACTATCACTTCCTCTTGACTTAAGAGTATGTTTAGAAGACAACTGCATTTGAAATTTGTCTGGGGACATAGCAAGGATTCTGGATAAATAATGGTGCAAAATGTCAATGATAAGGCTAATGTCTCATGAGTACTGAAACTGCATTTCTTGCTAGCACGGCAGCTAAGTTGTGGGCTCAGTTTTTGAGGAAAGAGTTTAAGCTTTTCCAAGGAGCTTTGTGAGATGAAACCTTTTTGAGGTTAACAAGTTATGAGGTTGTCCAGCATTGGAAGGCTGTGTAACCTCAGATGGGCATGTCTAGGACCAATGAGCATGTGTTCCCATTTTAGCACATTTGGGGTTGAGATGAAGTATGATGAAGGGGATCGGACAAACAGGGGTGAGGAGCAGCTCAGATTCTCAGTTGAAGATGTTGGCAGAACCCTTTTCTAGAGGACTGCAAAAGCTGAAAATCATTTGCTTGGTCAGCTTTTCAAGTGCTTCCGGTTGGAGCATAGAAAATCTCTTTGAGCAAAGTTCATTTTGATGTCTGTGCACTTGTTTTGGTGTTTGAACACCACGAACTTCTGATTACTTTTAATGAGAGCAAAAGTTTTTTTATCATATCAGATGATACTGGGACGTTATTCCTTTGCTGGAAAATTGAACATGGGATTTAGTTGTCCTCTTCCTAAAAAAAGTTTTGCCTGAGATTTTTTCTTTGAGTGTCCATGAACTTTCTATGAGACTAAGCACTACAGGATTATCTGGTGTGCAACTTGGGTTGTATTGGATGTTCTTTGTAGTATTTCATCAATAGTGCCCCAATATGAGCAATTGAGGTTTGCGCAAATCCTGATTTTGGACAAATAAGCCAATTTACCTTTAAATTATTAGTATTTGGAAGCAATTTATTTGGAGATGTGGAAAAAAGGTTGATTGTCCAAGTTACTTGGAAAATAACTTTTTTTTATGTTAAATAATTTAAACCCAAAACGTGGGTACTCAATCTAGACCTGGTGTCATTTTGTTTGAACTAACAAGTTTTGGCAACAGCACTTTTTCTTATAGGATTGATTATACATTTACTTACAGTTCTCACAGTGTAATTGTCATGGCATTCATGATTGATTTGTAGTCTATGGATCCTTACATGCAGTCGTAATTTGTTCCAGCCTGTGGTATCATATGAACTGTGACCACGTGTCTCCGGAACTTGGACAATGTTTTCCAATAATTGATCCATTGATTTCCTTGTGGTGCAGTTATCGAGGATCATTTACTTGTTCTCAAGTAACATGCATGATGCTTCATTGTCACTCAGCATTCATACTACGTGTGCTCGCTTGATGTTAAATCTGGTAGAACTTCTAATCAACTCTCTTAGAAAGATTATTATTTCTTTTATCGAGCAAAATATTTTCTCAATACTAAAGCCTTGATAATGTGAGTTTGCAACTGCTCTTCTGATGATATGTATAATTGTCCTCTTTTTCTGATTGTAGGTAGAGCCAATTTTTGAGAAAGGCGTTGACCAGCCATCGATGGACGAAGCACGGATTTTATTGGTTAGAAACCCATTCAACCAGTTTGCTATTTCACACACACACCCACACAAAAGTGTATGAGTTATATTTCCAGAATTGGAATAAATTATGGTTCTCTTCCATTTAGGGTCGAATTTTGGATGCTTTTGTTGGAAAATTTAATACTTTCAAGCGCACTATTCCCCAGGTATTAGAACTTTCACATACTTTTCAACATTTAGTTCCTCTTAAATCATATTTAGAAAAGTATGTGCTAAACTATCTGAGCATTTCCAACTTTTTGCTAGTTTCTCTGTTCCTCTATTGGTTGGCTGGTCACATCTTTGCTGAATTGATTCAGGTGGTGCTGCTGGCGTAGGTTTTGGTTTTATGATGTATGACTAAAACAACCATGTAATATAGACTGAAAGAGTTGCTGTTATCAGGCTAATACAGCCATGTTAAACATTGACCAATTAATTGCAATTTGATTTCTGCTATAAAATCCAATACTTTTACTTTGAAATGGGCTTTCTAGTAGCCTGTGTCTTGTTAAGAATTGTAAACCAATTGCATGATCTGCACGCTACCTGCATAAAAGAACCTGATGGAAGTGATGGTCCTCCTTTTAGATGACTTATGACATCGATAAACATCTGGTTCAGCATTACCTAGAGTAATCTGTAGTTTGAGAAAAAGGAGAGCCTTTTCAACCAATAATCTTTCTGAATGTGAATGGAAAACCATCTCCAACTTTGTGAGAGATAATCTAAAATTCAAGGTACTACACTTCTGATTTGAACTACACAATTTAATTAGAAAAGCATCTCAAAGTTTGCAAGAAATGATTTGTAGTACAAGCACTTGTAAGATGAACTGCTCACCTCTATAATATAGGTACTTGCTTTAGCATGTATTACATGGAGGTGAAACATGTCGCTCTATGAAAAATTTGTAATTTATCAATTCATTCGGTTTCTAGAGGCTCTAAAAGATTGTTCATTGTGCAGTATTCTTATCATGTCATTGATATTTTTTAACCGACTTTGTCCCCCAAAATTTAGATTTGCTGGAAATTTTTGGCCCCGTGCGCTGATGAATGCTTAAGTTCTTCATCAAAATGTGCTCTTGTTTTCCCCCTCAAGTTTATACATATGCAAATTATTTTGATCACTGCCATTTCTCATAAATTGAATTTGTTGCTCCAAAATACTCCCACTGTCCCAAAAAGTTTGTCACTTTTTTGGGAACAGAGCCTTTTGTGAATAGTAAAGAAAAAGAATAAATAAACTCCTAAACTCGCTAAAATGGCCATTATTGGGCTGCCCAAACCTTGTACAAAGTAAAGCATTTATGCTGCCCAAATTGTGTCTGCCGTCAAGTCAAAGTGTGGACCCCATACATTTAATTAAAGGTACCAACCCACTTATTGTTGTGTGCTGCATGCACAAAACCAGTTGGTGCATACTGTTGACACACTGCCTTAATGCATGCATAATTTTTGATAAATTTTGTTGGACCCACACATATAATTGTAGTACTTTGAGGATAAAAACGGAAGGAGGAGAAAATTTCACTTGCTATTTTTGGTAACATGACATAATTTTGGGATAGATCAAAAAGGAAAGTTTGACACTTTCAATGGGATGGAGGGAGCACGTTTTATTTGTTTAAAAGTTCGGTGCTGGTTATATATGCCTTTACCATTTTCCATTTGATTTTACAAAGTCGTTTGCTTTGCTATTACGTGTAATATGACTTTTGGTTATTTACTTTTCTGTTTTCTTGTGGGCAATAGCTACTGGAAGAGGGAGAAGATGGGAAGAATAGGTCAACTTTAAGGTCAAAATTAGAACTTCCAGTCCAGGTACTTTGAGAACTTTACTCTTCTGTAATGAAATTCTGCTTCTAATTTTTTCTGTTTTTGGGTGATATGCTCATAGGCCTTTTGCTATGATTTTGCGGAATGTTGTCTAATATTATGATTAATAATAAAAATTAGGAAAAAGAATTGTCAGATGATCTACTTTATGACCGTCTTTCTCTAGAAGCTAATGATTGCAGTTGCAGAGAAGTAGTCTGGTGTAGTTCTAATCCTGTGATTTTTCGATTATATTGGTTATTTCTTCGTTACCGTAATGGTTTTGAACGAGTTGTGTACCACCAGTAGCAAGTCCACATAGATGAGGCCACATCCAGGAGAAGGTTTAAGTAACCCCAAGAGGGGATAAATATTGTGCAAAAATTGTCAAGCTAATTTGGACATGTTCAAGTATGGGATAGTGGAACTCACTATGAGTGCGTCTCATGAAGTTGCAAAACGAATATGGATACTCGTGGATTAAAGGAGGGACTGTTTTGGATCGAGTTAAAAGTGGAACAAGATTATAAATAGGACCCTGAGTAAATGGCTGTCAAGTTTAGTGGATACCTGTCTACAGCTACAATTCTTCCTTTTGGAGTATAATTTAACTGTATTTTGGCCATTTTGATTAATTTCCAAAGAGGGCCTACGAGTCACTGAAAGACTAATTTCCGATCAGAAGCTGCATGCACGTGGAGTATAAGAATTTTAACAACAGTAAAAAGCAGTCCCATGCAGAAGTACTTTCTGCGATGTTTTTTGCAAATGCTTTCCTGATCTTCAACAGAGCTTACAGCACTGTTTCTGGATTTTCAAGTCTTACATTTCATAAATCAGAGGTTTCCTTGCTTTGATGTTGACATACTTTTGCCATATAATGTTAAAACTGGGTATGCATTTGACTGCCTTGCCTGCATATTGACTGCATGCATCATGACATGTAAACTCTCTGTTGTATCTGTATTTCTATATTTCCCTTTTGAATTAACACTGCCTGCTTTTGATCACTTGTCATACTTTGCAGGCAGTGCTAAATCTGCAAGTTCCTGTGGAGCACTCCAAGGAAGTTAGTGATTGTAAGCATCTGATTAAAACATTGGTCATGGGTAATTGCCTTCTCCATTCTTTACACTTCAAATTCAGTTGACTATTTTGAATTATTGAAAATTTGATACCTAATGTATGATTTTTTTATTTTTATTTTTTAAAATGAGTTCCTCTTTGTTTGCTGATTGCTTATTTTGTATTATGGGATTTTGTTGCTATTCCAGGAATGAAGACCATTATTTGGAGCATCACTCATGCACATCTACCCCGATCACAGGTTTTTCACGTCTCTTCCTTTATAATTCATTTCTATCATCGGTTAGTTTTATATCAGGTAACCTTTTGTCGTTTTAGGTTTCACCATCAACACATGGGACATCATCTCAAATTCTTGCTTCTGCAACATCAGGTTCATCAGTACCACAGCCCTTCAAAGGGATGAGAGAAGATGAGGTACCATCCTTATTATGAAGTTTGCCTAGTCATTCTTTTGCTAGGATGTTCTTACTCAATTTTCTACAGGTGTGGAAAGCTTCTGGCGTATTGAAGAGTGGTGTGCATTGCTTGGCTCTGTTCAAGGAGAAGGAAGAGGAAAGGGAAATGATTAATCTCTTTTCCCAAATTCTGGCTATTATGGAACCCCGAGATTTGATGGACATGTTCTCCTTGTGCATGCCTGAGCTGTTTGAGTGCATGATTTCAAATACTCAGCTGGTCCACATCTTTTCAACCCTTCTGCAGTCAGCTAAGGTTTTTCGGCCATTTTCAGATGTTTTGGTGAATTTCCTTGTGACTAGTAAACTTGATGTTCTGAAGCAGCCAGATTCACCTGCAGCAAAACTTGTTTTGCATCTTTTCCGCTTCTTATTTGGTGCTGTTGCAAAGGCCCCTTCGGACTGCGAACGCATTTTACAGCCTCATGTGCCTGTTATAATGGAATCTTGCATGAAAAATGCAACTGAGGTTGAGAAACCAATTGGTTACTTGCAACTTCTTAGAACAATGTTTCATGCACTTGCGGGTGGCAAGTTTGAACTTCTTCTCCGAGACTTGGTTCCTATGCTGCTACCCTGCTTAAATATGCTGTTGGCTATGCTTGAAGGACCTACCGGTGAAGACATGAGGGAACTTCTTCTGGAACTCTGTCTAACTCTGCCTGCAAGGTTAAGCTCATTGTTACCTCATCTGCCTCGCCTTATGAAGCCTCTGGTGATGTGTCTAAAAGGAAGTGATGACCTAGTTAGTCTTGGTTTAAGGACACTTGAGTTCTGGATTGATAGTTTGAATCCTGATTTCTTAGAGCCGAGTATGGCGAATGTTATGTCTGAGGTGATTTTGGCATTATGGTCTCATTTGAGACCAGCACCCTATCCTTGGGGTGGAAAATCATTGCAACTTCTTGGTAAATTGGGTGGTCGTAATAGACGTTTTCTCAAAGAACCTCTTGCACTTGAATGCAAGGAGAATCCAGAGCATGGACTTAGATTAATTCTTACATTTGAACCCTCCACACCTTTTTTGGTTCCACTTGATCGTTGCATAAATCTTGCTGTGGCTGCTGTCATGAACAAAAATGGTGGGGTGGATCCGTTTTACCGAAAGCAGGCTCTAAAGTTTGTCTGTGTATGCTTGTCATCTCAACTTAATTTGCCAGGGATTGTTACTGATGAGGGATCAACATCTAGGCAGTTGTCAACTCTCTTAGTTTCATCTGTTGACCCATCTTGGAGAAGATCTGAGACAGTAGAAATGAAGGTTGGTTGTGTGGTTGATTGTCTGTGTCACAGTACCTTACTGGTTGATTCTATTATTCCACACCTGTTGTACGGACGTTTTTCCCTGTTGCTTTATAGCTTCATTGACTGATTAAATTTTCCTTCTGATACTTGCATGAGTTGTAATACCAATTTTTTTTTTTTTTTGGGATTTATTGCTAGCCTTACTTCTCACTATGACTGCTGAGTAGTGGCACTCAGTAATACGTATGCTACAAGACCTTATCCAAGTACTCGCTTACATGTTTACCCATCATGGCACAGCTTTTCATGAGCATATGTAGTCTTCTGGTTATTTTTTGACCTTTCAAATGGTTACAGTTCTAAGCTTGCTGCTTCTCACCACTGCTTCCCTTCTTGTCGTAATTGCAATTTTAGTCTTTTTTACTCTTTTCTTTTTATCGCTGTTTGTGTTATTATAGGAGTGGTGAAAATTAGGATGAACTTTTTTTGGTTAATCAGTTTACTTTCAAACATGCAAAGTAGTGAAAGCTATCATAATTTTGCAGTTTTTATCTTTAACACAAGTCTCCTGATGATATTTTGTACTTTTTACGCAGTTCCCGACTGATTTCCATTTTTAAAATGGATTTGTTCTCATCTTAGTAAAATAAGTGCTTCTTTGTTTCAATGACCAATGAGAATTAATCCAAAAATGAAGCTTGATGTGTTTTACTTGCCTTGAATTTGTGCTTTCATAAATTTTGTTGCTGAGTGGTTCTGAACATTTTACGGCAATAATCTCTGCTACATTCCAATCTATTTATGTAGGCTGACTTGGGTGTCAAGACGAAGACCCAACTCATGGCCGAGAAATCTGTCTTTAAGATTCTCTTGATGACCATCATTGCTGCAAATGCTGAACCTGATTTGCATAATGCTAATGATGACTTTGTTCTCCATGTTTGCCGACATTTTGCCATGATATTCCACATAGACAATTCTCTGACACATACATCAATTGGTGCCTCTTCACTTGGTGGTCCTCTTCTTGCTCCCAGCTCCAGTATTAGTTCAAAATCAAGAAATACTGGACCTTCTAACCTGAAAGAGTTGGACCCATTAATATTCTTGGATGCTTTGGTAGATGTACTGGCAGATGAAAATAGACTACATGCTAAAGCAGCTCTAGATGCTCTGAACATATTTGCTGAGACACTTCTGTTTCTTGCTCGCTCAAAGCATTCAGAGATTTTAATTTCAAGAGGTGGTCCTGGCACCCCTATGGTTGTTTCTAGTCCATCAATGAGTCCTGTGTATTCACCACCTCCAAGTGTACGTGTTCCAGTTTTTGAGCAACTCCTGCCACGGCTTTTACATTGTTGCTATGGCAGTACTTGGCAATCACAAATTGGAGGAGTTATTGGCCTTGGTGCCATGGTTGGGAAGGTTACTGTTGAAATTTTATGCCATTTTCAAGTACGGATTGTTCGGGGGCTAGTATATGTTCTCAAAAGGCTTCCTATCTATGCATCAAAAGAGCAGGAAGAAACCAATCAGGTGCTAACCCAAATTCTTCGCGTGGTGAATAATGTTGATGAGGCAAACAGTGAAGCACGCAAACAAAGTTTCCAAGGAGTTGTTGAATACCTAGCATCTGAGCTGTTCAATGCAAACTCATCCATTAATGTAAGAAAGATCGTGCAGTCTTGTTTGGCACTTCTGGCAAGTAGGACAGGCAGTGAGGTTTCTGAGTTACTTGAACCTTTGTACCAACCTTTGCTTCAGCCTCTTATCTTGCGCCCTCTTCGGTCAAAAACTGTTGACCAACAAGTAAGTTCTTGTTGTGTTTGTTTTCTTGCATTTGTTGTTTGTTGTTCATTACAGAAGAAACAACATAAGATTTATTTTGTGGTCTGTTTTATACAATTCCTAGGTTGGGACGGTCACAGCTTTGAATTTCTGCCTAGCTTTGAGGCCTCCTCTGCTTAAGTTGACTCAGGAGCTAGTCAATTTCCTGCAAGAGGCTTTGCAAATTGCTGAAGCTGATGAAACTGTGTGGGTTGTGAAATTTATGAACCCAAAGGTGGCCTCATCATTGAATAAGCTACGGACGGCTTGCATTGAACTGCTGTGTACTGCTATGGCGTGGACAGATTTTAAAACACAGAATCATTCTGAATTGCGTGCAAAAATCATTTCTATGTTTTTCAAATCTCTAACAAGTCGGACACCTGAAATTGTAGCTGTTGCAAAGGAAGGTCTAAGACAGGTCTGTTGAATTTCTTTTCCGTTTGTTGTCTTCACTTTTTCTTCTGGGCTGTACTCTATAATTCAGACACATAGCATTATTACCCCAGACCTGACCTAGATCTAAGTCTCTTGTCTGATTCTGTCTTTTGAGGCTTTAGACCCTAGCTCAGCAGGGCACCTGTGTTAAGGGGTCTGGAATTTCTTTGAAAAACATTTTCCTATGTCTAGTATTATGAAACATTTCTGTGTCACCACCTGTACTTGCAATTTTCTGTTCTTTTCCTAGATTCACAAATTCAATTACTGTCAATCCACATGGTTTGGACTTTCCCCGTTGAAGTTTTAAATTTTTTCAAAATTTGAGGTCTTGCCTTTATAATCTCCCGGCATAATTTCTACTTTCCAGAAATAGAAACTCTAAACACAAATAGTTGCCTAGCTTTAAGAATTGTGGATTCACATCTTCTCCACTTGCTTTTCAAATTCAATTAACCATTTATGAGTGGTTTCCTGTAATTTTATTTTCTCTTTAAGTTGATTATTATTTACTCTTTATTAAACCCTGTGACCAGCAAATTAGGTCATTTAGTTTTAATCTGGGCTGAAAGCAGGGTATATTTTTCAATTAATTTTTATTCATGCCAAACCAAATCCAGACATACATTTTGAAGGGAAATTCTATATTTTGATGTGTGTTTGTTATTTTAATTTTTTTGATTATTTCAATGGGTGATGGTGATATGTGACTTGACTAAATTGTGTTTCTTTGATTTCTAAAAGTATGTTAGCATAATTTTGTCAATAGTTTTCCTCAAAGCTCAGGTGTCTTAAATTTTCTTTTAGCCCTCATTGAGCTTTAAAGTTGCTCCTGACTGCATATGATGCATTCTGATCAATTGTTATTGAATTCCTTATTCCATAGCATTAGTGGTTAATAGTTGCATTGAAATCTGTTTGACTATTGCGCGTCTGCCTGCAGTGCCTTAAAGCACTAAGACTAGGAATCTCTTGCCTACACATCTCCACCTGCACATTTTTCTGATGAAAGATGTTGTGATTTGCACATATTTACTAGTTTATGCTGAGTTAGGTTTTATTTTTACATCCCTAGTAGTTAATGATGCTACACAAGCGCATGCATGTTACAATGCCTAATCGTCATGCTTAATAGGGTTGGTTCTTAAATAAACTCTGCTATTTGATGTCATAAAAGTTACCATCCAGCAATTTAATAGTTGTTAATAACCTTTTGTAGGTTATACTTCAGCAAAGAATGCCTAAAGAACTTCTGCAAAGCAGCCTGAGGCCTATCTTAGTTAATTTGGCACATACAAAAAATTTGAGCATGCCTCTTCTGCAAGGGCTGGCCCGTCTGCTTGAGCTTTTGTCCAACTGGTTCAATGTAACTTTAGGCGGTAAATTGTTGGAGCATCTGAAAAAATGGTTAGAACCTGAAAAGCTTGCGCAGACTCAGAAGTCTTGGAAGGCTGGTGAAGAACCTAAAATTGCTGCTGGCAAGTCATATAGCCTGGAATTCCTTTTATCGGTGTCTGATTCATTAAGCGCATGTTAGCATATACTGTTGTTTGTCTAGATGAACTTATATTTTTTTCGTTTTGTTGGTGAATTTTCTTGCAGCAATTATTGAGCTTTTCCACCTGCTTCCTTCAGCTGCTGGGAAATTCCTTGATGAGCTTGTAACTTTGACTATTGATTTGGAAGGTGCCCTTCCACCAGGGCAGTTCTATAGCGAGATTAACAGTCCTTATCGCCTTCCTCTCACTAAGTTTCTAAATCGATACCCAGCTGCAGCTGTTGATTATTTTCTTTCTCGGTTATGTCAACCCAAATACTTCCGCAGGTAATATTTGTTTTGCAGATCAAGAATTCTTGGTGTACTTTTAGGTTATACCGCTGATTGCTTTTTATTCTATAATTTGTGCCTTTTAGGTTTATGTATATCATACGGTCGGATGCTGGCCAACCCTTGAGAGAAGAACTTGCTAAGTCACCTGAAAAGATAATAGCAAGTGCATTTCCTGAATTTTTACCCAAATCTGATGCATCAACAGCCCAGGGATCTTTTAACCATCCCACCACTGTGGGGAGCGACGAATCACTTGGCAATAAACCTGAGAGTTTAATTCCGATTTCTACCAGCACTAGTGGATTGGCAGATGCTTATTTCCAGGGTCTTGCTTTGATCAAGACTTTGGTTAAACTGATGCCTAGCTGGTTGCAGAGTAATCGGGTTGTTTTCGACACATTAGTTCTTCTGTGGAAGTCACCAGCAAGAATTTCACGGTTACAAAACGAGCAGGAGTTGAATTTGGTGCAAGTAAGTTTACTGCTAATCTGAAAGTTCATAGCCTAAAATTTCTTGCCTAAAATGAAAATGAGCAGAATTTCAGATATCTGTTTCATGGTTGGAAAGTTATCTGTCTTGATTTTGACATGACCAGGATAACCATACTTTATGATTGATGTATCTGTTGGTGCTGCCAGTGACAAATCATTTATATGATGTCTGATGTGTTGATTTGTAGTGTTCTTATGTTGTTGTAGTCATGGTTTTTTCCTGCCTCCTTGCAATGTTTATTTTTTCCTGGGGTTAGGTTAAGTGTACCTCTTTGCTATCACTTATACTTCTCATATCATTTTTGTTCTGTCACTAGTTTTCAATCTACATCATACCTAGGGTCTCTTTTTCCTTACGTGTGGGGAGAGGGTTGATTTAATGGTCGAGGAAGAATCTTGGCCTCTCTAATCTCTATTGTGAAGTCAAAAGGAGAAAAAGCAGGTAAAAAGGTTTCAGATAATTATGATGCCATGAACACTTAAGGCTTCTCCGACCTTTTCTTGTGGGA
The DNA here is from genome assembly GCF_003713205.1 of Coffea eugenioides. Lineage (NCBI taxonomy): Eukaryota > Viridiplantae > Streptophyta > Magnoliopsida > Gentianales > Rubiaceae > Coffea > Coffea eugenioides. The sequence continues at coordinate 3,319,613 of NC_040041.1, forward strand.
TTGGTTGCTTTGCTTGAACTTAAACTTTATGCTGTGTCATGCACCATCAGCCCAGCATTTGAATGGACATATCTGTGTGCGATTATCAGATTTGTAAGTTGTTGAATGTTCTTCCTGTCTTTTTTGAATGTACATATCTACGGCTTCAAGTTTGAAAGGTGCAATTGTTTTCTGATGTTGGTGGGCTAATTGTTGTGCCTTTCAACTCTCCTGACTTGGAGGTCTTTATGATACAACTGTCTTGTGCTTGTATGACAAGATTTTTCCAAATCTGTGGCCAAGTTTTTATTAATTGGCAATAGCTGCAGTTCACCTAAATGGTTTTAATCCCTCCCTCACTAGTCAACCTCGACAAATTTGGAATTCAGGGAAGGTAAATGGGTGTAGTTGCGGAAGGATTAATAAATGTCTGTCACTTCCTCTCTCTCTCTCTCTCTATATATATATATATATATATAACACAAGCACAACGCTTTTTTTTTTTTTTGCGGAGAGGAGGTGTAATGCCATCATGGACAGAGCTACCAATGATATGATTTATCCTTTGCCTACTGAGTTCTTATGTTTTGCATTGGATGATGTCATCATGAACTGCCAACTGCTCCTTGAATCCTCTCTCTCTTTGGTGGATGAGAAGGTAAAGATGTGTTATTTTGTGGTGAACTTGCTAACTCATTTTCGCACGGTTTTGTTGCATACAGGTTAAAGAAAGCAAATGGCTGGTCAAGTGCTTCCTGAATTACTTCAGACATGACAAAAACGAAGTCAATGTTTTGTTTGACATTCTTTCCATTTTTCTTTTCCGTACTCGAATAGACTTCACCTTCCTGAAGGAGTTTTATATAATTGAGGTATGTTAAAATTGCTGTCATGTTTATATTTTTTAGCATAATGTTTTACAATTTTAATTCTTAGTGTGCTCTGTTTAAATACAAAGTAGCAATCTGTGGTTTAGGTTGCCGAGGGTTATTCTCCAAACTTGAAGAAAACTCTGCTCCTGCATTTCCTAAATCTTTTCCAATCAAAGCAACTAGCTCTTGATCATTTGGTGATTGTCATGCAAATGCTCATTCTTCCAATGTTAGCCCATGCCTTCCAGAATGGCCAGACCTGGGATGTTGTTGACACTACTATTGTTAAGACAATAGTAGACAAGCTTCTTGACCCTCCAGAAGAGGTAATCCTTTAATGCAGTGCTGCCTCAGTGCTTCACCACATTTTCGTTCTCTTCGTAGTTAATTTCTGTGTCTTCTGTAGGTTTCTGCTGATTATGACGAGCCCTTGAGGATAGAGCTTCTGCAGCTCGCCACTTTACTTCTCAAGTATCTCCAGACTGACCTTGTTCATCACAGAAAGGAGCTTATCAAATTTGGGTGGAATCACCTCAAGCGTGAGGATAGTGCTAGTAAGCAGTGGGCCTTTGTCAATGTCTGCCACTTCTTGGAAGCGTATCAAGCGCCCGAGAAAATCATACTGCAGGTAGCTTTATAACCAAATTGCCATGATGTCAAGATCATTACAGCAGAATACTGTCTTACTATTGACTACTTAATGTCATCTGACTGGCATGGCTAGTTTATAGTTTGCTTGATGATAGTGGTTTTGCAACTGGTGGCATTATCTAAGACACAAATTAAATCTCTTTCTCTAAATATGTAGACACTATAATATTGAGAATAATATAAAACGATGGCAAATATGATAAGCATAATATCTTCAAGGTGATCCTACTAACTTGAATAGTGTTTTTTAAACTCTCTATGCTTAATCGGTATGGCCTAAACTGGGTTTTGTTTTGGTTTTTCTTTTCCTTTTCTGCTGGGAGTTCTAGATAGGAGGGAACAAAGCAGACTTCTGGAGAGCTTTTCTGTTCACACATACCCTTCTAATAACGTCAGATATTTGTAATCTATGAGCATTTCTCTCTCTTTCTTGGCTTTTTCTGTTTCATCTTCTTCTTCGTTTTTTTTTTAATTAACTGCATTTGAGTATCAATCTGTACATGATCTCTAATTGCTTTCTCCAATGCCTTCATGTTCAAAGCTTGCTATTAAGTTGTTAATCGTGTTCTAGGCGTTTCTTCTTTTCTAATTTTAGGATTAAATGGGGGTGCCTTATTTTTTCTTACATGAGAACATGATGCAGTCCTTTTAGCTGAAATTGGTAGTGAAAGATGGGGTGACCTTAGGTTTGTCACTGGCGTGAGGATTCCAGTCAGAGTGATGATTTCTTTTTCCTGATGTGGATCTAGCATATTAGATCGCTGTCCTTGTTATTTTCAAGTGGTGCTTTGAATTCTCACTGTGGCCTTTTCAAACACACATTGTTTTACGAGATAGTAAGTTTCATGGATATATGTATATTTTTTGAGAACGATTATCATGAATACCGCTCAGTATATTTTGGGGAATGCTTTAATTAATAATTTGGGCTTTGTTTGGATTAGCAGTTTTTGGGGGTGTTTTTGAAAAAATTTACTATAGCAATGCATATGAAAAACTTTAATATAGATGTTGTGGTGCATTTGGAGGTGTTTTTGGGGGATATTCTGGGATATATTTTGGGTATTTTTATAGTTTAAAACTTTTTTGGGTACTTTTTAAAAAAACTCACCACCATCACCCACTGCCACTACCAGCCTCTCTCTCCTCCCCTTCTTCCTCCTTCCTCATCCCCTCCCCTTCCTCCCCCCCCCCCAACCCCAACCTCCCTCCCCTCCAGAAGCTGCAACCTTCCAGTCGTGACCAGAAGCTGTGACCTAATGGCAAACAGAGGGCGTGGCCAGATCTGGGTGCGGCCTTCCAGTCGCGACCAGAAGGCCGCAATGGGGAGGGCCGGAGGGGAGATCTAGGGTGGTGGGGGAGGGAGGAATGGGAGGGGAGGAGGGAGAAAAAGAAGGTGAGGAAGAGGGAGGAAGAATGAGAGGGGGGGGAGAGAGGAAGAGGAAGGAGGAGGGGGAGGAGAGGGTGGTGGTGGGTGGGTGGGTGGTTTTTTTATTTGTTGTTTATTTTTTTTGATTAGTTGTATTTGAAATGTGCATGGATAGTTGTTTTTGGGAGTCTATTACTGTGGCATTGTATATGAAAAACTTGTTTTTGAAGAAACTTGTGTATGTAAAGCTTGGTTTTGCATTGGAAATAACAAGCTGAACACAATTTCAGGTATTTGTAGCACTTCTGAGGACCTGCCAGCCAGAGAATAAGATGTTGGTAAAACAAGCACTTGATATACTAATGCCAGCACTTCCTCGAAGATTACCGCTTGGTGACTCTCGTATGCCAATTTGGATACGTTATACAAAGAAGATTCTTGTTGAGGAAGGTCACTCAATTCCTAACCTCATACATATATTCCAGCTGATTGTACGCCATTCAGATCTGTTCTACAGCTGCAGAGCGCAATTCGTGCCTCAGATGGTAAATTCTTTAAGTCGCCTTGGTTTGCCATATAATACTTCGGCTGAGAACAGGCGTCTTGCCATTGAACTTGCTGGATTGGTTGTCAATTGGGAAAAACAAAGGCAAAGTGAAATGAAAACTGCTGCGGCTTCAGGTGGTGGTCAGAATAATGATGTATTCAACCAAATTACTGCTAGTGGTGATCCAGCAACTGCCATTGATGGATCAACTTTCTCTGAAGATCCAACTAAGCGAATAAAGGTTGAACCGGGTCTGCAATCGCTTGGTGTCATGTCACCTGGTGGTGTCTCTTCTATCCCTAACATAGAAACCCCAGGGTCTTCTGGACAGCCAGATGAAGAATTCAAGCCAAATGCAGCAATGGAGGAAATGATCATCAATTTTCTAATAAGAGTATGGCTCTTTTTCAGTTTAGTGTTTTTCAGTTTATTATTTTCTAGGTTAGTGTTCACAACAGAACTTGGATGCTATCTGATAAATTTTAGCTTTTTCATCCATTTTCAGTTTGAAGAATATGATTAACAATCCCAAGGTTTATTCACATTTATTAATAGATAATCACCTGGCTCACAAAATACTAGTATTTCCTTGATTTTTGACATTAACTGCATTTTTTTCCTGCTTATCTGTCCTCCTTTGAGCTGCATATCTTGTTATCCAACTAAGGGTATAGTAGATATCAGATGTACCTTGTTTTGCTGGAAGATGTTTCTAGTGCCTTTAGTATTGAAGCTGAAATTTCATGGTTTCCTTGTATCCATCATATCTGAATTGCTCATTTCTGGCTTTATTCCGCATGGATTGTAAATTTGTACCACCTACTAAGTATTTATGTTTGATCAGCTGCCCACATTGGTTTACATACAGTGCAACATCTATGTAATTTCTGGTCTTAATTTTTTACTTTAATGCCCTTGTACTACTCGAAAGTTTTTCTGTGGTCCTAACTAGCATACGTGATTATTTATTGATTACTTCTAGTTATGAGCACTTTGGGTTGATAAATAATATCGTGGGGTTGTTGTCATCAGGTCGCATTGGTGATAGAACCAAAGGAAAAAGAAGCAAGTCTCATGTACAAACAAGCTTTAGAGCTGCTATCACAAGCATTGGAGGTGTGGCCAAATGCAAATGTTAAATTCAATTATTTGGAGAAGTTGCTAAGTAGTATTCCACCTTCGCAATCAAAGGATCCATCCACAGCTCTTGCCCAGGGCCTTGATGTGATGAATAAGGTTTTGGAAAAGCAACCACATTTGTTCATCCGGAATAATATCAACCAGATTTCCCAAGTATGTGCCTTGGCCTAAATTCTTTTTCCAGTTGCATGTCCTCTATCAAGTGTCATTTATATTTACTATTTATTGGCACATTTTCTCTGGCAGATATTAGAACCATGTTTCAGGTATAAGATGCTAGATGCTGGGAAATCATTGTGCTCTCTTTTGAAGATGGTTTCCTCTGCATTTCCTCCAGAGATGCCCAGTACTCCGCAGGATGTTAAGATGCTGTATCAAAAGGTGGAAGAGCTTGTACAAAAGCACCTTGCTGCAATTGCGGCTCCTCAAACATCAGGAGAAGACATCTCAGCTAGCATGATTAGCTTTGTCCTCTATATCATTAAAACTTTAACAGAAGTGCAGAAAAACTTTATTGACCCTTCGAATTTGGTTCGTGTACTTCAGCGCCTGGCACGCGATATGGCAGCGGCAACTGGTTCTTATGTAAGACAGGTACAGCCCTGCTTAATGATTTATATTTACCTTGTCTGTTCGGTTATCTGTTTTGCCTACCTACATTGTCTGTTTTAGTTACTCTGAATCCATGAACCGAAACATTTTGCCATCATCTGATAAGCTGAGGCTGTCAAAGCCATGGCCCCTTTAAAATACACCCAAAAAAAAAAAAAGAAGAATACGTGTTCTAGTGCATAAAAAACACAGAGAAAGAAGGTCAAGCATCAAAGCTTCTTAGGTGAGTTGGACTAGTGGAACAGATAAGGGAGATTGTTGACTGGTGTTGGGTGAAAAAATCCTGTGGAAAGAAAGAAGGAACAGGCTATCAGTAGGCTAAGGTTTTCTTTTCGCACTTTGTCTTATCTCAGTAACTCCATGCTTTGCTGGAGCTGCATTGGTGCTTTTCCAGTTCTATTCTATTTGTTGGTGTTTTTGTTGGGCTGGAAAAGTTGGTTTTTCTAAGAAGTAGATAAATTTTCGCAAGTAAAAGAGAGACATTGCTCTGTCTGCGTCTCTCTGGGAATTGGTGTCAGCCTTCTAACACTAAAAAGGGATTATATCTATGTTCTTGTTCTAAGAGATTGCGCAGGAATTGTAGAATTCATGCGGCATTAAAGACTGGTGAACTTTTGTTCATCCTAATTGTTCAAAATGTGCTGGTTTTCAAAGTCACTTATTCGGAATGTTGGTTCTAAAGAAATTTAAAATTTCAAAGGAGGCAATTAATTTGACAAAATTCAGATCAGCCTTACTTATTATTCTATGTCAGGGATTTTCAATTGTCCTCTAAAATAGTAATTTGGAGCATATCTCCAGTTTATGCTGTAAGATTCTTTGGACATTCCTGTCTGATTTCCAGGGTCAGAAAGCAGATGCAGATTCTGCGGTCACTTCTTCTCGCCAAGGTGCTGATGTTGGAGTAGTTATTGCTAATCTGACATCTGTCCTCAAACTGATAAGCGAAAGGGTCATGCTTATTCCAGAATGCAAGCGTTCTGTAACTCAAATTCTGAACTCCTTGCTCTCTGAAAAGGGGACCGATCCTTCTGTGCTTCTCTGCATATTGGATGTAATAAAAGGATGGATAGAAGATGATTTTAACAAACCTGGAATGCCAACCACGTCATGTAATTTCCTTACTGCTAAGGAAGTGGTTACTTTCCTTCAGAAGCTTTCACAGGTTGACAAGCAGAACTTTTCAGTCACTGCTGTAGAGGAATGGGACAAGAAATATCTTGACCTTCTTTACGGACTTTGTGCAGACTCCAATAAGTAAGTAAATCCTTATTTATTTATTTGTTGTTGTTCTCGTAAGGTATGTGGACAATCATACTATCAATCTTGACTTTCAGATACTCTCTTTCACTAAGACAAGAAGTGTTTCAGAAAGTGGAGAGGCAATTTTTGCTTGGTTTACGTGCAAAAGATCCTGAAATGAGAATGAAGTTCTTCTCTCTTTATCATGAATCTCTTGGGAAAACATTGTTTGTGAGACTACAATACATTATCCAAAATCAGGACTGGGAGGCATTAAGTGATGTCTTCTGGCTCAAACAAGGTCTAGATCTTCTTTTGGCCATTTTGGTTGAGGATAAACCTATTACACTGGCTCCAAACTCTGCCAAAATCCCCCCACTTATGATGTCAAGTGCTGTTCCGGATTGTAGTGCGGTACAACCAATGGTTACTGATATCCCAGAAGGTTCAGATGAGGCATCTCTAACATTTGATGGCCTTGTCCTAAAGCAATCACGGTTCCTAAGTCAAATGAGCAAGCTTCAGGTATTTATGTTTGTCTCCTTTCCTTGTGAGATGGCCTTCCAACAGGCGGTTGTCTTCTTTAACATTATATCAAGCACTCATCTTGCAGAAATCTTCATCCGCACAATTGTTTAGTCTAACTTGTTTGATCCAAGCAGGTATAAATTGGAGAAATTGTGTTCTGTTGAAGACTATGGCCAGAGTTAATCATCATATTATGTAACTTAAGGCATGTTTAGGGTTTTCTACTTAATATGTGATAAAGGAATGGTGTTTTCATTTGATGATCTAGTTTGTTACAGTTGAGACAAAAACCTTGGTTAGGTGGTATTGTATTGACTACTGATTCCTCTGTGAGAATTTATCTCTGCTTGTGTCAACATTTTTCTGTCTCCAAAATTCTGTTGTCATTTTGCTTTGTAGCAGCTGTCTTCATTCTTGAGTTATATACATTGATACCACTAGCAGCTAGGCATAAAGTTTTCCTTTACCACATTTTTCTCATTTTACTCCTTTTTTGTAGGTTGCAGATCTTATTATTCCTCTCAGAGAGTTGGCTCATACAGATGCCAATGTTGCATATCATCTGTGGGTGTTAGTATTTCCTATTGTCTGGGTTACGTTGCAAAAGGATGAACAGGTAGCTCTTGCTAAGCCAATGATAAATCTCTTGTCAAAAGATTATCATAAAAAACAGCAGGGGCACAGGCCAAATGTTGTGCAAGCTCTTTTAGAAGGCCTTCAGCTGAGCCATCCTCAACCTCGTATGCCTAGCGAACTCATTAAATATATTGGGAAAACTTACAATGCTTGGCATATTGCACTTGCACTGCTGGAAAGTCATGTAATGTTGTTCTTGAATGACACAAAGTGCTCTGAGTCTCTGGCTGAGCTCTATCGTTTACTCAATGAGGAAGATATGAGGTGCGGATTGTGGAAAAAGCGGTCGGTTACAGCAGAAACTAGGTCTGGGCTTTCGCTTGTACAGCATGGTTACTGGCAGCGGGCCCAAAGTCTCTTCTATCAGGCAATGGTCAAGGCAACTCAAGGTACTTACAACAACACAGTGCCTAAAGCTGAGATGTGTCTTTGGGAAGAGCAGTGGCTGTGTTGTGCTAGTCAACTCAGTCAATGGGATGTGCTGGTAGAGTTTGGCAAACTAATTGAGAATTATGAGATATTGCTTGATAATCTCTGGAAGCAGCCTGATTGGACTTATTTAAAAGATAGTGTTTTTCCAAAAGCTCAGGTAGAAGAAACTCCCAAACTTCGTATAATCCAGGCTTACTTTGCTCTTCACGAGAAGAACACAAATGGTGTAGCAGAAGCTGAAAATATTGTGGGCAAGGGTGTTGATCTTGCTTTGGAACAATGGTGGCAATTACCTGAGATGTCTATTCATGCAAGAATTCCTCTATTGCAGCAATTTCAGCAACTAGTCGAAGTTCAAGAATCAGCAAGGATAATCGTAGACATTGCCAATGGAAACAAGCTTTCCGGGAATTCTGTTGGTGTACATGGTGGCTTATATGCAGATTTGAAGGATATTCTAGAGACCTGGAGGCTTAGAACACCAGATGAGTGGGATAATATGTCTGTCTGGTACGATCTCCTTCAATGGAGGAACGAAATGTACAATGCAGTGATTGATGCATTTAAGGATTTGAGCTCCACAAACTCACAGCTGCATCACCTTGGTTACCGTGACAAGGCTTGGAATGTCAATAAGCTTGCCCACATGGCCCGTAAACAGGGGCTGCATGATGTTTGTGTATCCATACTGGAGAAAATGTATGGACACTCCACCATGGAAGTTCAGGTAGTATAAATCTTCACAGGATATAGTTTTGTTTAGCAAATTTTTGTCTCTATGCTTTTATGTTCCTGGAGATGGCATTTAGAAATACTATAGTGTAGTTCTTTTACACTGGTTTCTTAATTTTATGCATGCAGGAGGCCTTAAAATTTACGTGCTGTCTCACTGGTTTCTCAATTTTATGCTTGCAGGAGGCCTTTGTGAAAATTAGGGAACAAGCCAAGGCTTTTTTAGAAATGAAGGGAGAGCTTACTAGTGGGCTTAATTTGATCAACAGCACTAATCTGGAATATTTTCCAGTTAAGCATAAAGCTGAAATATTTCGTATTAAGGGAGATTTTTTGTTGAAACTGAATGATTGCGAAGGTGCTAATGTTGCATATTCACATGCCATAAGCCTTTTCAAGAACTTGCCAAAAGGGTGGATTAGTTGGGGAAATTATTGTGACATGGTACGCATCTCCTTGATTGATTCATAAATCTGATTCTGGTTCATATCTATACTAGTTGAATCTTTAGTTGCTGATGCTGTGAATTTCTCAGGCTTACAGAGAAACACATGAAGAGATGTGGCTGGAATATGCTGTGAGCTGCTTTCTTCAAGGCATAAAATTTGGAATTCCTAATTCTAGAAGCCATCTAGCTCGTGTTTTATATCTTCTCAGTTTTGACACTCCCAATGAACCTGTGGGAAGAGCATTAGACAAGTACTTGGAGCAAATACCTCACTGGGTGTGGCTTTCTTGGATTCCACAACTGTTACTTTCCTTGCAAAGAACTGAAGCTCCACACTGCAAACTTGTTTTGCTAAAAGTTGCCACTGTCTTTCCTCAGGTAAATATTAGGTTGATTTTGGATAGGTAAGTGATTCTTATTTTCCTCAACAATATTTTGACTGGCTTTAAATGTTAGGCTTTGTATTACTGGCTGCGCACATATCTGCTTGAGCGTCGTGATGTCGCAAACAAATCTGAATATGGTAGAATAACTATGGCTCAGCAAAGAATGCAGCAAAATGCATCTGGTCCTGGTACATCTGGTTCAATTGGCTTGGTTGATGGAAATGCAAGAGTGGCTGGTCAGGGTGGAGGTCAGTTGGCATCTGATAATCAGCTTCATCAGGTAAATCAGTCTGGTGGAGGTGTTGGATCTCATGAAGGAAGTAACACTCAGGTGCAAGAACCTGAAAGGTCAGCAGCTGTTGAAGGGAACATGCCTGGGACTGACCAATCATTACATCAGAGTTCATCATCAAATGATGCTGGTCAGAATGCATTAAGGCGTAATGGTGCTTTGAGTTTGGTTGCTTCTGCTGCGAGTGCTTTCGATGCTGCAAAAGACATAATGGAGACCCTGCGGAGTAAACACACTAATCTGGCTAGTGAACTTGAGGTACTTATTTTGACCTTTCCTGTTAGACGTTCATTTCTTTAATCATCTTTTGGCTTTTTCTTTTTTCTTTTTTGAGAAATATGCAGGTTTCTCTGCTGTTGTCTCTCTTTAGTGAATTTACCATAAAATAGAAAAGGCTGTTGATCTTGTAATATTTTCCTTGCAGATTTTGCTCACAGAAATTGGTTCACGGTTTGTTACCTTGCCTGAAGAAAGACTACTGGCAGTCGTTAATGCTCTCCTTCACCGTTGTTACAAGTATCCTACTGCTACTACTGCTGAAGTTCCACAATCTCTTAAGAAGGAGCTTTCTGGTGTTTGCCGAGCCTGCTTTTCAGCAGACGCTGTAAACAAGCATGTAGAATTTGTGAGAGAGTACAAGCAGGAGTTTGAACGTGATCTTGATCCAGAAAGTACGGCAACATTTCCTGCCACCCTTTCTGAATTGACTGAACGACTGAAACACTGGAAAAATATCCTCCAGAGCAATGTTGAGGATCGATTTCCGGCTGTTTTGAAGCTGGAGGACGAGAGCAGGGTGTTAAGGGACTTTCATGTAGTTGATGTGGAAGTTCCAGGGCAGTATTTTACTGATCAGGTATGAACCTGCATACATGGCACGTGGAATGGTTGTTTTACACAACCTACAGCAGTGTATTCTAGTTTTGAACTGCTAGCTGTTATCTGAAGAAGAGACTTATGCTTCTATTCTTTTATATGTTAGCTCTGTCAAATTTAGCTTCATGTTGCTCTTTTTGAGGAAGTCATATTTGAAGTTTAATGAGGGAGAAGCTTATACTTGTATGATTTGTTGATTACCTTCTCTCTCACTCTCTCTCGCTCTCTCTCTCTCATAGGAGGTGGCACCTGATCATACAGTAAAGCTAGACAGAGTGGGAGCAGATATTCCAATTGTGAGAAGGCATGGCAGCAGTTTCCGGAGGTTGACTCTTATAGGTTCTGATGGCTCTCAGCGTCATTTTATTGTTCAGACATCATTGACTCCTAATGCTAGAAGTGATGAACGTATCTTGCAACTTTTCCGTGTTATGAACCGAATGTTTGATAAGCACAAGGAGTCGAGACGTCGCCACATATGCATTCACACACCTATAATAATACCTGTGTGGTCACAGGTGATGATCTTTGATGAAATTTCTGTTGTTGATTCTCTTTCTCTTGCTGTTACTTCAATAGCACATGGTATTTTAATTGAAAATCAGAATTGATTATTTTGACCTGATTGTAGTTCTTTTAGCTTTAAAATAATAACATCTCTCATTTTCTGATGTAGGTCCGAATGGTGGAAGATGATTTGATGTACAGCACCTTCCTTGAGGTATATGAGAACTATTGTGCAAGGAATGACAGAGAGGCAGACCACCCTATTACCTACTTCAAAGAGCAACTGAACCAAGCTATATCTGGCCAGATATCAGCGGAAGCTGTAGTTGATCTTCGCCTTCAAGCTTATAATGATATTACAAAAACTCATGTTCCTGATAGCATATTCTCGCAGTATATGTACAAGACTTTATTGAACGGAAACCACTTGTGGGCTTTCAAAAAGCAATTTGCTATCCAGTTGGCTCTTTCAAGCTTCATGTCTTTCATGCTTCAAATTGGGGGAAGGTCTCCCAACAAGATATTGTTTGCTAAGAACACTGGGAAAATATTCCAGACTGATTTTCACCCAGCATATGATGCAAATGGTATGATTGAGTTCAATGAACCAGTACCCTTCCGCTTGACAAGGAACTTGCAAGCATTCTTCTCCCATTTTGGCGTGGAAGGCCTTATTGTCTCTGCCATGTCTGCAGCTGCACAAGCTGTCATCTCACCGAAAGTGAGTTTTTCAATCTAAAGTTATTTTAGTTTCAGTTGAAAACTCAATATATTTTTGAGTGCTGATTATATGTTGTCTGGAGTATTTTTTGCAGCAAAGTCAGCACTTGTGGCATCATCTTGCAATGTTTTTCCGTGACGAACTGTTATCTTGGTCTTGGAGAAAACCGCTGGGGATGCATTTAGGTCCGATGGTTGGTGGAGGTGGTCTGAACCCTGTTGACTTGAAACAGAAAATTATCACGAATGTTGAGAATGTGATTGGCCGGATCAATGGAATAGCCCCACAGTACGTCTCTGAAGAGGTATGCTTTTTCCTGCTCATGCTGTGTCCCCTGCTGTTGCTATCTCATGCAGCCCGCTTTTGACGTGTATTTGATGCTATTTTATCTAAATACATGTAGCTTTCCCCCTCAATCCCTGGGTCAGAATTCATAATTGGGCTAATAAAAATGATCTTCATTTTCAACTGCTATTGTGACTGTCTTCATACGACTAATTTGGGGCTCTCTCTTATTTATCACAATTAATTAAAAAAGAAAAAGTACTGGAGCCGTCTCTTGCCAACATTATTTTTAACAGTGTACAACAGTTTTGAGTGAATGAAGTGATGCCTGCTTTTTTGTTCCAAAGTCTCTTTGGGCACATGCCAATTTTTTCCATTGACTTGGCCATGAGATTGACCTGGTTGTGTTTTAAATGTTATTCCGTTAGGAGGAGAATGGTGTAGATCCTCCACAATCAGTCCAGAGAGGTGTGGCTGAGTTAGTTGAAGCTGCCTTGACACCAAGGAATCTGTGCATGATGGATCCAACATGGCATCCTTGGTTCTGAGTAGTTGAAGATTTGTAAATTTAGCTGTCTTATGTACATGGAGGAAGCTTGATGTAGTGTAGCTTCTCGAGATTATCATGTAAATATTGCTAGCAACTCTCAGTATATGGTGATTATCGTGCAGAATAGCATTATATATTTTTTGCTAGACTCTATATTGGAAATAACCGGTTATCTTTTGGGGAATAGCATTATTATATGTTTATTTAGCTCAACTCTCTTTGGATATATTCTTTCCAGCCCATTTTATTAATCTTGATTTCTATTTTAGTTTGTGCCAAATTTATTTATCATGGTCTTAAAAGGAAAATGAAAAAAGACTTAAACAGCTAGCAATGAAAGTAACATTTCACTTATTGAAGGCCGATTCTGGCCGTACTGGTAATCAATCCTCCTACTTTTTGTCAAAACTTCATTTCTGCAGAAATTACCTTTATTTCCGAGTGTTAATATTTTTTTTGGGGTATATTCTTTATGTGCCGAATAGGTGAGAACACACATTCAACTATTTGCATGAAAATTGATGGCTATGAGACAGCACTCATCTTAGAATTTGGAACTTTAGAGTGAGCACAAATTAGATTTTGCAATTGAATACGCTACCTGGATTCTGTGTAAAATATGTTGCATTTTTAGTAGGATGTGTGACTGCTCACTACGAAAACGATTGCTCTCGCAAATTGTGACATATTATCTCAAAAATTCCTTGGCTCCTCGTTAACCAATGGCTATGTTTCATTCACTTCTCAACAGAAGCTTACTTCCGTCACCAAACACCTAGAGGCCAAATGATCTTTTAGCACCAGTTTTGACTCAAAACAACTTTAAGAAATTGTAAACCAAAACATAATAATATCGCAAGAGATAAAACTGAATTGATGAGTATTGTAGTATTCCAGAAACAAGTTCAAACGAATAGGTCAACGAGAAGACAGAGAACAGAAATGATGCTGTCGCGAGCAAGACAACCAAGAATTCCATCATGACAAAACAACCAACAATGAACTAACTGGAGAAATTCAGTCATCAGGGAAGCGAAGGTGTTTCCCTTTTGGTGTTGGCAAGCCCTTCAATTTCAAGACGCTTGGCGAAGCAGTTGATGCCGATTCACTCTGTAGACCACAAACTTCCTCCTCTCCTTCGAGCTCGTCATCACTGTTGTAGACAAACCGAGTGTGCTTGCCAGCAAATTCTCCCATAGTCACCTCACCATTCACACGGATCTTGCTGATTGCATCACACAGTTCATCAACCAATTCTAAATCATCTTCCTTTTCTTCTTCTTCATCATAATAGTAGTCATTGTCGCACTCCTCTTCAACTCCATCAAGGCCTTCCTCATCATCTTCTTCTAGATCATCTATAGTACTTGCATTAACCTGAATGGACCAAATAGATGAATCATCATCATCAGTGGTTGCCCTTTCTTTGCCTTCGCTCTCTCCCCCTTGGTACGTCACCCCAGATGAACATTCAGATCCTTCTGATTTTTCAGAAAAATCCAGTATCAGAGACCTTGTAATCATCGAACTCTTGTCGGACTGATTGCCCTCTTGTTTCTTTCCATCAAAAATCTCACTAACCATCTATATAAACAGTCCAAAAAACAAAAAAGGTATGAATTAAAAAAAAGGCCATATAAAGACGAAGAATACAAGAAAATACAAATTTAGTTTCTCTTAATTTAAAAAGAATAAAAAAGTTTAGAAGATGAAAAAACCTGAGAAATGATAAAATTTTCTTCTACAGGAGATTGGGTTAAGGAAGCCAACCCACTGGTGTGGGAACTGCCATTGGCAGAGAGGTTCAGGATTTGTGGGGTATTCGCTGGTGTAGGGGCTGCAAGAGTCAAAGGAGAATTAATGAAGGCTTGGAGGTGGAGGAAAGGCCTATTTTCCGAAGACAATTTGGAGAGCTCAGCCTCTTCTTCAACTTTCTGCAGTAAAGTCTTGACTTGCCCCCTCAAAAGTGCTTCCCCTGAACCAGGAGTGCCATCATGCTTCGCTCTGCTGCTAAATCTTTTCTTGGACATGGCTGACGATGGGGTCTCCAAACTTCCCATTGCAAGCCCAACTATTGGAGAATCATTGGTGATATCAATCAGGGCTGAGCGATCTTGCTGCTTCCCGTTCTTTCTGTGTCTTGATTTTGTCAGACCGGTTTCAGATTCTTCAATTTTCCCTGAAGAAACAAGAAAAATCAAAATTAAGTCCTTAAATTTATTATCCCAGAATCTCTTATTTTGCACAGAGGAAAGAAAAATGGAATTGAACTGTTATATTTACTTAATGTGGAAACGCTAGTAGCACTGCTGTTTGCGGCAGCAGCGGACAAGGTTTGTGATCTTGTGACTCTTCTCGTCGATGATGGAGTCTCCATTGGAATTGCGGAAAACCAAGAGGAAAAAAAAAAAAAGAAATAAGAAGATTACGTCTTGGCTGCAGAAAAAATTGAACTTTTCCGATGAGGGATGAAAGCAGATGGATTGACACAAATTGTAAGAAAGGAAGAAGGAGATGTTTTGTGGGCAGAAAGGTGATGGTCTTATACAAATATTAATTGAGAAATATAGGGTTGGGACTTCGGAGACGGAAAATGTGACCGTTAGAGCGTGATAAGGCGGCGTTACGTAACTAGCCGTTGAGATTTGAATGGAGGCAGAGGCAGGGCAGGCCTGGAGCTACTACCCATTTATCTGGTTTTACTGGGCACGTCGTGATCGTTGGATGCTCAGAGCCCAGTCCCAAATGGGCATGTCATTTACAGCCCAATAGTTCAAGTCTGCGAATTGGAGACCGCGACGTCCCATCAGACAATGCCCAGTACTTATTTGATATTCCTATTTATTTCCCGAACAAAAAGGCAAAAGGAAATCTGGGAATTGTTTCACACACCTGTCTAAAGACAGATACAGCCTGTCCTTTACTTTCCTGTCCATCTTCTGGACCAACTAATTTCCTTGCTCACTACTACGGCCCTCTTTACAATTTGTGTCAATAATGCCTTTCAATATTTGCCAAATCCCACAGGAATTTGGCGCATAAAGCTTTTTTTTTTTTATTATGCATAATGTGACCAATTATTTATTATTAGTAAAATCAGGTATAGAATTTCAATTGGACTGCATTTTACTTGGAGCATGCACAAATTTTATTTTGCTTTATTTTTTCGAATAAAAATATATTTCTCGACCGTTTTTTCAGTTCACATATATTATTGAAACTTTACGATACATTTTTTTTTTCTACAAAAATTCTAAAAAAACAGACGGGCTATTAACATCGCGCAAGCCAGCTGTCTCTGAGAAGGCAATTATCTGTCTTCCACCTCCGTACTGGATGCATGATCATCATATATATATATGTATACTTACTGTACAATGGATGACATGTAGTAAGTAATAATGATGCATGTACTCGAAAAACAATAAAGGAGTGTGACAGCTAGGGCGTGGACCGTGGAGACAGTGTGGGTCGCCGGGGTTTGTTTCTGACATTTGATCAGAGTCAGACCTACCTGCCCGCCCTGGTAAAGCTAAACATTTGTCCACCTGATTTATTCAAAGCTCACCGGCTAGTTGTACCATTTTGGATTTGGTGGGACACCCATACCACTTGAAATTGGATACTGTTAAAAGAGTGGCATCATAATTAAATAAGATTTTTCTCTCTAATGAATGTCCAGTTTTTTATGAATACATTTATCATGTGAATTCATACAATTTTTTTTTTAATTAAACAATTTAACATATGAACTGCACCTTATTAGGGAGTGTTCACTGGGCATTTGCTTGACAGATCTATAAGGGGATTTTCTCATAATTAAATACTTGAGTCGTCACACACACGGAGTATGCTTGGATAAGTTATTATTTGAAAAAAAATTAATTATGTTATAAATACATTTTTGGCCTCACAAATCCCAATCACTTTTTTATCTTCCCAACCACCTTTTTATCTCACATACATCACATCACAAAAGTGGTACAGTAAATATCTCAAATAAATCATCCAAATAAACTCTTATCCAAACAAACTCACTATTGATATTCGAATAAGCTGTTATTAGATGGATGCTCACAATTATTTTTAGCTCTTGAATTGCAAAATAGCTTTTTTATTATTGCTATTGACAAATGCGAGTGGTTAGATCTAAACTATCATTTAATAATTACAACATAGCTTTCAAAAGAGTAGAGTGTTACGCTGCCAACTGTGGTTGACCAAGGCATTGACTTGAAATGACCATGTCCTATGATTTCTTTTTAATAATTACTGTATTACTTTTTCAATTTGTAATTTTTTGGAAACTGCCCTTTCTAAATTAAGCTAGAAACCATAAAATCATAATCCTTCCTTCTGAGAATGGATTAACTACTCCCCTATATATGCAGATGCTATACGCTGGAGTGAGTAGTTAGTTCATTTAAACGGCCGCTTGGTGTCTTCCCACTAACTAATAAACAAGAATGGATTAGTGAGAAGTGGGAGGGACGATAGGGACTCGTTTAGCATCGCTCGTAATACTCTCTCATTCTCATCGCTCCTGGCAGGAAATGAATTTGGATCCCCACTCGAGCAGCGTAAATATTGAAGAATATGAATTTGGATTTTGGAGTGAAGACCATAAAACCAACACGCCATCAATAAAGAGATTTGAGAATGAGCTAGCTAGCTAGCTATTGATTCCACTTGATTGATGCCTACTACAACGATACTAATAGCCTCTCACAACAATGAATATAATTAAATTGGAAGAAAAATATAGATAATATATAATGAGAGCGCTATAGCAGAGGCTCTCTCTTATTCTTTCTTTATGTGCACACACACTTGTTGTTTTGCAGAGCAAATCCTGAGCGGAGAAGTACTCAAGGACACTTGCGGACAACCTTTCCGGTGGATTTATTGACTGTGGTGAGCTTGTAATAGCAGGGACAGGCTTCGTAGTTGCCAGAAGTTCCAGGAGGGACGCAGCTGCACTTGGCACAGCAGCTCCCGCAAGCCCTCTTGCAAAGATTAGGCCTCTTTGTCTTCGAGCATCGATACCCACAAGCAGCACCACAATCTGAATTAGTACACGACAAAATCAAATGAAAATCCGCATTGAACCCAGATAGGGAAATCTACTGTGAATGCAAGTTAACGGGATGAGGATTTAAAGTCATGCAAATTCACCGAAGTTCACGGTACCTATCGGCTTGGGGGCTGGCAGAGGGCTCGGACTTGGACTTGGAACCCCTTTGCTCACCTGCCAAAATTATTCACACAAACGGGTTATTCCAAATTGCCAGAAAAGGTTGATTACGCGCTCCATTTTTTATTTTATTTTTTTTTTGGCCTTCATAAATTCAAAAAGAAGAAGAAGAAGAAAAAGAAAAGGTGGCAGGGCATAAAGGGAGATTGTACCACTTGGGCGGCGTCAGTGAGGTGGATCAGCAGAAGAGCACTCAAAATGAGAAAAGCACAGGCTTTGAGAATTGCCATCGTCTAAGAAAAACACACAACTACTACTATTATTAGCAGCAAGAAGCAGAGAGCAATGGGCAATATGTAGATGGATTTGCTAATCGCTACAGCTAGTGAGATCAGATGGGATGTGAGGAAATGAGGGACAGGAGAGATGTATATATAGCAGAGGAGAAGGGCAATTGAATTAAGTAGTACAGGGACAAAAGTGGTGGTGGGGTTGTACTTTGGAGTTAGGATTTAGGAACTTAGGAGCTGGGGTTAGGCTTAAGCAAGGGCGGGAACATTTTCTTTCCCACTTGCCTCACTAATCACTAGGTTTGTAACACGGCTTGAGCTAAATTGAGCAGGAAATTGCTGGGAAGGTTGGTTTTGCTGTACCACCTCGAGCAGGGATCACTAATTCAATTTAATATAGCAAAAAATGGCCAAGGTCAGCTTGTAATTTAGAGTGGCATTCCAGATACTTCAATGGAGACATTACACTCATCGATTTGTGGGCAATAGTGGTTGCACAAGTGCAAAGGTGACAAAGGAAGCATCTGTGAAATTGGAATAAATGCCTTCATCTAACTATTTTATGAGCATGTACGACTCATCTCCTTGAAATTCTGCCCATGCAAATGCAGCATTGCCGATTGCTTTTGGTTTGCCAGCAGTTTCGCACCGTCTCTTTCTGTGAATTGGTAGTTCTCAGACCAATAATATCTCACAATTTGCCACCCTGGAATATTAAGGTTTGTACTAAGCAAGCTGTAACTGTGCTCATTATTCACCCCTTGGCCTTTTGGACGCGCTTTCTGTAACAAATAAATTGTTTTTGAAGACAAAACACATTACTAATTGTTGAAAGCACATTTAACTGGTGGAGATACTTATGAAAGTCTAATTGCATTTATTCTAGAAACGGCCATCTTCAACAATGCCGTTTATGGTTTTGGTCAAAAGAGAGAAAAATTTACCTTTTTATCGTTGGGACTTGGGATGAGGCCATCTTCAATCCATTTATTTTATATTTGGGAAGTCTTCTGTAGAGCTTGTTTGATAATCTCATTCAATATTTAAACTTAATATGGGTTCAAATTTTAATATGTTCAGACACTTTCGATAATCAAAACTAGAATAAAATATCTGAATTAATTAAATGATACTGAATTTCATAGACAAAAGTTGCTCTAATAAATAAGTGATAAATTATTCATTTATCACTTAATGTGATATACACTTAAATGTATCAAATTTAATACTTATAATTCAGTAATTTAATGAATTTCAAATTTCAAATTTTAATTTTATCGAACGCACGGTAAAGAAATTAAGAAAAGGTTAGTTCAAGTTTACCAATGTTCTTGATTTGTCTTAAAGATTAGACAATCGGCCCAAATAGTTGTGGGCTCAACCTTTCTATTTCACTAACGGGAAGGATTTATGCATTTTCTCGGTCGCATAAAAACGACAGTAAACCCTTTAATGGGCCTTGTTGAAACCTTGTTTCTAGTTATATTACGACGAACAACGTGGAGACATTTTATGGGCTAACTCTGTCTATGTCCGCAAAGAGCCATTTTGGAGGATTTGGGGAAAAAAAGTCACACAGGGTTTAGCAGGTCTACTACCCCTCGGTAAGAAGGAAAAAAAAAAAACTAGCCCTTTGACAAGGATTGCATTAGATAATAAGATGGACGAATTATAAATAGGAGATACTTTGTTCAAAATCTCCCACTTCAAAAGAAGACAAAAAAAAGTCTACAACCTCTATTAGAATAACGTCAAGGACACCCAAAAACTACCTCGAAAATATGGAAAGGCTGCACGCCAATAAATTTCTTGAAAACTTGATTTTATAGGTTGATTTCTTTGAACCTCATCTAATCGACTCATTGCTAAATTGGTCTCAGAGCTGAAGCAGCAGACTGCATTTGGCCTTGACATTTTTAGCTTGTTTGTTGCTGTTTACTGTAACACAACAAAAATCTGGCTACAAACAAAGCAAATTAGTTATAATCTCTAGTCTTCTAATTAAGCTTCCCAGATGATGCCTTCAATATATAGTAGTAACCCATCAAAATAAAAAAACAACGAAAAGGAAAATCAAACCTAAACTTGCTTTGCTTGGTTTAAGCCTAACTACTGACAACTGCGCATTCAAGTCGGGGGCAGATGTGAAACTTGCACTTTGGCCTCATGTCTCATGTGTACCTAACAGTCTCTTAACTCACGCTTACCCATCCGTTAGGCGTCAACAACATCTGTATTTTTATTTTTTTTATAACGCCATATCAAGTGTAATTTAATCTACTCCTACTCTTACAGGAAGACTCTATTCTAGGAGATGGTTCAATTGAGTCGAAAGAACCTGACGGGAACTGAACCATCATCAGACCAGACACATTGATGGGAGGTAAGATTTGAACCATTTACCTCTCACCCCATAATTAATATGGTGGTCAGCTTCTCTAGAGGGAGTTAACAACATCTATATGGAGAACGCATTTCTCGTCGGGAATCCGATAATATGCAGACGCATCACTTTGCTCAAATTAGTCATCATTTGCTTTCTTTGATGTAGAATCTCAATTTTCAAGCCAAGCCAAGTGGTGAGAATTAGTACAAAGCAAGCCATTAACGCAAGCAAAGATCATATGCTAATTCAAGTATCACAAAGCCCGCCATGCTGTATTCGGATGTCCACGTGTTGGTAGTTGTCTCCAAGAAGGGTAGCTAGCTAACTAGCTGCCACGCCATTGCATTTCCCCTCCTCCTCTTGCTACAAACCTGTGCCGTTCAATCAATCTAACCTCCCCAAACCAAAATTCCTAATAGCCGTTCAATATAGACTTACCAACCACTCTCTATATATATGAATCAAAAAACATTATTGTTCTTCATCACAAGAATCGTGTTGGTCCGCCGATATGTAATTCATTGTATCCAGTGTAGGCAAAACAAGGAAGAAAGCTGACATACTGAAACAGTGAGACAGATGGCTCCCTCAACTCTCACAGCTCTAGCAGAGGAGAAGACGCTTCAATCAAGCTTCATCAGGGATGAAGATGAACGTCCCAAAGTGGCCTACAACCAATTCAGCAACGAGATTCCTATCATTTCTTTAAAGGGTCTTGATGACACTGACGGTGCAAGACCTGAAATTTGTAAAAAGATTGTGGAAGCCTGCGAAGACTGGGGGATTTTCCAGGTTATTGATCATGGGGTTGATGACAAACTCATTTCTGACATGACCCGCCTCGCTAGAGAATTCTTCGCTTTGCCACCTGAAGAGAAGCTCCGATTCGATATGTCAGGCGGCAAGAAAGGGGGATTTATCGTCTCAAGCCATCTACAGGTATATATCATGCATTTTTGGATCATACTCTTCTTCCATTTTTATCTCTTCTGGTTTGTTAATGACTACTCTGGACAAATTTTCATGAATTCAAGTCTCGAAATTCTATAATATCAGTAATTGGCTCGTGTCAATTAAGCACGCAACCACAAATTGTAATGGTGAGGAGAGATGGACGATTCTTGATTTCAAGTCTGAATCCAATTGAACTAAATTGGCCAAATGGATGCATGATCTTGAAACAATTATGCAGGGTGAAACTGTGCAAGACTGGCGTGAGATTGTGACATATTTTTCCTATCCAATTCGGGCAAGGGATTCCTCAAGGTGGCCAGACAAGCCAGAGGCATGGAGGGCTGTGACAGAGAAATATAGCGAGAAGTTGATGGAGCTGGCCTGTAAACTGTTGGAGGTATTATCAGAGGCAATGGGATTGGAAAAGGAAGCCTTAACTAATGCATGTGTGGACATGGACCAAAAAGTTGTGGTGAACTTTTACCCAAAGTGTCCACAGCCTGACCTCACATTGGGCCTCAAACGCCACACCGACCCTGGAACCATCACTCTCTTGTTACAAGACCAAGTTGGTGGACTTCAGGCCACCAGGGACGGTGGCAAGACCTGGATTACCGTCCAGCCTGTTGAAGGTGCTTTTGTTGTTAACCTTGGTGACCATGGCCATGTAAGTAAACTAAATCTCCTCGTAATTTACTCGCAAGATGTTAGAATTCCATTCTCAAATTGCTCTGCAGCTGTAGCTAGGTGGTAAACTCCTGCTTCAGAAGATATCAGTGGTCTTAATACTTGAAAGCGATTGAGAACAATTGTTGTTTTCCCTATTGTTGATAATGTGTGTGTGTGTGTGTAAGTGTGTGCGGTTTGAGATAGTAATCCATGATGAACCTTAGTTGTGAATCTTTATTTGCTGCTTGGCTTGGACAGTACTTGAGCAACGGGAGGTTCAAGAACGCAGATCATCAGGCTGTGGTAAACTCAAATTGTAGCAGGTTGTCCATAGCCACATTTCAGAACCCGGCACCAGAGGCAACTGTGTATCCACTGAAGATCCGGGAGGGTGAGAAGGCGGTGCTTGATGCTCCCATGACCTTTTCAGAGATGTACAGGAAGAAAATGAGCAAGGACCTTGAGCTCGCGAGGCTGAAGAAGCTGGCCAAGGAGCAAGAGTTGCAAGCAGTTGAGAAAGCCAAGTTGGAGGCCAAGCCCATTGATGAGATTTTTGCTTGAAACCTCCATAGTTTGTTGTTTCACTACTATTACTACTTGTTTGTGTTATGCATTCTCAAAATTAGTGTTGTGGATTTCATGAATAAGAATGTATGTTGCCAGAAGCAAAGCATGAACTTTTATTCAGATTTCTCAAAGTAATTTCCAAGACGCTATATTCTTTTTCTTTTTCTTTTTCTTTTTTAAGCTTTTATATGATAGACCGTGAACATTAATTAAGCGATTATTACAGGTGGGAAAGAAAGCAAGAGCACTTGATGAACCATGAACTTGGTGCTTGTTAGGATCCACAGTATTTAAATTCAAAGGTTTAAATTAAGTGGACTAAAAAATGCTCATTAACCACTTATTAAAAATATTTTTTAACAGGTGAAATTCAATTGAGTGCAAATAAATGTGTGTGTGAATATGTTATATGCTTTTCTACCGGTCCCAAGGGACACACGTTATTATATTACATTAATTATTATCAAACATAGCATATGAATACACAAACTTACATTTATTGCACTCACATTTATTTTTTTTCAAATAAATATCAAGTTTATCAAAATTAACGCTTAAGGCCTCCCTTAATGAGTACCAAATAGACTTTAAGCACATAATTATATTAAAGAAGTACCTCAAGTGCTTCGTTTTCTTGAATGAGTAAAGTTAAATTGAAAAAAAAAAAACAAAAAACACATGTTTAAAAGGGTAATAAATGCGGGTCTATGTTTACATATTAATCATATATGTACTAACTATATAATTGGCAGTATATACACTAACATCTTTGAGTGTATGTTATATGTGCAGAAAAATAAATTTCAAATTCATATTAAGATTAAATAGCAGACATCAAAAAGGTATTAGTGTTACTCGGACACAAAGATTAATCCTGTATTTCAATGACAAGTTTGGGTGTAAATTAAGTGTGTTGACATCAAAAGCTTGTCATCCCAGTAAACTTTTTTTTTTCCCAAAACGTTAAGATAATGTCATTCATTGTAAAAAACTTTACTTGTGAGAGCAAAGACTCAGTAAACTGTACATTTAGTAATCAATGACGCTCAGAAAATTCCATTCCCCGCCCAAAAGAATGCCTAAGGTCGTCCCAGTAAAAGGTCTAACGGAAATCCAAAGCTTTTTTTTTGTAGGGGATTTGACCAATCATAGAGTCCATGTGCACCCGTAATTCCGCCATTCAACACTTATGGGAACGAAATTCAAATCCTACACTAAAGTATCTGATTTTCGTCCAATTAGTTTATGCAATGTATTGTATAAAATTATAACTAAGAGTATGGCTAACCGATTGCAGCATATTTTGCCCCATATTATTGACGAATCCCAAAGTGCTTTCGTCAAAGGTCGTCTTATATTAATACTGATAATGTGATTGTGGCAGTTGAGATGTTTCATTGGCTGGACCATCGAAAGGAGAATCAAGACAAGTACCTAGCCTTGAAGTTTGACATGAGTAAAGCATATGACAGAGCAGAATGGAATTTTCTGGAGCATATGCTTAATGCTACGGGTTTCCCAAAGAAATGGAGCAGACTGGTAATGGAATGTGTGAGGTCAATTTCTTTCTCAATTTTAATTAACGGAACCAATCTGATTGTTTCACTCCTTCCAGAGGTCTAAGGCAAGGCGATCCTTTGTCACTTTATTTATTTATTTTATGTCTGATGGACTTTCATCTCTTATCAGGAAAATGGAAAGACAGGGCCTTTGGAACGGAATAAGATTGGGTAATGGAGGCCCTTTGATTTCCCATCTTTTATTTGCTGACGACAGCTTGTTCTTTGTCAAAGCTGATGAACAAGGTATTCAAGCAATTATGGAAGCCCTTAAAACTTATGAAAGGGCATCGGGGCAGAAGGTGAATCTTGGTAAATCGCGACTCTATTGTGGCAAGAACGTATCAGAAGAAATTCTGTGTGACAAATTAGGAGTACAGGTTGATGATGGGAAAGGCGTATACTTAGGAATGTCGTATATGATTGGCAGATCAAAAAATGAGAAGTCTTTGCGTTTGTCAAAAATAGAATATGGGGTAAACTCAAAGGCTGGAAGGAGAAAATCTTATCACGAGTTGAAAAAGAAGTGCTAATCAAATCGGTGGTTCAAGCTATTCCAACGTACATGATGTCTTGTTTCTGACTCATCACATCGCTCATAAGGAGTTTCTGGCGGGGCCAAACGGGTGAGGAGAAGAAAATATGCTGGTTAAAATGGGAAATTTCATGCAAACCAAAGGCAGAGGGTGGCATGGGTTTCAGGGATATGGAATCTTTCAATCTAGCACTCTTAGCAAAGCAGGGATGGAGATTAATCAAAAATCCAGATTCTTTGGCAGCAAGAGTTCTAAAGGCAAAGTACTTTGCTAAAATCGAGTTTCTCTCAGCTGAGATTGGGTCAAATTCTTCCTACTTATGGAAAAGCATCTTGGAGGGAAGGAAGCCGCTTAATAATTTGATGGAATATTTGATGTTAAATTAGCATATCATTTGGCAAGAAACTCTAAAAATCTGGGAAAAGGTGAAGAGGGATTATCATCGAGTGGTAAGGAAAAGAACTTTGGGAATGGATTATGGCATCTAAACATTCCTCCAAAAGTCAGAGTGTTCATATGGAGGGCATGTTCAGGTATTTTACCCATTGGACATAATTTAAATGCTAGAATAAGATGTGAAAATAAAAATTGCAGATGCTGTGGGTGTGAAATGGAAACTGATAAACACATATATTTTTTTGAGTGTGAGTTTGCCCAAGAAGTGTGGAAAGGACTTGACAAACGGAAGTAGTTGGAGAACTCTTTTGCCCCTAATTTCAAGGAATGGTTTGGTTGGGTTATGAATTCACAAGGAAAACAAGAAGCAGAGTTAGCAGCAGTAATTACTTGGCTAATTTGGAGATGCAGAAATGAGAGGATTTTTGAAGGAAAAGTAAGGGATTGCATGCGCTCAGAGTTGGTGAATATGCAGTAGATTTCTTGCAGGAGTATTGAAATTTACACTGCAAAGCTGAGTTACCAAAGACTGATAATCTGACCAGAAGAAGGGTAGCTCCAGAAGAAGGTATTTTAAAAATAAATGTTGATGGAGCCTTCTCTGATGCTGGGGCTGGAATTGGAGTTGTGGTGGTGAGAGACCATCAGGGACAAGTGGAAGCTTTAATGGCTGCAAAGAGTTTCTGAGGCCCTTAATGCAGAGCTGCGCATGTGGAATGCTTGGCTTTTCTTAAAGCTTTACAGTTTGCCAAAGATTTTGGTATTTCTCACCTCATTCTAGAAGGGGATGCCTTGGGCATTGTCCAGAGAATCAATAGTACGAGTCTTGACTTATCGGTGTTAGGTAACTTGATTAGAGGCATTAGAGATATGCTGAAGGATTTTTGTTACAAACGGGTTTCCTGCTCATTTATTATTGTGTCATTTGTCTCTGTCACTTGAGGGAAGTCACGTTTGGTTTGTAAATTTTCCAAAGGAGATTATGTACGCTGCAAATGCAGATTTACTTTAATGAAGTTCAGTTTCATTATAAAAAAAAAAATAATAAAATAAAATTCCGACACAAGTATTTTGACCGGACTGATCAATACAACCCTTCTCTTAGTGGATTTCAGCTCATCATTGGTAAAATTTGACAACTGGGCCTAGTATCCTTGACACTTTCTTAGGCTCGAGCCCGCATCTAAATAAAACCCTTGCACGACCCCCGTGTGAGGCTGATTTTTGCCCAGAATGTTTGTTTGTCAATCTATTCCTACTTTTGGATAGAGATGTCAATTGGATTTTTTGAGCTTAGTTTTACCAAGTTCAAACTCGGCTCATAAATTAGATGAATTTTTGGATTTTGAACTTTTGAATTCTGATTGATATTAAAAGACTCAAACTAAGGTCACACTATTATATGAGTTTCAGGCTTATATTGGGTTTGGTCCAAACTCATAATTAAATACATAATTATATATAATATATATTTTATAATTATGAATTAATACAAATTTATGTGTAAATTATTAACATTTTATGCCACAATATGTATAATTAAAAATTATAGCTATTATTATACTCCCTTCATCCCATTTTATATATCATGGTCAACTTTGCACACAGTTTAAGAAAAATAAATTTTGACTAAAACACATAAACTACTAAAAAATGTCTTTTCATTATTGCCCTTCAATTAAACCTTAAAAATTTGTAAGTCGAGTTTGGAATTTTTAAAAAGGCACAACTACCTAAAAACAAAAAAGATAGTTCGTAACATGATTTAATAAGAGAATATGACATAAATGCTTTATCTTGGGAGTTGTATTAAGGGTATAATAGAAAATTTGGATTTCATTTATTTTTCTTTTAAATCATGACAAGTATTTTGGGACAAATCAAAATAAAAATCATGACATATAAAATGAGATGAATGGATTGTATATTTTACACATGTAATTATACTCATATATGGGCCGGGCTTAATCAGGTCTGAGTTTAGTATGACCCAAACTCAACTCATATTTAGTTTAGACCTAATATTGAAGCACAAGTTCTGCTCGGTTCAATTAAATCTTAGGGTCAATGAACTTTTTTTGGGTTGAACAGATCGATTTTGGATTGGTCCGATCCTATTGACAGTGGTATTTCTTTTGGATTTGAGGTTTAGTCAGGAGGAAAATGAAATACGAAAGTTGCAAAATGTCCTTGCTTGTTTACTTAAAGTGACGACAAGTTAAAAACTACTTAAGATTTACAAAAGAAATTGTTAATCATTTTAACAACAATTTTTTTTTTTTTTTGTAAAAAAATGGTGAAAATACATCAAGATAAGCAAGTGGGAAAAAAAGAAGAAAAAGAGACAAAGATAAGCAAGTGAAATTTATCTTTGAATCGTAAGGTAAAAACAAGGAAATAAACAAGCATCACTCGCCTTTTATTTTCCAGTTCTTTTTTATTTTTGTTTTTACCTTTAATTAAACTTGTAGGGCCCTGCGTCTTTAATTTATGGTACTTTAGATAGGGGGACATGAGTTGCAGCACATTCAACCTTCAATTAGATTTTTCAAATTTTGAACTGCAGTTAAATCTTCTCTTACCAAATTCAAGATCCAAAACGGGCCTATACTCCCATACGAAAACAGGCGCAGTTGGTTGGTATATTACTTCCAGCATTAAAAAATGCAGGCACGTATTAATCCAAGAAACTGCAGGCAATTCTCGTTCTGACTGATCTTTTTCGGCAACGGTAATCCAAGAAACTTCTAATTCAAGCCCGCAGCTTTGTACTGAAATATGTTTCTTCCACGCCATTTTACAGCTTCTTTGGTAATTGAAAACCAGGAATTCAGCAACAATAATACACTTCGTAATGGAGATATTTACAAAAGAAAAGAAAGCAACCCATTATCGTGGACTTGACACCTCAAGTCTTCGCCTTCACGTAGCCCTTATCTTTCTTGCAAGTAACACAAAAAATTGGCCTTTGCTGTCTAATCTTGTGGGTCAAACAAAACCTGCAGCATTTCAGCCTACTTCCTGATTCCCTTTTTCCTGCTTTTACTCTCTTTTAACACCGACACGAACTTCTAGGCAATTGATCACGTTCCAAATTACATGGGTTCCAAATTACATGGGTTTTGTACTTGAAAGGGTTGGAAAAGGCCGTGAGTCAGATACTCAAGATCGTGTTCATATTAATCTGAAGAAAATTTAACAAAGAAAGATTCCACAAGCAAATGATTAAGCATCACTCTATTTGTCTTCAATAATGTGCTGTCAACACAGATTTTGTTATGTCTTAGGACACGGTGGAGTGCTAGCTCCACCAACTGAGGCAATGATTAACCACTTCCTTTTTGTTTCCAAACCCCCTCTTTAGCTACTCGATCATTCCTCCTCCTAAAAGTCCCTAAAAAGCTGTTTAGCAAGACTATAAAACTCCCTAAAAATCTTGAATCTTGCTTTTGATCATCAAGATTCAACGTCTAAAATCTTGACGTGTTTTGAATCATAGATATGGACGGGAAATAAAACAATTGCCAAAACAATTTCGGCAGCCTAAATGGCCTATATAAATGACTGAAAACCACATAGCAGTCAAACACATTAATAGTATTATTATTTTTTGCTTAAGATTAGTAGTATTCAGGTTAAGTTTAATGTATTGGGCTATGGCGTTGGCCAAATGGGGTTTACCGTACAGTTCTTGAATGGAAGGAAATGGAGGCAGATGATAATGTGCCAATTAATTCATCTCAGTTGCTTGGTCGAGTCAAGTCTACTAGTTCTATTTTTATTCAACCAGTCTTGGTAAACTCGTACATGAGCTTTGAAAATAGAAATAGAAAGAGGAATAGTAGTTATTCTAGCAAAAAAGTGCTTCAATTTCTGCGAATTTTACCGTGTGAAATGTGAATATGCTGCTTCGTTTACTTATACAGGAGTACTTGTTTTCGTGTGATACTGCTATACTAGCTTGTTTGCTTGGTTCTTTTCCTACTTTGTATTCGGCAGCTCTTCCAATAACTTGTCATCCATTTTCTATGCATGAGAATCACGAAATGACAAATATAAAACTCTGTTATAGTGTTCTTACAGTCAATGAAGGGGACTCAGACAATGAATTCTTTTACATTAAGTTGTCAATTTCCTACAGCATCCGGCATCCCAACTGACATTGATGCGGGTTACCTAGTCAATTCCTCTTATTAAGAAATACCCAGAAGTTTGACTAGTTCCTTTTAATTTCTTTTTCAGGCATCAAGTATCCAAGGTTCAACATGGAGAGGGTTGAGTTGGATTGGGTGGTTAAAAAATATACCATTTCCGTGAAGGTAATTAGAAGGGAGTGTTGAATCTCCTCAATGAGAAACAAAGGTGTGAAATTATTGGATTAAACTATCTTAAAAACATGAGGAGATATTAATTGCTATTTATATGGATTGAACTCTAATAGCTCGACCATATAATTGGTTTATATTATTGTTTTCTAGCTTTGACGTAAACTTTCTCTGAATTAATGATGAAGTGTGAACCATAACTTGAAGCGTGAGTGGCTAAATAGAGTGTGAAGATAGAAAGATAACCTTCTTTCTTGTCGTCTTCTTCTTTGAATATATGCGAATGGTTTTCGACTATTACAGTCCATTAGCACTTGCAAGCGCCTCCTACACTCCAGAGCAGAAAACAGATTTAGAGATGCAAATGAGTGGAACTTAATCGAATAACTCGCGGATTTGCTCGATCAAACCTCGAGGTCGAACTTAAGTTGATCGAGTTCGAACAGTTCGAATTATTTGATGAATCAAGTTCAGACTTAATACATGAAGGTTGAAAGCTAGTCGAACTTAATCAAACACAACTGAGCTTCACACAAGTATATTTTATATTTATTAGTATAAAATATCTATTTTGTCCCTTTATTTAAAATAATACAAAATATAAATTTATATTTGTTAAATTCGATTAAACTCAATTAAGTTCGACTGAATTCAAATAAAACTTGATTCGATAAGCTCGAGTTCGAGTTCGAATAATACAAAATAAAATCGGATTCAAACTCGAACTATGATTCAATTTTTTTTAACTCGAGTCGAATTTAAGTAGTGTGCTGCTCGAGCGACTCAAGTTTGCACTCATAGTTTCACCATATATTTTTAATATATAAGAAGTTAAATCTATACTTATACGTGTAATTTATTGTAATTAAGAGCAATGAAATGTGAATTTGGATTTAATATCACGGCTAATGTTTCTCGAGCTCTCGTTGTCAATCTTTTTTATTTTTTTTCCGACAACGATAATATTTGTATAATCTAATCTATCATATTTTAGACAAAGGGGAACTTAAAGAGACTGTGTAAGAGACTAACTGACATGATGCAGATCTGACTAGACCCAAGTAACACAGCTAAAGTAACACAGCTAAAGAGCTCTCGTTGTCAATCATTGTAGTGGAACGCGAAAACTTTGGGATTGAGCCAACTTGATCGGACTGCAGATTTTTGAAGGAGTCGTAAAGAGACCTGGTCAATTCTTATATGTCGACAATTGAATTAGTGATCCAAATGCAGCAATTTGAGAGTTGAAACTTAAAACTGTAAATAATACACTTTCTCATTATTGAACGATATCTGATGATCAAACACGGTAGTCCAGAGGGGGATTACTCGTTAGCAGGGACGGGATAATTTGTCATCAGTTATTGTTTTATGGGAAAAAAAAATCATTTGACAAAAACTCATCACATTAAAGATGAACCCCAAAAAGAAAAAAAAAAAAGCACACAACAATTATCTCAAAAAAGAGAAGCCAACAAGTGTACAAAAGTAGAATAATGGAAGATGGGACACATTCAGCAAATTATTACATCAACCCAATACTTTTTACATGGACACATTCAGCAAATTATTCTGTTGTCCTGCTAAACATTTTTCCCATTGCATATTTCATTCCATTCATTAGAAAGTAATAAAAAATCGAAGCAAAAGAATCCAGACTGAACACTTTGAAGGGCTCACTCATCTTTCTTGGTCATGAAGTCAATGTTCATGTTGAAAACCCTTCAAAAATTAAGCAAAAGGTCAAATTTATTACCAAAAATAATTGACTTGGTCCTAAGGTATAAAATGGAGATACCTCAAGAATATTACCCCATTTATCCGCATGTTATTTAGAAGTTTTTCAAACATGAAAAAGCTATACTAAAATGGGTAAGCATCCTAAATTTCAACTCCATCCTTTTTTTTTTGAAAAAAAAATTTCCCCATACCTTTTTCCGGCTTCAAGAAAGAAAACAACTACATCTGATTGTATTTTATGTTATTGATAAGATTATCGAACAGGACACAAGAGGGTCTTGATTAAATTAATTGTAAAATATCGAACTAACCCTCTTCTTAGCAGCTGCTGGGGACGGTTGGTTCGTTTCACTCCATTTTCCTAATTCACACACGAGAATTAAGAATGTAATGCAGTATACATACAAAGCAAATTTTTTTTTTTTAAAAAAGAAATGCAATATTAAAGTTGTTAACAAAATTCAAACATAAACAAAATTCTGAGTTCAAATTTGATGTGCATAATTTTGCAATTGAAACATCGGTTGCAAATTTTTAAGCTAAGTTGAAAATATTTTTCTTTTCTGTAAGAAAAATGTTGTCAATACATGTGGAATATAAAAGTCAAAGAAGAAATGAATAAAGATTAAGAAATTTGGTCGAATTCAATAGTAATTATAAAAAACTTTTAAGTACTACTAATATCTTGCAAAGAAAAGAAAAGATGAAACTTGACTGTAAAAAAAAAATGAATCTTATATGCACCGTTAATGTATACACGGTTTAAAATGATCTCCTCACAAGTATTAGTTAATGAATGCATTACCAAATTTAAAACATGGTATTAATCCACTCAACCCTTTGATAAATACTCCCTCCGTCCCACTTTTATAGTCCTGTTTTCCTTTTTCGTCTGTCCCAAATTATAGTCCACTTTCTAATTGAAGAATGTAGTTGTATTTTAATTTTCCTAAAATATCCTTATTCAATGTAAGTTGTTGTTACTATAAACCTACCCCATTTAATGAGAGTTGATTCTTTTTTTACTATCAATTCAAGTTCCCATAAAGTTGTACTCTAATTAATGTGAGGGTATTTTAGGAAAATAACTAATTAAATTGATTGTTCCAACAAAGTTAACTATTTTTTATTAAACTGTGTGAAAAAAGAATCAGGACTAAGTGGAACGGAGGGAGTAATTGATATCCCCACCCACATTTAAGAACCCATGCTTTTCCTTTAAAAAAAAAAGAAAAAAAAAAAGAACCCATGCTGCAAATAAAAACATGTCTCTTGACTTGACATGAGTCCGATATTTAGATGAGATTTCAGGTCATATCAATAAGTATACAACTACTCCTATATTTTCCTTTTATTTTTTGGGTGGTAATCCAAGTAACATAAAAAAACATAAAAGTTTGAGCTGGTAATCAAAAGCCAAAAGTAATTAAATCATACTATTTTTCCTATATCTAGCTATTTTTTTATTTTGATAAAGGTAATTTTCTGTATGTTTGTTTTAAATTTATAGCAAGATGGAAATAAGAGCTCCAAAATTTTTTTTTTTTCTTAGTCCAAATTTCCAAATTGATACAGATAGACAATGGGAAGCAAATCCAATGAGCGTTTTTGCCAACGCCAACTCTTCATCCCTGGCCCTTAGCCCGACTTCGCAGCTCCCTCCAATTTCTCTCTCATGACCGTCTTCCTTCCAAAAGTCTCTTTTGACCATCGACACCACCATCACCACGTCTCCCTCTCCTTCTTCCCTTCTTCCTCCAAACTTTCCTCCTGTAACCTGATTATTTTATTATCACCATTTCACATTTCTTCCCTTTCATATATATATATATATATATATACACACACACACACACCTTTTTTGCCTACATTTCCACCTATATATGTTGATCAATACTCATCTTTCTTTGAATTTCTTTTTCTTGGTCTTATTCTCTGTCCTTTGAATCCTTAAAACCCATTGAAAGGATTGGATAACGAAAAGGTGGGATTGAAGAAAAAGGCAGGATTTTTATTTATTTATTTGCTGAAAATGGGTAGCTGCTTTTCAACCACCAAGGTGAGTGGTTCTAACAGCAACACCCCGACCACCACCACCACCACCACCGTGAGCCACCAGCAGCAGAATAGGAAGGTGTCCACCAAGGCAACCACCTCAGGTAATAACTCAGTGGCCTCAAAAGAACAGGAGTTGCATTATAAAGGAAAAGGAAGCCATCCTAATCAGCAGAAACAGAAGAATACAGAGCAGGGCAAAAAGCCCAGTTCTAGAAGGCAAGGAGGGGTTATCCCTTGTGGAAAAAGAACAGATTTTGGGTATGATAAGGATTTCGATAGGAGGTATACGCTTGGGAAATTATTGGGTCATGGTCAATTTGGGTATACATATGTTGGCACAGATAAGTCTAATGGCGATCGTGTGGCGGTTAAGAGAATTGAGAAGAACAAGGTAACCTTTTATTTTCTTTACTTTTTTTTTTGGGGGATTGGGGGGGGGGGGGGGGTTGTTGTTGGCTTCGGCTTGGTGATAGATATTTATGGTCTTATTTTCCTTTGCCTTATCATTTTTCCTTGAAATGATATAATTAGAGACTTCATTTTCGCTGTTTGATTAGTACAGTCAGCTGCTTGATTTGATTGATTTGAGTTCATATTCTCTCCAATAAATGGTTTATTTTAGAGACTGTGTTAGCATCTTCTGATCTTTCAGAGAAAGTTGGATCCTTTTGGTTATCGGAATCAAGGATACCTTGAAACATCCTTATAAGTTCATGATGAAATATTCACCAGTGGAAGTTGGGATACCATACGTTCTAGAAGGGTATACTGCTACGTCCTTTGGGATTCTGCTCCTTTCTTGATGATTTGAGGAGTATCTACTGTTTTGGTTGGCTCAATGGTCAAACTTTATTCTTCTGCTCATTGCCATTTAGTTGGTGATGTTGATGATTATGTTGTAATTGGAGTATTTACTTAGAATGAAGTCAGTTATAGTGAAGGTTTTTACGATTTTCATTAGTATTTCCCTAAATGAAAAATCAGCAGTTGGTTAAATAGTCGTGGATTAGTTGATTAACCCAGGGGAAAAAGGCTCTGAGATACTGCATGGTTTTGTGTGCTGAGGTGCTTCCTACTGGTGTTGGAACAACATGAGCTGGACTGGGTTGAAATTTGATAAAAATAAGTGTGAATGTGCTTGCCATGGATGATGACCTTCTTGGCTTGCTGTTTATTGGCTACACAATGTTTCATAGCAGAAGGAAGCGCTATTTATTCATGATGTTAGCAGATATTTGAGATTTTTTTCCTTTTTGGCAGAAATTTGCGTAGATTCCATTTAGTGGATAATATCTCCCGCAAAAATAAAGTTCTTGTATGGGAAAGGAACGAATAGAAAGAGCAGTTACCTTAATGTATTTTTTCTGATTCCATGGCAGAGTGAAGCAGGAGAAGACTAGGAAAATCGTGTCAGCAATGAAGACGTATTCTTATCATGCTGTAGAATCTCTGAAAATGGCAGTTAGTTAGTTAATTGTATGAGGACCTCAAAGCTAGAATAATTTCAGCTGTAGTAAAAGAATATTCTATTCAAATGAGAACCTTAATTCCTGGTAGTTTTCTGCTGCATGATGTTTCATGAGTCAAGCAGGTTTACACAACAATGTCTATTTGTGGATGTGAATATGGTGATCCAGAACTTAAGGAACCCCTCTTTGCTTTGTATGGGTTTAAAACGAATAATCAAAAAGGGATATGCTTCTTTTCTATGCACATTGGTCATGTGACGTGCTTGATATCTTCCTGAATGTGCATCCACCAACACATATGTTTTAGAGTCAACAGTGCTTTTATTTTTGAAATTTAATGAGCTTTGGGCACCATTTTGTACTCTGAAATCAACTGATGCATTTTTCTTAGATGGTTCTTCCAATTGCTGTTGAAGATGTCAAACGAGAAGTAAGGATATTAAAAGCTTTAGCTGGCCATGAGAATGTTGTGCAATTCTATAATGCATTTGAGGATGATTCTTACGTATATATAGTGATGGAGTAAGTTTTATTTTGGAGCAGTATTTTACACGGAAGTTTTTCTTTCTTTTTTCTCCCTGGTAGTAATGTTAGTTAACCGAGTTCTTGATTTTTATTGATTTTAGGTTGTGTGAAGGTGGAGAATTACTGGATCGTATTTTGTCCAAGTAAGCATCGTGAACTATTTAAACATGATTGTAGTTGAACCGGCTATGCTATATAAAATGCATTCTTGATTAAGAAAGATGAGTGTAGGACTTAACCAAGAATTTCTTCTGATCAGAAAAGACAGCCGATATACTGAGAAAGATGCTGCAATAGTAGTACGTCAGATGCTAAAAGTTGCTGCTGAGTGTCATTTACATGGTTTGGTACACCGTGATATGAAGCCAGAGGTATTTGAAAGTTGCTAATTACCTGTCTGGTCCTATGCCATGTGATGTTGCTGCAGCTTCTTATTCATTATTGTCTCTTTTAGAACTTTCTTTTCAAGTCACCAAAGGTGGATTCATCCTTGAAAGCAACAGATTTTGGTCTTTCTGACTTCATCAGACCAGGTGATTAGATGTTCTTTTATTTTTTATTCAAAGTTCAAGATCTTATGTTTCTTGTTTCCCCTCGGAATAAAAAATCCAATTACAATACTGTCTGATGTACTTTCCTTTAGTTCTTTTTCTAATCAGAGCTTTGATGGTCGAAGCTGGGTGGGACACTGATACGTATTTTTCCAAATTTTTTGGCTTCTTTCATGCATATATTGCTTAGATACTCTTTTTACTTTTGGCTCAGTTCGAGTTTCTGGGTGTGGGGGTTGAATTAAATTTACAATGTCCTATAAGTACAGAAAAGTTCTAGTATATAATGCAAAAACTGTCTTTGTCTTAATTTTCTATATGCTTGGTAGCATCTGGAAGATTTATATGTACATTCGTTGTTTCGTTGTTTCCTTTTGTTTAAAAAATTTAGATTTGGTTATTTGTTTAGTATATCACCTAATCGACTAATGATCAAATCCAGGGAAGAAATTTCAAGACATTGTTGGTAGCGCGTATTATGTTGCTCCAGAAGTACTGAAGCGCAGATCGGGTCCTGAATCAGATGTATGGAGCATTGGCGTTATAACATACATTCTACTCTGTGGGAGGCGCCCCTTCTGGGACAAAACTGAGGATGGCATATTTAAGGAGGTAAGGATGCTGCAATATTTGCTATCTCTTTCTGTGGAATTGAAACTCATATCAATGATATCTCGACTTTATCCACCTTTAATACAGGTGTTATATAAAAAGTCTCAAGAATCTGGTTAAGTGGAATGAAAGCTCCCTCTTATTTCATTTTACTTTTTCTACAAGCCTAGTCTTTCCCGAGCCACATCCATAGATCATATTCCTCTGAAGCTTATTTGCTTCTCTCTCTCTCTCTCTGTCTTTTTTAGTTGATTTTTTATTCCTTCTTGCTTTCTGCTTCCACAAGAGAAGATTTTTACATCGAATTATTAGTTTTTTAAGGAATATTAGTATTGTTGGCTTTACAACATTTTTCTCTAATTTATGCTTTGTTATATTTTTGACAATTATATGTGCTATATTTGTTGTTACATGGCATGTAACTGTAGAGTCTAATACTTTCAGGTTCTCAGGAATAAACCTGATTTTCGTCGTAAACCGTGGCCAAGCATAAGCAACAGTGCTAGAGACTTTGTAAAGAAATTACTGGTGAAGGATCCTCGTGCCAGACTTACAGCTGCTCAAGCATTATGTATGTACTTTTATTCTGATTTTAAAAGTTTGTGAGCTTCCTGTAATGCATTTTCATAGATAAGAAAACTTGAGAACAAAAGTTCCATTATTTATCATTGGCAGAAGACATAAAGCTGATCAATGTAGAATTGATTGGAATCAATTTTAGTGCATGCCTATCCCGTTTCACCTCCCTATCAACAAATTTATAGACCAATATCAAAAAAAATGTTTTGGCCCTTTTTTTTGTGGGGCGGGGGAGGAAGTGGGGGTTGGGATGAAGAATGTGCTGCTTCAGTTTTTTAACTTTTCAGATTCTTCTGTTGACCTTTCTTTGTGACATTTTTGAAAAACAAACACTATAGTCAACCTTTATTCATGTAAAATACTGCAACTGCAACTTATGAGAATTAGTGGCACAAAATGGGGTCTCAGTTCTGATGCTGTAGGTAGATGGTGTCACAACTTGTGTATTGTTCTTATTGCTTGCATAATCGCTAGTTAGTACAATCTACAGCTCTATTGAGCTTTATAGTCATAGCGTTGTAGTTTCATTCACTTGGATTTGGGTACCTAGAGATTGAAAGTCATACTTTAGTTTACGTAGGTCTTTTGGTATCTTATTATGGATATGTTATTGATGATTGAGCTTAGCTTGTGTTCTACTGTCGTTCTTGAATGCATTCTTGCATATGCACTTTTACACATATAAGTCGCGTATTCAGGTTATCTCCAGAAGAGAATAATGAAAAAACAAAATCAAGATTTTCAATGTTACCTTGTAAACCATCTTTTAGATGACAGGATAACAAGTAGATTCTTGTCGAATAAGCTTAAGGCAGTGCCCTGACATATGATAGTATGGGGCACAATGCAACTGTACGAGTTCTCGGTTTAATCCTATCTCATCCCAAACTCTAGATAATGGATAGCAGTCATTGAGTTTAACTTTTTGTTTATTTTGCGTGGTGCTGAAGAAATATGACGAGCACTAATAATCATTTGAACATTTTTGCACCAAATATCACAGCATAAGATTCTATTTGAGACAAACAAGTGTGCTTTTCTGAATTTTTGGCTTGGGAAAGTCAAAACTGGAAACTTTAGTGGGCATTGAGATAATCAACATTTTGTCACCAAGTACATTTGTTGTGCGTCTTTTGCACTGTAAGATAATCTACTGACCTTAACCAATTTTTCCAGCTCATCCCTGGGTTCGAGAAGGAGGTGATGCATCGGAGATACCAGTTGATATTTCTGTTCTCTCCAACATGCGGCAATTTGTAAAGTACAGTCGTCTAAAACAGTTTGCACTAAGGGTAAGTCTCTTCTTGTCTCTTTATGATTGTGTCAGAACCTATAATGACCAACTCGAAATGCACGTCTTATTATGAGGGTCTTTTATTGCTTTCCAGGCTTTGGCTAGCACACTTGATGAGGAGGAATTGGCTGATCTCCGCGATCAGTTTCATGCAATTGACGTGGACAAAAATGGATCTATAAGTCTTGAAGAAATGAGACAGGTATGTGCTTTGCAAGAGGAGGCAGAGAGGTTGTCCTTATATTTCCTTACTATTATCAGTCTGATTAGCTTTATCATAAAAGTTGCTTTAAAAGGTTCTTCCTTAGAAATTTTTATGCACTAGATTATCTTATATTTCTTTCCTCATTCATAACTTCTTCAATTTCAACACAGGCCCTTGCCAAAGATCTTCCTTGGAAAATGAAGGATTCACGTGTTCTTGAGATTCTTCAAGCAGTAAGCCTGTTGACTTTGATTTATGGTAGCGAATAGCGGAATTTATTGACGCAGAAAATTTCCATAATTTTAACTTTTCTGTTGCTACTAAATCTACTAGTGCAAGATCCTTCCCGCATACGTATCAAACAGCTAAACAGATAAAGGATCGGGAACCAAATGGTTGATAGTTGTGGGATGGTCTCATTTTAATCTAGATAATTAAGCATACATGCATGAATAAGTATAAAACTAGCTTCAAAAGGAATGCTTTTTGTTTGCTCATTGTTGTTTTAAGAAATTTCGCCCATTAGTCCATGTTTCAGAATTTGGTGTTCTTCTACTACCACACATGCTTACTTTTGTTGTGATTGTTATTGCTCTTCTGTGATGTTGATTGATAATCCAGCTTGTTCTCATCATCTGGAGCAGGTAGATAGCAACGCTGATGGGCTTGTGGACTTCTCAGAATTTGTTGCGGCCACTTTACATGTCCATCAGCTGGAGGAGCATAATTCAGAGAAGTGGCAACAGAGATCACAGGCTGCTTTTGACAAGTTTGATGTTGACAAGGATGGATACATAACACCAGATGAACTCAAAATGGTCAGCGTTTTATGGTGTAACCTATTAAGTGACTAATGCTGTTATTCTCTCAATTGAGCATAAATCCAGAATGGAAGATTGAATCTTATGTTGCTTTGTCTGCTGCTTTCTATTACGTCTATTTGCGTTTGCTGCCATATTGCCTTGGACAAAAGTAGCATGTGTTTATCCATGGTTTTAATTGCTTCCTGGAAGCAAAGTTTGAGAGCAAAACATTTCTTTTATACTTTGTTCAAGCTGCTGCGACCTTTGGTGTCAAAAACAAAGAATGTCTAACATGCTTGTATGCAAGTAAGTGGATGTCTATTTGATTTGTTGTTCGTTCGCTAACATGATATTTGTTGGCTTGCAGCACACGGGTTTACGAGGCTCTATAGACCCACTCTTAGAGGAAGCGGATATCGACAAAGACGGAAAGATAAGCTTAGCAGAATTTCGTAGACTGTTGAGAACTGCTAGTATGAGCTCACGAGTTGTCAGTAGCCCAACTGTAAATAAAGTTCCGCGGAAGTTAATAGCTTAATACAGTTTTGCATCTTTTGGTCTAATTGAGGATGTCAAAACAGTTGGATTTCATCTCACTTGTTAAAAATTGTTCGGCAAATCAATATTTTACGTGTTCGCTCTCGCTCTCATGCTTTTGGAAGGTAGTTGTTAGAGGGACGTATGCAAAGTATCATTTGAAGGGCACCCCATGTAAAGCTGATTTGGCCTTCCAAAAGAAAAATCGGCTAGGTGTGAGGTGTATCTTTCCTG
This sequence comes from Coffea eugenioides, assembly GCF_003713205.1. NCBI lineage: Eukaryota > Viridiplantae > Streptophyta > Magnoliopsida > Gentianales > Rubiaceae > Coffea > Coffea eugenioides. The sequence continues at coordinate 3,359,901 of NC_040041.1, forward strand.
TACATTATATTTGTTAGCGTTATGAAGCACCGCTGCTTCCCGCATGATGTATCATATGGTGGTAAATTACTCAATAAGATGTGATATGGTTGTCCATGAACTGGGTACTACTGGCATGAGGTTTGTGTATTCAAGGAAATTGTTGCCTTTTCAATCTCTAGCTCTCTCTTGATGTTCAATTTAACCTTCGAATTACATCTGTTTTACTGGTTCATAATTTTCTTCTTATCCCAGAACCCGTATAAAAGTAAATTTAAAGCAGAGGGGTTCTAAGGACTAGGATTACTGGGATAACAAATCTAAACCCCTCTTGAAATGGGAAACACTGAAGTCATTGGACCAAAAATGATTGATAGTCAAATGATTCCAAAATTCACGTACACACACACACTTATCTCTAAACTAAGTTGGAAATATGTAATTGATCTCACAATTGAATCATCCAGGAAATGACTTCTCCCAGGGTAGAAAAAGAATTAAAGAAACATTTCTGCTTGCGTGTGGTGTTTAGTGATGAAAAATCTTTATTTCGTGGTGCTATAATCATTACTTCATCGGGCATTTGATAACATAACTAAAATATATAACTAAAGCAATAAATAAGCACATTGCTGGAAATCCATTCATGTAAGATAACATAAGTCTAATATTCATGAACTAGAGTTTCTAACAAGCTTGTCTTTAGCTAAAGATGTCCAGCAAATTGCTAAGACTACAGCTTCATTTCTAGCCTCATATATTTGTATCTGAAGACTCAGCTGTGTAGGACTCGGACTAGAAGATCACTGGGGAAAGAACAGGCTACCACAACATACATATATGCAGGCTATGGGGCTCATGATATTTAACACAGTGAAATATTGATGACAGTGCTTGGGGACCTTCAGAGGAAAGAACACTTCCTCAAATAATTGGCTAGTCCCTCAGTGGTCGCTTGCCCTTGTCTCGAGGCAATGGCTGTATCATGAAAAAGCAGTTTATGTTTCAGATTAAAGATGTTTCAGGTTTTGACATTTATGCACTACCATAAAGTTGTAGATATTATGTAACACAAACCTTCTGAGCTGTAGATCCTGGAATTGCAAGCTCCAAATCAGTTACCATATCAGGAATATCACCACTTTTCTCACCATTACCACTTCTGTCTTGACCAGATGATCCATTTCTGGCAATTTCCTTGCCAAAAATGCAAGGTGTTGAAGCATTCCTGGAAGATGGCTTATTGATGTGCGGAGTTGCAGCAGCTGAACGCAGGATCATCATCACACCAGGATCAGATGGGACAGCAGATTGATTTGCCAAAAAGGGCTTTGGATGCAGAGATGGAGTATGCCTTGGATATGGACCAGAGGAGACAGATTGAGCAACTGGATATGAAAATGCACAAGCCATGACAGCTGAAGGATCAATTGCAGATCTTGGAAACATGGATCTATGTCTTTGCTGGCGTTGCACTTCAAAAGCCCCAACATCAAATTGCAGAGAAGTCTTTTCTCTTAACTCTTTGTTCTCCTTTGCAAGCTTATTCAAGAACAACACTTTAGTTGACAGCAATTTAAGGATGTTTAAATCCATGAACAACACTGTTAGAAGTCATTACCTTTTTAATATCTTGAAGAATTGCTGCTTGTTCAGACTGTAGTCTGCTGACTTCAGAAGCTAAATCTTTCAGTGCTTGGATTGGGCTGATAACGATCGTTGCCTCGTCATTCTTGAGCCTAACTGAATCTGTATCTATTTATCAACAAGACACGCTACATATATTAAGGTATAAAAACGCTTCAAATTCTAATCTACACAGAAAGCGTACCAACCATGGGATTATTGTCCAAGGTCCACAGATGTAAAAACCATATATGAAGTCAATCTTCAATTACTCAACAATGATTTGGCCCAGTCCAAATTGAATTATCCCAATACAAATTTTTAGAATGTCCATAAAACTATGCTTAGAGGAATTCAAAGGCATGTTCAGACGTGCTAAAATGAAGAAGAAAAGTTGTACGATAATTTGATTAATCAATCAATTTAATATGCACATTTATGCTAAAGTAATGGTGCTACTGCCTGTTGACATGGTATCCTTCATCTAATCATACTCCCAAGTATTGAACTGCAAAGAAAAGGAGAACATCTGCTTCACCATGGAACAGGATATAGAAGCTCTTTATTTTGATGAATGAACATAAATACTTGCATGAGTGCTACAGTTTCAGGAAACTTTGTCCACGACGTTAGCACTTTGCAGGTTGAAAGAATAAACTTGAAACATCTTATGAGTTTAGGGAAGAAGACATGCTCTAAGGATGCAAAGTCTTCTTAAAAATGAAGGAAGAGGTTTAGAAACACTTTACCTAGTATATTTCCCAACTCTTGAAAATGCTCATTAAGCTCATTTCTTCTCAACTTTTTGCCATGTGCTTGGTGCCTTGTTTTTGCAACCACTGCACCGTTCGAATCTAAATCATCCTCTTGCCTGCAAAAATGTGAGTTGAAATATAAAGAGAATGATGAATAAATTGATTCTTGATACAAAACCTAGAAGTGACTGCAACATGTCCAGATTTAGAGCTGAAGATTTCCACATGGAAAAAGCGCAATCCAATGTGCTTTAGAAAAGACCAGTTAGAAGATAATAGGGAATGAGAGGACTAAAGTAATTTCTGCTATCTTTGCCTTGTAATGCTACTTTAAACATATCCCTTCTTCTCCTCTCCTCTATAAGGTTTTAGTTACTAGATGGTAAAGTGGTGTTGAAATTTCTGAATAAAGTAGAAGGCAAATCTCCAGTATAATTTGTCAAAGTTCTTCCATGAAAAGAGCTTCCATCAAAGCTTTTTGTTTTTGACATCTCTAGTCCTGAGTGAGCATAAGGTGCCCACATTTAACTTTGAAATGTTAAAACAAAATGAGTCCAAATCAACCTCCTAAAACATTATTGTAGGTAAAAGTAGTTTGATTGCCCAAGTAAAAAGGTTCAATAATGGAACTTAGTCTTCCAACTTAGGAGGTATACATTGACTCCATGTAAAGAAAGAAACCTTCACTTTCTGTTCATATGTCGTTGGATGGAAACAACCTGAATGTGAAGACAAATTGGTAGCAGACAGATTTTCTGAATGTTTAAATTACTAATTAAATAATACAAGGGGGATAATAAACCAGCTAAGGCCTCCAAAGTGCCGTGTTTGTTTTCAAAGAAAAGTCATTGTACTAAAATACAGCAATGGAAATTTGAATAGGGAAGACTTATCCTCAATTTCTTAACATGCAGAAGTTGGTGGAACCCGCAATCCCCAGTCCCACCACCCACACAACCCCTAACCCAAAAGAAAAGTTTTTACGTGCATAAAATTGCAGAGAAATCAGAAAAGGCTACAACATAATCTCAAGAAAGAACAAAGTTACTATTTCATCCCCAATAGATCGACAGACATAATCAAAGTCATAACTTCTTCATTCTACATTTTACAGGATCAAGCGATCTGAATTAAATGAAATGCCCAAAAAGAAAATGATTTAAGCAAATTGATGCACACATTCAACATTAAATTTCTTAGGACATTGTGTTTAATTCTTCAAAGGATAGAATTTTATGCAACATATTTCCCCTTCCCCAAAATTTCTCATCCACCATTACATCTGGAAATCACTTTGATACATGAATTCCTAGTATCTAGAGGATAGATATTATGCGTCCTATTCCTTTTCCCTGAAATTCTCACCCACCATTACCTCATGCAACCACCTTGATATGTGAATTCCTAGTAATGTTAACTTAGCACCTAAATGCAATTCTTCAGAGTTTGTGCAAGATTTACTAAGGTCCTCACACATACAATTCCTCATCAATTCTTTACACTGTTAAGTTGTCATGAAGCTTTTGTGAAAAAGGATGTTCTGCATACATATTGAAGGCAATAGTGAATGCACGCCTATATCACATGCATTTCTTCTCCCAAGTTCGAGTTGAAAGTTAAACAAGGAAATAATACTTATATATAACTACCAGACAAAGCATATCTATTGCAATTGCTTTCAGCATGACTTTTATGTTGTTATACGGCACAAACATGTATAACAAGAGAACCCTACTTGTTATTGAAAATTCAAGACCCAAATAATCTAGTTGTAGTAGTTATGATCAACAATGGCAGAATAAATACTTAAACCAGAGGGAGATAGTCTCAAATCCAAATAGTAAGGGTATATGAAAAATTTCCAAATATTTCAGATTATTTACTTTCATATGAGATAGAGGGAAAAGAAAACACAAAAAGAAAGCAGTACAAAACTAAATAATTACTTGCTACCAGATTAAAGTGATAAGGGAGAAAAATCAGGGGGATTGTTAAAAATGCAAAACATACTGAAAATGTCCAAAAGAATGTATCAAAGGCATCGTTTTCATCAGTACAACCCGCACACCATTATTTCTTTCACATCATATATTGTTGCTAGCGCAAATAAATTAGTCACTATATCGCAAGCCTCCTGTTACTAAGAATAACTATACATATGAAAGAGCCATCAAACCTTCTTTTAGAGCCAGAGCTATATGGTCCAACACCAAGCCTCAGTTCTGCCAAGGCTCTTTTCTCTTCATTTCGAGAAGCATGGTCAAAACTTCTGTACGGTCCAATACCAAGCCTGAGTTCCGAAATGGCTCTTTTCACTTCATTTTGAGAAGACTGGTCAGAACTCTTAAGTATTGGATTGAGACTAATAGGTTCAAACACTTCCTTAAATATTTTCTCTCGATCCATTTGATGATATGAAAGCACGGTGTGAAGGCAAAGAAGATTCAGATGAATAAGGAGGCATTTGCTAGTAAAACACTTGGAAATCAATTTATTTCAACATCTTGATATGAATAACATGATCGAGGTATATAGTGATTTTGGAGTACCAAAAGGTTTACCACAATCCACTGCAAGAGTAAATGAAAGCCAGGTTCCAATAGTTTCCTTTGTCGCTACACCATCCTAGGCAACCTTCTCTTTGGAAAAGTCAACGCTAGTAAATACTCAATCTTTAAGTGCAATTGTCGTTCGTGATCAGTAACTTCCCGAAAACATGAGTTGGGAAGAAAATATTAATGAGGTAGTTACACAATGAATCACTTTAAGATCTTTCCCTAGATAGATATCACTTTAAGAGTTGATATTACATCAAAAATTATCAATGAATCGCAACTGCAACTCACATTAATACAAAACACAATGAGAAAACAAAGTCAGAATTTCATTTGCCATCACGTATATTTGTTCGTAAGCTGCAAAAACTGTTACTACTTCATGAGCTACTTGACAGACAGATTGCAACCAAATCACTGTCAGTCCAGTACCTAGCATGATTTGGTATCTATTATGAGAATACACAATCACAGGTAAAAGATCTCGTATCACTTCCACTGATCAAGATCTTATCTTAAGTCAACTTTTGCTCTATGATTTCCTAGAGGCAATTCTGTGAGGTACTTCAAAACACTAAGTTTAGAATCAAACTAATTTCTTAAATAATTGCCAAAATCCCAGTCATCCAGCCTAGTAGTATTCTGATAAGAAAAAAAAGAAAATCACAAGATCCCCTTCGAATACCTCAACACGGTGATTCATCAAAAATAACAATCTCAACGATATATAACTTACATAAAAAATGCATCCGTATATGTGATCTTCTTGAGTCAATGGAAACTACATTTTACAGGCGTATTGTATTCATAGACACGATAAAGGTATATCAATAAATCAGTGAAAAAGTTTTACCACTAAGTACACATTTATGCTCGAGTGTGCTCGATTCTTTCTAATGTAGCATGCAGAGTGATTGAAGAATTATTACTACTACTACTACTAATGGGGATAGGCAGTCAGGAGCTCAACCCCTAACCTCCTGCATTGTGGAGCAGGCATCCGACCACTTGGCTACCAGCTGAATGGCATGCGGATGATTGAACCTTAACATCGCATGAAAAAATTTATGGAATCATCCTTCATCAGAAATACTATCAGTTTAAAGTACTAGGAATGAAAAAAATTTATGGATCATCCTTCATCAGAAATACGCTATCAGTTTAAAGTACAATTATTAACTACAATTTTCTACTTCATGACTGCCTATGCACACTTATTTTCCTTTTCTTACTAGCACATAATTGCAGAACTTAAATACAGGATAGCATCGGTTGAAAGTGGAATTTTTATTAACAAAATCTTAGGGACATCATCCAACTGGCTGACATGGCCAACTCAAGATTTTGGCAAGATGTAATAGGATGTTTCCATTACAGCGAGAGATGATCTCTATACCAGGGATGTGATTTTGCTGCCTGAGCTGGATTATACATTCTAACCATGTCTTCTCTGGTGTGCTTATTTGACCAAAATCCTAACTTTTAACTCGATCACTACGATACAGTTTCTGAGATTCCCACTCTTCACTCATGATGCAACATGATAACACTCAATTATACAACTTAGACATAGCAGGAGAAGCAGCACCATACACACTATCCAGCATTTGGCATCTCAATACCAATTCATTTACAAGAAGGTCACTACTTAAATGTTGATGATGGTAAAATGTGTGATCCATTGTGGAAATCTCTTTTCTAGCATAGAGCTCTTCTCAAGTTGACAAACTGTTCGACTAAGAATGAACAACCCCTTTTTATCCTGGGTCAATCCGCAATATCTACACTACTCCTAAGCTAAGGAGAGGGCTCAACTGGGCCAAGGTGGGCTAAGTGAGCAACTTGCATTCCAGTAATTTAGGCAGTTGTCAAAAATACAGAAACAAGGGGAAAAAAAAGTGCAATAAATCTTTCTATTATCGCGAGATTATTGCAAGTAGTCCAAAAAGGGAACGCTTCCTCAGAAACTATCCCGTAATACCCATCTAATTCAGTATCCATGAAGAAATGGTGTAAACAGAAGACGCCGAAGAAGTATACAAGTAACTAAGCAAAAGTTGGAGCATGCAGCTTGTACCACAAGCCAATAACAAAACAAGAATTCGATAAGCATAAAAACTATAGTTAATTCAAGCCCAGATATACTGACAACGATTACTTGTGCAAAAAGGAGGATAACAACAAACCTGGAATCGCTAATGTCAGATTGACAATCAACCATCCAAGTTAAAGCTGTAATATTTAGTTTTCAGAGTGGAAATAGCAGAGAATTAGTGAGGCATTTTTTACAAGATAAAGGAAACTTTCAAGAAGGTTTCTCAAGAGGATTAAGATTGTCAGGAGGGTTACTTTGTATTCGTGGTTGATCGTGAATTTGACGTAGATTTTTGAGATTCTTGAATCCAGTAGTAGAGTTCCCTGGAATGGGAAGCTGGCATTTTTTGGGGCATCAGCAGCATTCAACAATGGACTCGTGCAAGTGGAAAGAGCATGTCGTATCTGCTGATCTGGCTCTCCATTGACGAAATTTCGGGTCGACCAATAGTACCATCCCAGGAGTTCATAGCTAAACACAGACCAATTCCATTTTTTTCCCACACGATGATATTCTTAATATTAATTATTTTTTAGGCAATAACTACTATTAATTTATCCTACCAAAGAAACTGAATTCTTGATTTTTTTTTTATTTTGACTTGGAAAAAAATGAAATTTCGATTTTGCTGGAATTTTACTACTTGTTTCTCCCTTGAATTAAACAAAAAAACTTTTTCCTAACTTTTTTTTTAAAGTACAACACTAGTCCTATACGAAGAGTATAGAGAGGGAATGGGGATAAACCCAACAAAATTATTGAGAATTCAGAAGAAAGTAAAGTACGTCCATTTTCAATAATTCTAAAGAAGAAATATAGGCAAGGAATTTTGAATTCCATACATACTAATACTCATACAGAGTAATTTTTAGATGGGATGGACACAGCTAACTCCTTCAAGGGCACATAAAAAATGGTGTGTACACAAGTAGCCTCGGCCAGGGATCCAGCCGCACTGCTCCTAAAAGCTTAAGCTGTTAGGGCCAGCTTCCCCCTAACTTAAGTACCGTAGCCACTCCTAGCCAACCTTCGATGTGGGACTAGTACAGATTGGTATCCGAGCTTTCATCTTGAGGGACCTGTAAGATCGAGTGATACAAACAAAAACTTTCAGAATGGAGACTAATACTCAATCATTCTTTAATCATGTTGATGCACCAGTCTTTGATGGCCAAAATTATCAAGCATGGGCTGTTAGGATGACAGTCCACCATGAGGCATTGGATCTTTGGGAGGCTGTAGAAGAAGATTATGATGTACCACCGCTGCCAGCAAATCCCACGGTGGCACAAATGAAGAATCATAAGGAGAGAAAAACAAGGAAGTCAAAGGCTAAAGCATGTCTTTTCTCTGCCGTTTCAAGCACCATATTTACCAAGATCATGAACCTAGAATCAGCCAAAGACATATAGGACTACCTCAAGAAAGAGTACCAGGGCAATGAAAGAACCAAGAACATGCAAGTGCTCAACTTAATCAGAGAGTTCGAGATGGTGAAGATGAAGGAGTCAGAAACGATCAAAGACTACTCCGATAAGCTACTGGGCATTGTTAACAAGGTGAAACTGCTAGGTTGTGAGAACCCTGAAAATGCGTATAAATAATATTTCGTATATCATTTGCACTTCTTTATTCTTTAATAATTCCTAGTACTATTTTTACTTGGTTGCAATTAAGTACGTAAAGACACGTTTATGCGAAATTTATATAATTTTTCTAAGTTATGAATTCCTTGGTTTCGCTAAACTAAGTTAAGATTTTTAGAGCTAGATTAAATCTTTTTCGTATTCACATAAAACGTTAGGTTTATATATATTGGTCAAACTTGATTTTAATAAGTTTAATTAATCAAACAAGAATGTTAAGCGTTAAAGGAAGCTTAATATTAATTTGTAAACAATAAATTCTAGATCAAAATAATACAAATACTCTAACCATATTTAGGACATAAAATTTCGACAACCAAAGTGTTGCATGATTAGCGATTCAATTAGGCGTTCGTTCACTTTGAACAATTTTTGGGGCTAAGTTAAACCAAGGACTTAAACGGCTAATTGGAGCAGTAGTGAAAGTGCTAACCTACCCCTCAATGTTACACAATTACCCACGGTCATAACCATTCCCTGCTCAACCAAACAGCTCCCCGGATACCATGATCACAAACCACCCAATCTGGCCAACCGCAGCTCCACCACCCAGCCGGCCAACCACAACCTTCACCACTGCCGTACTCAACCTCTGCTAACACTCAACCATCCTCCAAAAACCGCAGCACCACCCCACAACATCAGCCATAACTTCTGCCCACCCTCCACCGCAGATAGCATTCTGCTTCCACATTGTTTGTATCGCCAGAGTGGAGAGGGAGAGACCAAGCTGCAACACCCCATTCCTGTTCGTGGGCTAGAGGAGAGGAAGGGGAGAGCTAGTGGAAATCGTAGGAGCTGCTGACCATCACCATCTTCGTTAAACCAGCAACCACCAGCCGCAACCAAATCCTGCTTCGTGTGTGAGAGCCGAGAGGAAGAAACTTCTCTAACTTTCTGTCCGACACCTTAACTTGCTGTGAGGTGATTTCTGAACTCCTATGATACTGGCTAAGAGATTGATTAAGCTGTGCAGTGGTCGAATGAGCAGGGATTAGCTAGAAAAAATTTAATGGACTCAAAATCTGGTCATTTAAGCTTCCGTGGAAGTCTGCCGAAGTAGCCGAATTAAAATTGCTGCTTTAAATTTTGCCCTGTGGTAATCTGAACTCTTATATGCGGTCACTTAACACTAAGCATGATGCTCAAGGACCTGCACGTTGATTTAAGTGTCCGGATGATGAACTTAAGATATTAGAAAAATTTTCTGTTTCGGTTAGATGTCACTGCCAAGGACTGAATTGGATAATGCAACTTTGATCTGCTAAACTGCCATAAACCGAGTTTGTGTTGGAAATTAATGAACTAACTACTAGCTAATGAAACTGTGTACCACTTTGCATGTCCATGTTAGACCCTCGGTTAATGAATTTAGGAAGAAAGAAATTCTGTTTTGAGGAAAAATGATTTTTGCCGAGAAAATGTCCTGGAAGTGCATCTGTGGTTTCCCGATTCTGTGATAATTTGATCACTCAGGAGTAATTAGCTGAGTGAATTCCAGTGCTTATGATGTCTAAGACCCTGCATGTTAATTCTATGAGGTTAGTTGACGAATTAAAGAACCAAGAAATTCTGGTTTGATGGAACCTTTTTGCCGAGCTTGATTAGGAAATGATTTGCTTAATTTGTTTAATTAGCCTAATTTTTGATGAGCTGTGGTTATTATTTCATCTAACTAAGGGTTGATAAAATGCTTAAGGGTCTGCATGCTGAGTTACATTATTGGACAATAAAGCTAGGAACTTGGAAAAATCCTGGATTCGTGTATTGGATTGAACTGAAACTTCCGAGACCTGGAATTGGATTTTTGTCCTCAATCTGTGATTATGGGGCCTGCATGAATTAATGTGTATGATTAGCTAGTTAACCTCATGTTAATCGAAGTTTGCTTAAGGTCTTATAACACGACTAATCAGGAAAAAAATAAAAGTGAAAACAGAAAATTTATTCATGAACCATCATCCGAACTTAGTAGTTATAAATTCTGGATTTGTGTGATGAATACGGCTATAGCATGAACCTGGATTTGTTTTGAAAATCTGTACTAGCTAGCTATGTTTTCAAGAACTAATAGAGTACCAAAAATCCTGTTTTAACCAAAGAAAAATTATGTTTTGGAATCATTGCCATTGCTGGAATTCCTCTGTGAATTACCTTTAATTGAACCTGGAAACTTTGAAGATTGTAACAGTGGTTTAACTCCAACTTCTGAATGGAAATTTTTCATTGTTTAGCTAAGTCATTGTATGAGAAAGTGAGAGCTTAATAGCCTACTTCACCCGAGTAAATGAGGTAAAAACAGAAAATTCCCTTCATGCTTGATTCATCCGTGGGTTACTAAACAGATTTTTGAAAATTTTGGGAGGTTTAACTCTATTGCTCGAATTTGATTATGAACCAGAATCTTCAGCTTGACTTTAGAATTTATTTCCCTAAGTTGTTAGGAACTCGAAATGCATGATTAAATGCACAAGTAGCCTGTGGAATCTGTTTGACAATAAACCATTTGATATCTTGGGAATTCGTCTTCGAAATAAGTAAAGTGCAGTTATGGAGATAAGCTGGAAATTTTCCAGCCTTGGTCATGTTTGATAAAGTAGTACGTATGGATTACTTTTAATATCTTGGAGCTGTGGAAAAATTGTACTACTTTTGAATTTGCTTTATAATACCTTGAGTTGGTCATGCCTTGGAAGTTGGGGTGACAAAGTCATTTTTTGGATAGTATTCTTGGCTTTAGATCAAATCCTTGAATAGGAGGCTGCTGCAAATGTGATCTTTGGTTCTAAATAACTGTTAGCAGATTTAAATATTTGATATGTTAGCTTGGTTGTCACAGGAATTACTGGTTGAGTGCTAAGGGCTAACGATTGATGAAGCCCTTAGCCATTGAAATGATTTCTTTTTATAAAGTATTACTGGATGCCGGAAATTAATTGTTGGAATGTCTTGGGACTTCACTTTTATTTTACTTGCTTATATTGGGTTGCTGAAACCAAGTGCTAATGATTGATGAAGCCTTGGTTGACTATTTTATTTTATTCAGGACTGCAATTGTTGAAAGCTAGGGCTAATGATTGACGAAGCCCTAGTAACGTGCTATATGATTATTTTTGCCACACCTTGATCTGTATTGTGATTTCGGAACGGAATCGGAGCGGGGAAAATTGTATAGACCTTACGAACTCGAGTAGCTGCGTTCAAAAATTATCCAAAAATACTCTCCAGCCAGAATTATATTACAAAACTCTATATCTAGTGTTTTGCCTAAAACTTTCCAACTCGATAATTTTCTTTAGCTCAAACTAGCCTTGATAGCTATAGTAAATAAGTTCTATAGCTTTTGGAAACTCTAAGTCTTATTTTAATTCTTTTTCTTTCTTTAAGCTTTGCACTTGGATAGTTAACTATAGAAAAAGTTCCAAAATACGAGCTTTACTAAGATTAGTGAAAAGCTTGGGGGACTTGCTCGGCAAGAAACCCTATTTTAGGAAAAATAGTTCTTAAGGATAATTTTTGCAAAAGCCGTAACTTTAGAGAAATGTTCAAAGTAACTTTCTAACATTGTTGTTGAGAGATTTGTCGACTTATTTCAAGAAAAGGATACTAGTTACCCTTTATAAGGAAGAGTATCTTACGGAAAACTATAAGAAACATTTCTTCTAAATTTGTCAAGTTTCAACCTATGGAAATTCTTGATTTTTCTAAGGGAAAGTGAACTAGTAGTATATTAGATATACCTCAATATCTATAAGCTTAAAAACTGAGTAAAAACTCATAGTTTCAAAATTTGGTTTCTAGGATTTTGCGAGGACGCGGAATTCGATTCTCAACTTGATATCTGAACTCCACTCTTGGTGAGTGTCCCTGCCTGTTCTATGCTTACTTGGTTAAAGTGCTTTCTTGACTCGATATGTGATAATTTGCAAAACTAGTTTTTGATCCATCGAAGTGAGCAGTGTGTACTTTATCACACTAGCCGTTCGAGTGGTGACTTGTGTGAAGTGTTTTTCGTGAATATTTTGCTTGCGCTTGCTATAAGTGTTGGACGTAAAGTCGTTGGGTGAATCCCTCGATCAGTCTATAACAATCAAGTGCTGGACGTAAAGTCGTTGGGTGGATCCCTCGACCAGTCTATAATAATAAATCAAGTGCTGGACGTAATGTCGTTGGGTGAATCCCTCGATCAGTCTATAACAATCAAGTGCTGGACGTAATGTCGTTGGGTGAATCCCTCGATCAGTCTATAATAATCAAGTGCTGGACGTAAAGTCGTTGGGTGAATCCCTCGATCAGTCTATAATAATCAAGCGGTGGACGTAAAGTCGTTGGGTGAATCCCTCGACCAGTCTATAAATATAAGTGGTGGACGTAAAGTCGTTGGGTGAATCCCTCGACCAGTCTAAGGTATACCCGAATATTATTGCTTCCCTATTTGTTTACTTCAGTCGAATCAATACGTGTTAATTGTTTCAAGTGATTGCATGATTTTGGGGCACCACTGAGCTTTAGCTCACCCCACGTTTATTTGTTTTCCTTGACAGGTTCTGGAAACTGAAAGCCTTGAACTTACTTATGTTTCTTTTCTTTTGGATGTAATGGATATTATGGCTATTGTGTGGGTTGTATTATGCTTCAACATGAATTATGTACTTTTGTTTTCGATTGCCACTTGATGCTGGAAAAGTGTAAAACCTAATTTCGATATCTGGTTCGTATGAATTTTATTTGTATATCCGATTTGTACAACCCTATTCCCTGGTTGTAGCGCATGGGATGTCTAGGGGCCGTTGACTGGCCGTTTTAAATTACTGCTACCTCTGAAGTTAATGTGGTTTAGTGATTGACTTTTTTTTTTAGGGAAGCGATATTGTAATAGTTTAGGTTATTCTTCGGAAGGATTCGGGTTAGTGTGCGTGCGTGAGTCCTGGCGAGAGCTGGGCAGACGGCCCGCCAACCCTCTGGTTCGCCTTAGGGGGAAGTGGGGTCGTCACATAGGTAAGGACTTTTCTGATGAGAGAATCGTTCAAAAAATTCTTGTCACTTTACCTGAGAAATATGAGTCTAAAATTTCTTCTTTGGAAGAGTCTAAAGATCTGTCAAGCATATCGTTGGCAGAGTTGGTGAATGCTTTGCAGGCTCTAGAGCAAAGAAGAATGATAAGGAAAGAAGAAAGTGTAGAGGGTGCATTCAAAGCCAAATCAGAAAGTTCTAGAGGAGGGAACGACAAGAAAATTACGGAGAAAAAGAAGAGTAGCAAGTCCAACAATGCTAACAAAAATGATGCAAGTTCACCTTGCCCATATTGCAAGAAGTCGAACCATATGCCAAAAAGGTGCTGGTGGAAGCCTGATATCAAGTGTAGAAAGTGTGGCAATATGGGGCACATAGAGAGGGTCTGCAAATCGCAACAGCTTGAAACAGCAGGAGTGTCCACAGAGCACAAGAGGAAGAACAACTCTTCGTGGCTACGTGCTTTGCCACTAACAACAGCTCAAGTGATTCCTGGTTGATAGATAGTGGCTGCACCAACCACATGACCAATGATCAAGCTCTTTTTACAGAGATTGATAAGACTCTCATTTCCAAAGTAAAAATTGGAAATGGTGAGTTTATCTCAGTCAAGGAGAAAGGGACCGTGGCTATTGAAAGCTTGACAGGTTTGAAACACATCACTGATGTTTTATATGTGCCTGACATTGATCAAAACTTGCTTAGTGTTGGACAGCTTGTTGAAAAAAGTGTAAGTGCCCGGTGCAACCCAATGAGTACAAACAAATTCACAATGATGCACAAAGATATATCAAATTTAAGCACAATAAAGAAAACTTAATTAAAGAGAAAGGATAAGAAATGCAAACCAAATATCAAACCAATAGACTCTTCAATTGATGGTGATGCTAACCAAGATGTACAAGTGAAGGCTCACTCCTTCCTCACCCCAAACACACTTTGGTTGAGCCAAGGAGTTTTACAACAATTCTAATTAACCCTCAACAACCTACACTTGAAAGATCATTCACCCAATTAAGAACTATTTTATACAAATGAGGCAACCTTCACCAAGGTTTTACCACTTCAAGTGATAGGTTCACCTTCACCAAGGTTTTACTCCACCTAGAGAGTAACCTTCACTTGAGCAACCTCACAACCCAACTTTCCCAACCCCTTATACAACCAACAAAGAATCTTTCTACTAAAAAATCTCACTTGTAAGCTTGTATTTTGTGTTGGCAAAAGTCTTTTTTCTTCTTGTGCTTTGGGGTGTTTATAGAAGGTGAGAAATGGCTCCAAAAGGCTCTCCAACGGTCAAATATTAAATGCTGTCAAAACTAGCCGTTGGCCTGTCGGACGTCCGACAGCTTAGTCATCGTCCGATCCCATCGTCCGAAAATCAGTCAAGTTGTTGTTCGGACGTCCGATGAGATTTTATCGTCCGAGCTCCAGTGTCCGAACGTCGTCCAGAGAGTTATCAAATCTTCGTGGAAATTTTAGGACGTCCGATGAGATTGATGTGCGTCCGAAGCGTGCGTCCGAAGCATGCGTCCTATCCATCCGGACGTCCGATGCTTCCTCACGAGCGTCCGACAGAATTTCCTTCTTGATGTTCTTCATCCTTTCGGACGTCCGATAGCTTCCTTTCGGACGTCCCACATGAGTGCCCTGTTTTTGCTTCTTCTTTTGTGCCACAAGAATCTGTTCTAACAAATTGCTCACATAAAAACATTAGCCCAAATCTACATTTTGGTTTGTTAATCATCAAAACCAAGGATTGATCGATCAAGGTCAACAAAAGGCTTTAAAGTTATTTTTGAAGACAAGTGGTGCTTAATCAAAGATGCAAGGAGCAAAGATGTGTTTAAAGTGAAGATGAGAGCCAAGAGCTTTGCCTTAAATTTGATGAAGGATGAGCACGCAGCACTTGCAAGTCATATAAGCAATGCAGAATTGTGGCATAAAAGACTTTGGCATTTCCATCATGCTGGACTTTTATATATGTAGAAAAATAACTTTGTGAAGGGTGTAGCATTGTTGGAGGATAAACTAGCAGATTGTGTGGCTTGTCAATATGGAAAGCAAGTAAGAAAACCATTTTCTCAATCATCTTAAAGAGCATCACACAAGCTGGAACTTGTACACACAGATGTTGGAGGACCTCAAGCAACTCCATCCTTGAATGCTAGTAAATAATATATTGTCTTTATATATGATTATACTAGATTTTGCTGGATTTATTTTTTCAAATCCAAAGCTGAGGTTGCTAACACTTTTTGGAAGTTTAAAGCTTTTGTGGAGAATCAAACTAATTGCAAGCTGCGTATAATAAGGTCTGACAATGGGAAAGAGTACACAAATGAAGTTTTTGACAAGTTTTGTGACGAAACCGGCATTGAACACCAACTCACAGCACCTTACACTCCACAGCAGAATGGTGTGAGTGAAAGGAAAAATCGGAGCATCATGGAGATGACGAGGTGCATGCTCTATGAAAAGGAGTTACCAAAGAATTTTTGGGCAGAAGCTGCAAGCACAGCAGTTTTCCTGTTAAACAGGCTGCCAACTAGAGCTGTACAAGGAAAAACGCCATTTGAGGCCTGGTTTAGCTACAAACCAAATTTACAAAATCTAAGAACTTTTGGTTGCCTCTCTTTTTCTTATGTGCCACAGGTGAAACGAGACAAACTTGACAAGAAGACAGAAGCAGGTATTTTTGTTGGTTATAGTAGCACTTCCAAAGCTTACAGAATTTTTCAACCACAAAATGGGAAAATTATTGTAAGTCGAGAGGTCAAGTTTATGGAAGATAAACAATGGAGTTGGGAGGAATCATTAAAAAAATAGGTGCTAGTGGATACACATTATCTTGATGACAATATCGATGATGTCCCAACTCGTGGCACAAGATCTCTATCTGATATCTATGAAAGAAGCAATGTTGCTGTTTTGAACCTGCAGAATTTAAGGAAGCAGAGAAAGATGACAACTGGATTAAAACCATGAGAGAGGAGCTTCGTATGATCGAGAAGAATGGCACTTGGGAATTGGTAGACAAACCTCAAAATAGAAAGATCATTGGAATGAAATAGGTTTACAGAACCAAATTCAATGCTGATGGTTCTGTTAACAAACTCAAAGCCAGGTTAGTTGTGAAAGGGTATAGTCAAATTTTTGGGGTAGATTTTTCAGAAACTTTTGCTCCTGTTGCACGTTTAGACACTATCAGGATGTTGTTGGCCTTGGCTGCACAAAAAGGTTGGAAACTTTACCAGTTGGATGTAAAGTCAATCCTTTTAAATGGTCATCTTCAAGAAGAAATCTATGTTGAACAACCAGAAGAATTCCGTGTCAAAGGACAGGAGGAGAAAGTTTACATATTGAGAAAGGCTTTATATGGCCTTAAGCAGGCTCCCAGGATCTGGTATAGCAGAGTTGACAATTATCTTCAAAGTCTTGAGTTTGTTAAAAGTTCAAGTGAAGCCACTTTATATGTGAAGAAATCAAATGCCAACTTAATTATAGTGTCTGTTTATGTTGATGATCTGCTTGTTACAGGGAGTAATGAGAAGCTAGTGGATGAATTTAAAGTTGAGATGTTCAAAGCTTTTGAAATGATAGATCTCGGTTTATTGACCTACTTCCTAGGAATGGAGGTGAAGCAAGGCCATGATGGAGTCTTCATATGTCAAAAGAAGTTTGCAAAGGAAATTCTTAAGAAATTTCATATGGAAAATTGCAAAGAGATTAGCACACCAATGAATCAAATGGAGAAGTTTAGCAAAGAAGATGGAGCTGAAAAGGTTAATGAAGGGCTATACAGGAGTCTGATCGGTTGTTTGATGTATCTCACAGCCACAAGACCAGATATAATGTTTGCAGTAAGCTTGATGTCAAGGTTTATGAATTGTGCCAGTGAAGTGCATTTTGCAGCTGCTAAACGTATTTTAAGATATGTCAAGGGTACAACAGATTATGGCATTAAGTATTCCTATTGTGATGATTTCCGGCTTCAAGAATTCTCTGACAGTGATTGGGCAGGTTCTACTAAGGACATGAGAAGCACAACTGGTTTTTGTTTTACTTTTGGTTCGGGTGTTTTCTCATGGAGTTCAAAAAGCAAGATGTTTACTTTTTCCCCTTCTTGGCGCATCCTGCCTTGGGTACTATTTCACCCCCACCGAAAGTCTGGCTCTAATACCACAAGTAGCATCGGCCAAGGATCCAGCCGCACTGCTCCTAAAAGCTTAAGCTGTTAGGGCCAGCCTCCCCCTGACTTAAGTACCGTGGCCACTCCTAATCAATCTTCGATATGGGACTACTTTTTCCCCTTCTTTGGCCCTACTTAAGCTGTTAGGTCCAGCCTCCCCCTGACTTAAGTACCGTGACCACTCCTAACCAACCTACCTCTTATTAAACCTTTGTTAAGATTTTTGAACTTTACCTAGAAAATGAATAATTGACCCTTTAAAAACAAAACCTCCACCCTCTAAAAAAGAAAAAGAAAGAATGGTGAATTTGCCTACTTTACAAGAGAATCAATCTTAAATCAAGTTAACTTGAAAATAAATTTTTAAGTTAATCTTGACAATACATACACGTTAACGAGTATGAATGCATATCACTTATTCATTGGTTTTACTCATACATGTTTTACTCAAGTTCAAGTCAGGGTAAGCCTATGTCACACTCATTGTATTTTTTTCATTGGTTTTTGATTAATAAAATTAGGAGCCAGCTTCCTCGTGCACGAGGTTTACGGCTAAAAAAATATATACTTATAAAAGTCACTTTTTTTTTATTTTTTTTTTTGTCATCACTGGGGTATCCGGACCTACACCCGACTAGTCCCACAGCGCCCCAGCAGAGCGGGCCCGACCGATGCTGAAGAATTTAACAGCTGGGTTGCTGCCTGGGATCGAACCCAGGTGGAACTCAGCTAAGGAGCCTCCTTCCACCAGCAGACCAACCCAGCGCGGGCTTATAAAAGTCACTTATTCATAAATGGAAATTGAATTATCGGCCGGTCAATGTTTACCATGTGAGTTTTATCTCAAATTTTTTATCCTAGATTCCGGGTAGAAATTTCAATAGCAAACGGCGTCGTTGGGAGTTGCCGTTTGGCGGTTCCCCCTGGTAGCATTTCCTAGGGACAGCGCTGTCGTTTTGGTTTTCTGCACTATTCTCGGTGTCACTTCCCTCCATATTTTCTGCAGCAGCTATCGAACCAGCAGAAATCCTCCGCCATGGAAACTACAAAATTCGAGGGCTGTTGAGCGCCATAAATTGTAGTAGAAAGGAAGTTCTGGTAAAAGAAAAAAAATATAATGAAGATAGTGACGTACAACATAAACGGCTTAAGGCCTCGCATCTCCCAGTTCGGCTCCCTGCGTAAGCTTCTCGATTCCCTCGACGCCGATATCATCTGTTTTCAGGAGACCAAGATCTCCAAACAAGAACTAAGAGCCGATTTAGTTAGAGCTGATGGTTATGAATCTTTCTTTTCTTGCAATCGCAACTTCGACAAATCCCGCGCTGGTTATTCTGGTACTGACCCCACGTTTTCCTATAGTGTGTTCACTGGTACTAAATTCGGAAGTCCAGAATAAAAGAGATGAAGATTTTAGACATGGGATTTTGTGAAAGTTTTTATCTTTATGCTGAATATTGGAAATTCAATGGTTTCTTATTTTAGCAATTGCGCCATTTAATTTGCTTGTGAGTTTTTCTTTTGCTATGCACAGGTGTTGCGACATTTTGTCGAGTGAAGTCTGCATTTTCGAGTGACGAGGTGGCGTTGCCAGTTGCTGCAGAGGAGGGCTTTACTGGGCTTCTTGAGAGTCCTCGAGTAACCGGACCTCAAAAAGATGAATGCTCTTCAGCTTTAGAAGGGCTTGAGGAGTTCTCTAGAGATGAGCTTTTGAAAGTTGACAGTGAGGGGCGATGTGTCATCACTGATCATAGCCATTTTGGTAAACTAGCAAGCTTTTGTTACTGGCTAAAAAAAAAAAAAATATCTGTATTGCCCCAGTGGCTTAAGGTTGTTTGATGTGTGGAGCTCTTTCCTATTTAGTATCTATGTTTATTTTGTCTGGTTTTCTCTGAATTGACTAAAAAATTCAGGAGTATATGAATATTCAAAAAATGATAATATTGTTGAAGTACGGCTTGATAACTGGATTTTGCAGTTCTTTTCAATGTGTATGGGCCTCGAGCTGATTGTGATGATACAGAAAGAATTCAATTTAAGGGCACATTTTTTAAGATAATACAGGTATTTTTTAAAACTTTTTTCCTTCTCCAGTAGAATGAATGATTCAACAAAGTATTAAATTTCTGAAGCTAGATCTATTTTTCATTGATAGTTTAGATGTAAAGGCAAAGGCATTTTGGGGGAAATGCTCTTTTACGATTATGCAACACATTTTTAGCTGTACAATGAGATTGTATCAGCCTAGTATTTCAGGGGAAAAAAAGGTTACATGTTAATATTCCCATGCTTCATGCTGTACTCTCTTGGAGTCACACTGGGTGTTCAGGCTAATTGCTTTTTGCATACATATTCGAGCTGGTTGTGCACTACGGAAATCATTGAAAGTTCAAATTCTTCTTCTTATGTTCAAGATTTATAAACTCTCTGAAGTTGGAAACTATGCTGTTGACTTGGTTACCATACCATGTGATTTCTAAAAGGGAATCGGGGAAGGTAGTTCTGGATCTGGCATGTTGTTATGTATCTATCTGCTGTTGTTTGGTTAAGTTCTAGGATTTTGCCCTTTTGCATTGGAATTCCTGGTCTCATGAGATGCAATGTTTTGTGAAATAGAATGTTGGGTCACTGGAAAAGAAGCACAGCAAATTAACTGGGTGTTAACAATGAAATGTATTAGAACTGTTTCAGTCAATATCTTTGGAGATTTGGCTTGGCTTTTTCCTTAGCCAATACTTTTGAAGTTAAACTCTATGTTGGTTATGAAATTGATTGTGAAATCTCTGGCGTGTTTAACTAAAAGCATAGATGCTCATTGAAATCGAGGATTTGGTGAGATATGTCACCCAGAGTATTCCTCCAATTCCACCCAACTTCCTACCTCTGCAGCGGCAACCATTTAAGATTTCCTTCTTGTGTCTAAGAAGGTTATAGATAATGTCTTTGATGGATTATAGTATGACTAACTTGTGGTGATAGGAATTATTACTGTTAGATGTGTAAGCTTCAAACTCTTTGATTCATGTTAGCAATTTCCTTTTAGAGAAGATGGGAATGTCTTCTACATCAAGGACGGCGAGTATTTGTTGTTGGGGACCTCAACATTGCTCCTACTGCGATTGATCGTTGTGATGCTGGACCAGATTTTGAGAATAATGAGTAAGCAATTCTTTAGTTCTCAACTTGTAGGTTTTGCCATCACAATGTACTTTTTTGAGTTAATGTGTATTCTCATTGATTGCAATTTTTTTCTCACAGGTTTCGGAGGTGGTTTAGATCTTTGTTGGTGGAAAATGGAGGACAATTTGTCGATGTTTTCAGAACAAAGCATCCTGACAGGTTCATTTTGTTGATTCCTTTAGTTTTTTTTTGTTCTTTCCTCTTGAAGAAATGTGTTTGAAATGATGAAGATTTTCATTCTTTGGGAATTATATACGTATGAGATGATTTTGGTCTTCAAAAAATGTTCTTAAGAATTTATGAATGTAGATGTTCTCAAAGTGATATTTGTGTTTGAAATGATGAAGATTTTCATTCTTTGGGAATTATATACGTATGAGATGATTTTGTCTTCAAAAAATTATTCTTAAGAATTTATGACTGTAGATGTTCTCCAAGTGATATACTGTCAGTCAAGTTATTTATTAAGTTTAACTGTCTAGGGTATAATTTCAATTCTATGATTCTCTGATTACTCATTATACTTTCCAAGTGAGTTTTATTCTTTTTGTTTTTTCGTGGATTTTGATTTCAAATCACTGTGCAGAAGAGAAGCCTACACATGCTGGCCAACAAATACAGGTGCTGAGGAGTTTAACTTTGGGGCAAGGATTGACCATATTCTTATTTCTGGATCATGCTTACATGAAGAGTCAGGTCAGGAAGAGCATAACTTTGTAAGTTGCCATGTTGAGGACTGTGAGATTTTGATCCAATTCAAGCGGTGGAAACCTGGAAACACACCCAGGTACTATTGATTTTCTTGGATTTAAGTGGATGAAGAAACTATAATTATTGTCATGGAAATTTGTAAATTACCTTTTCAAGAAGTGTAGTTAGTTTGGCTCTACAAGCATAAATTATCATTAGGCATGCTTATGTGTCTCAATTATTTTGCATTATTGTCCGGATTCAATATGTAAAATTGTTCTCATCTCTATTGGTAGGTGGAAAGGAGGAAGAAGCATTAAATTGGAAGGTTCGGACCATGTTCCTGTCTGTGTGAGTTTGGAAGAAATCCCTAGTGTTCCACCACATGGTGCTCCTTCATTATCTACTAGATACTGCCCCCAGGTCTACGGATGTCAGCAAACACTAGGTATGAGTTTCCTATTGTACACAGGAATTGCTTATCTGGATGTCACGAGATTGGTTTCACTTCTGGAAATCCATTTACCATGTCTTTTTTTGTGTTTTTTTGTCACTATCTAGTAGTCTTCCATTTCCATAAGCAATATGTTTTAATGATTATACTAAGGTTTTTTTTTTCTAGTTTGAATTTTAAACTGAAGATTATTGATGTTGCATTACCATTAGTGAGAAAACTTTTGAATTTTGAACTGAAGATTGAAGATGTAGCACTACTGTGGGTGAGCTAATGCTGTGCTGGGATATTATACTGCAGTGTCGATGTTAACAAGGAAACAATCGGCTGAGAGTGTTAAGAATTCTGAAGAGTCAAGCTCATTTTTAGGTACATCAGATGGACCAACTTTATACATTCTTTGTGGGATATTATTCTGATGCACCATTTTTCTTGATATATGACTGTTAAACTTTAGTACAGAAGCTCATGACTGCTCTGAAGGCTCAGCACGTCAGCGTTCCTGTAGCACAACTTTTTGTTTGGGTAGCAATCTTGCAAAAGCAGGGCCTCACGTGGAAACCAGGAAGAAAGCAAGACAAAGTCAGTGGTCTCAGCTCTCACTCAAATCATTCTTCCAGAAAAGTTCCAGTCATAGTGAGACTTTTGCGAGATCCACCAATGACATCAAGCTTAGTCGGACAGATGTCTCTGCTTCCTTCTGTTGTTCCAACAGCTCCCCAGTACACGTTGAAGTGAGTAGCAACCCAAAGGATTGCATAGCAGATGTCTCTGCATCCAGTCCAGCAGACAATGGGTGTGATACAATAGCAGACTGCCAACTTTCAGTAAAAGAAAAGTCTAATGTTGCCTTATTGGAGTGGCAAAGGATACAACAGCATATGCAGAACAGTATACCTCTTTGCAAGGGCCATAATGAACCTTGCGTTGCTCGAGTTGTGAAGAAAGCTGGCCCTAACTTGGGCCGCAGATTTTATGTCTGCGCTCGCGCTGAGGTATAAGAAAGTTGGTTCTTAGTTTGTCTTGAGCTTGCAGTTTGTACACTTATTCATCATCTCAAAGAATTTTGCTGCTGCTAAATCACAAAGATAAGAATTCCCTTGTCAAATTAAATAAAGAAAGAAAATTTGCTCCTTCTTGATAGTTTTATGCATTTGATGTTGATATGGCATTCGAAATTATTATAATGGATTGAGCAATGCTAGAGAAATTCTCCACTTGATTCATCTGTCTATATAACAGACTTCTAGATCTTCCAAATTCCCAATTTTAGGAACAATCTTAGATTTATCATTGTTGTCATTCCCTCTAGTTTTTCAATTTCATGTTCTTTTAGATTTTTAGGCTTAATTTCGCTGCTGGAGATTTTAGCCGTTCTCACCTTGCCTATTGTCTATGCTGAAAATAGAAGGAAGTATATGGCACTCTCTCTCTTTCAATCACACGCTTTCTCGGTTTCCAGTTTCTTGATTGGGCTACACAGGTTCACGTAGATTAATATTTTTGTCGTGGAGAAATTGTGCTGAAAAGTGAGAGTCTATGTGATCCTTTTGGTTTAACTTATTACCAAGAATATGTCATTTCCCTTCTTTCAAAATGCTGCTTTATTCATTCAGGGGCCTGCATCTAATCCTGAAGCAAACTGTGGGTATTTTAAGTGGGCTGCTTCAAATTCCAAGCACAAACGGTGATGTTGACTGAACTCGTGGTCAGGCTGTGTCGAGAATGAAACCGTCTTAACATTTGCTTATTCTTCACTGCCTTACTGATGAAGTTCCAAGTATCAGGTACGATTCAAGTGATATTGATTTAGATTTCAAATTCAACATGTTTCTGGCATGCTTAATGTCTCTGAACTTCTACTCTGAACTTTAAATGACAGGATTCTGCTTCCCTGTAGGATCTTGTACCATCATCTTTTTGAGAGAAAAATCAACTTAGAATTTGTCCTCTTCCATACCGGATCAAGATTTCATGTTCGAGCCTCTACATGCTTGTTTCCCAGAGTGTGGGGCATTTTCCCTGTAAATTTGTTTTGTCAAATACCACGTGCCTGAGGAAACAGGAGAAATTCTCGGCATGAACTTAAACGAAGCACAATGCTAACCGTCTTCCTATGCTTAGACGTGTCGCGATTTGTGCAAACTCAAATTTGCTTACAATCAAGCCTTTCGGTTATTATCTACCTTAAAAACTTGCTTGCAATCCAGCCTTGCATTTGCAATCTATTATGATGTGGCTTTTTTGTCGGTGAATTCAATTTACAAACAAGCCCTTTGAGTCATTACCTTGATTGTCGATGCTACATCAGCCTGATTAACACTTGCAATTCATCATGATGACTTAGATTTCAAAGATGAAATTGTACGAGAAAAATGAAGACAGATATGCAATCCAATCCACTAGTTGACGAGATGTTGGTTTATTTATTAGTGAAGATTGAAGTTTTAGAGTTCTTGAATTCAAATCTTACCAGATTGTATATAGTATTTGTGTTATGCTACCAAGTGATGGGGAACTGGAGATTCAATTGAATCTCTTCTATTGGTTCCATAAGTATGAATCTAGACGTTTTTGGTACTCTAATCTGTTGTTCTCAGAAAAGGGGAAAAGGAGAAGAATAGAGCTGCTTCACGTTCTTAGTAACGAAATAAGTAGACAGAGAGAACTGTAGAGTGTAATCACATAAAAAGCCATAATAATGTTTACATAATAATAATGTGAACTGGGCAATTATTATTATTATTATTTTTTTGTGCTGCACTGTCAATATGAAAAACACAATCGATATTGGATATATGTCATGCAATCTAATTTCAAATCTAAAATTCAATTATTACACACATTTATCTATAACTATTAGTAAAACTTGACGGTGTATAAAAAATTAATCCAATAGCGATGATATTACATTAGTGCATGTTGACATTAGCGTATATCAAACATAATCCTCCGAGGATGATGTAGCCGTCCATCACAAGATTGCTTAAACGAATCAATGAACCTGTCTTCTTGTCGTGGAATACAATAAAATGTCTCCATCAAGATTGCATTAGATTGCTAGTCCATTACGATCGGTACGCATAATTAAAAAGAGCTGCAGCCGGACAGGGCTAAAAATTGAGTAGCAATCAATCCGGTCAGATTCACCAGAGAAAAAGCAAAACAATAAATGATTTTACCAAAAATAAGTGTCTGTGCAGCACGTTGGTGTACACTACTACACCAAATTTGTAGTTGTGGATGCAAATTTGGAAACGTTAACTTCTCTAATTTCATATTGTCTTCTACAGACAATTTCATCCCAAGTTAAATCAAATCACTACCATGTTTAAGATAGACCCCCTCCCCTACATTCTGCCAAATTTGATGTTGCAGTGTACTGAACTTCTCTAAAACTGAGTGCGCTAAAGCTAAGATAAAAGATCGTAGATCAAACAGGGCACGATCTTTTTACTCTTGGAGGTACACACCACATCTAAAGCGTCTCTTGGAGTTGGAGGCTATTTCTTCTGTCTCCAGCTTCTTCTCGTCAATTTCTTCCAGATAGATTCACGCGCACTTTAATTACACCCTTGATGAAGGAGGGATTCGTCACTAATTAATTCGACTCCATCTACTTTACATGAATCGTTCAATTTATGAGAGGCGCTCGCTTTTCTTTCTCTTCGATTTTCTGTTTTTCTGGCATAAATGGTGTAATAGTACGGACAGGTTTCGGATGGGTCCTTCGCTTTCTTTGTAGCCACAATTATGGATACATATATACATATATACAACGACATGATTGGCATGGTAATACATGTATTTAGGGGACAATGATGTGTAGTCTAATTGATGGTACGTGACTTTGAGTCATTAAAGAGATAAGCGGGAAATCACTGTTCATCCTCTTTTTTTTAAAATAAAAAAAGAAAAAAGGAAAAAAATTATGCCATGACTTAGTAGTCCTTGTATACTTGTATCATAAATTTTGGAGGGTCAATCAACTGATTGGAAGCCCGCGTTGGATTGGTCTGCTGGTGGAAGTAGCCTCCTTAGGTAAGTTTCACCTGGATTCGATTCCGGACAACAACTCAGTTATTATCTTCTTCAGCATCGGTCGGGCCCGCTCTACTGGAGCGCTGTGGGATTAGTCGGGTGTAGACCCGGATACCCACAGTGATGACAAAAAAAATAATAATAAAAAAAAATCAACTGATTGGAATAATCAACAAGTAACGCATAAGAAATGGACAATTGCAAGTGTGCTAGTACGACGATTTGACTTTCCTGCGATTAACGCTGTTGTAAATGCATGCCAATGTATTTATCTAGTGGCAGAAAATATTTTGGATGGGTGAAAGTACCCGTGACAAAACATACATGTTATTAAATACAAATGGTATAGTGGAAATCCAGTGCACATAGATTTTCCGCTATACCTTATTAAAAAAAGAGAGAGAAAGAAAGAAAGAAAGGCAAAATACATATAATTTGCATGGTATGGCGTGTATTGAGCTGCCAGCGGATCTCGGCTGCTGTCAATATCATTTGTTGGAGGGTCAAGTTGGGCAAGTGTCCAATAGGCTTTACCCGTGTTCTGGTTTTCCACGGCACATTTTACGACCGGCATCTCTGATTACAAACATCGTTACCTTTCAAACAATGGATAAGCGGACAAATGGTGACAACCGCTTGATGCTGATGTCCACCTTAAATTCAACTTTTTTAGCTGTCGCCTTAGACAAGCTAATTAATTATCCAAAAATCAATTGGCCGGAATTGGTGCAATTATTTACTTCTTTTTTTTCTGTAACGATAATATTTATATAATCTAATCTTTTCTATTCTATGAGAATGAGCCTATTCTACAGAGAGAGGAGTCTAAAAAAACTGTGTAAAAGCCGTGACCTATTCTATAGGGAGGGGAGTCTAAAGAGACTGTGTAAGGGACTAACAAGTATATAGACCTGACTAAATTAAAGAGGTGATCTGACATCTCTTTTGAATTTTTTTCATTACAGGTAAAATTTAAATTTCTGACCTACTGTCCAAAGAGAAACTTAATCCCCTTTTTTAAGCTCAGTGGTTGTAGCAATTATTTACTGGGGTAGTGGTGTTTGGGAGGGATCCAAGAGCCAAAGGGAAAATCGTGCACTTGATAAGGATGTATTACCTTTGTGGGATGGCAATTTGCAAGAAGAAGAATATTTCTTTTTCTTCCACCCACTAGGGAGTAAAGAATCCTGGATAAGAAAGAGCAGGGAGAGTGAAATGTCCTACGTTGACACTTTATGAATCTTTAATTTTTTATATATAAAATTTTGGATCACTTTCTTCATTATTAATTATTTTAAAATAGAAGTTCAAATTATTTATCATAACATCAGAATTTCGTGATTGTTTCAACTTGTATGCATGGTACCGTTATTGTGGTTCACGACTATTACGCTAAATCAGTCTTTTGTCTATTCTCTATTTTGTGAGGTAAAAGAAGCGGCGGCTAATTTGTTTGCGAGCTAATATTTTGGTCTTCTACTTATTCAAAGAAACAGATTTCTTAGATTTACCTGGTAAACCATTCTAGATAGCATGGAACTTTACTATGTTAGTACATTTGGATAGGAAATTATTTTTATAAAAAAAATTATTCAGAATAAAACTTTATGATGCAAGCGAGGAACTTTTTATTGTGTAACATATGTGAAATAAAAAAAAAAAAACGTGTTTATGATGCAAGTAATATAATATTTGTACTTTCAAGAATCTGTACCTATTATTTTGTTTTTGCATTTTTTGAACTGAAAGCTATTGGTTTATTTATTTATTTATTTTTAAAATTTGTTGGAATGCAAGATTAAAGTTGTGTTTGTATTGCATTTTTCATGATTTTTCATGAAAAAATTACTGTAGCGATTTGATGTATGTGAGGGAAAAAGGTAATAGAGAAATGTGATTACGGAAAACGACATAATTTTCTGACGAAAAACCGCAATCCAAACAAGGCAAATTCCAGGCAGGCTAGGCTCTCTCCAAAACCACGATCTCTCAGCCCACAAAACTAATGTGATCCCATTTAGAAACCGTCAAAATATAAGCATGGATAGCAGTTACTGGTGTCAATGAAACCAAAAAACTGTTATGCAACAAACAACTTATTATTATTGTTGTCAAAAAAAAAAAGAAAACTGGTTATCATCACTAAATTCAAATTCCAACCCAAAATTTTGTTTTAAGTAAAAAGGACATCAGACCAAACTTTGGACTATGCTAAATACCATTATTTCACTGCCTCTAATTTTCCTTTAAAAAAAGAGTTTAAAAACTAGTGCTTGATTTAGGTCCGCTACAGGATTTAGATACTGCTATTATAGCACTCCTAGAAATTCAAATGTTTTGTCACCGCAAACATATTTACTAGGATAATACTATTAATTGATCGTATATATTTCCAAGTAAAATATTTTTTTAATTCAAAGATTCGGTCAAGTTTTCGTCCTCATTATTAATTTCTACACACAAGTTGAAAAATATATGTTATATGCACCCTTTAAATCAATAAATAACGGAATTAGTAATCAATCTATGGCCTCGTTTTTGTTTGCGATGTGTTTATAGAAAATATGCTTTTAAGTACTAAAAATATTTCTAGGGTTTTTGATAATTAATTTCTTGTAAATTAAGTAGCATAATTGTGATAATTTAAGAGCACTCTTCTTAAAATTACTTGTATCATAAGTGCTTCTTCATTAATCACCGCAGCCAAGACGGGGCTATATATTTGAGAATTTATTTTTGAAATAACCTTTTTTAGGAAAATATTCCCAGTATGATGCTCTTTTGTAAATTATTACCATTTTAATCTTTTTTATGCCATGTAAGCTCCCATTTTAAATGCAAGAAGACCTTACTTAAATGAACCTTATCATGCGGTAATCTTACTCAATTCATACTCAAAATTCAAACGCCAAAAATCCAAATCCAAAGCAAAAAAGAAAGGGGCAACAAACATAAGATTCCACCTTTGATTAATGGACAAGATATTATAATTAAGAAGTATTTTATATTTTAAACTCTTCAATCATCCAAGTTCATTTATATTAAACCACTAGGATTCGATTTTTTATATTAAACTCTATTCTCTTTTCATTTTTTAAATCCCATCTTTCCCTTACTAATTTTTTTTTTAAAAAAAAATGTTACTCATAAAAAATGAAAAAGGAATGCTATAATCATTTTATAATATTTTAGCATTAATCAAATCTAGAGCCTTTTCCTATGTTTATTGCCTAGTCTTTTTTTATTATCCTTGAATTTTGCTTTTTGCCTTAGCATTTCGAGTGTGAATGTGGAAATCAATAATCACAAGGTAGAAAAAAATGAATAGTATTACAACAAAGGATAATTTCAAAACCTTCTTCCAAGATTTCAGATAATCTCATGTTACACACCTCTATATTCAAATATTATACTTACTGCGCTTTTTTAAGTACTCAAAATGATTATAATAATCTTCCCAAAAGTAATAAAATGCTTTTCAAACTTTAAAAACATATCACCAAGAATCTGTCCATCACCAAATACTTTATCACTACTTGCTATTTCTTTCAAATAGGTTCAATCCACCTTTTCCCCCCTATTCAAGTTTTCTTGTCCTTTTTTTATAATCTAAGTCTCTATGTCTCACAATTTCCATTGTTAATCATACTTTTTAATTGACTTGTATCTCACTCTTTTCATTTGTTATAATTTTTTTCTCCGACCAAAGTTTAATAAACAGTTGCAAACACAAGTATACTATTGTAAATTTGGCCGAAGAAAAATTGGAGGAAATGATTTAGGGCTGAGGCGAGACTATTTAGGACGAGGCGAAAAGCAAAAATATATTCATTGAATAATATGATTTAAATATAAAAACTCCTTAAGGGAAATTTGAGGTATTAATATGAATTTTTTCCCTTATACCAGCCACATAAAAAGGAAAGGTATGCATAATTTTTTAGAGGTAAAGGAGTCTAAATGTAATTGTCATAAATTTTAGGAGAGGTTTGTGAAATTATCCCTTAGAACAAGGAGTAGATTTGTTGACAGTATAAAGTCTCCCAATGTTTAAGATGGAAGTTTACTGCATAAAAGATAATAATTTGTGAAAGAGCGTCACTTGAAATATTTTTTGGTTACTTTGGAAATAAACTCATATATTTCGATCACTTTATTTTAATGGATTTTATATATCGATCACGACAAAAAACATGGATAAACATGGATCACAGCGTCCTTAAAAGATGGAGAAAAGCGAGTGAACGGAGCCGACGCATCAATCAATCATGTTGACTCTCAGCCGGGGCCCGCTCCGACACCTTATCCGTTCGGCCTTCGGTCCTTCATAAAAACGTCCATAGGATAAAACCCAGCTTGCTGACTCACCTATTTAACCGGATAAACATTCCTACGATATTCAGAGTCAGCAATCAGAAACTACAAAAAATCCTCGGTAATTTTTCACTGCTCGTTTCTCCAGACCATATTCACTGTTGCCACAGTAAAATTTACCCCCGCGTCTATAAATACACCTCCCAAGACTTCTCCACTCCACACTCTTAACGAACAACAGCACCGTCAATTCATCATGTCGTTGTTATCTTCGCCTTCGCGTTCCGTCTTCCAGTTTCCGCAGAAATTCTCCGGCGAAGCTTTTCTCCCGCCGACGTCCAACTCCAGTTTCCGGCAGCCACGTGCAGGTGTTGTTTCCGCAGCTTTCGCTTCTTATGCTACTGCGGAGAGCGAGCGAACCACTTCCACTTGTGTGTTGCCGCCCAGGTTAACAGCTCCGACGTCGTTTTACGAGGTTTTGGGGATTCCGATGGGAGCCACTAGTGGTGAGATCAAGGCGGCGTATCGGAGACTAGCGAAAGGGTGCCATCCAGACCTGGCGGGGACTGATGAGAAGAGCTCGTCTGCGGATGAGTTCATCAAGGTTCATGCTGCTTACTCCACTTTATCTGATCCGGAAAAACGTGCTGATTACGACCGGCGACTGTTCCGCAGTCACCGCGGCGTCCGGTTCTATTCCACGCCGTCTCCGACGAAGTCGAGGTATTCCGGTTACAGTGGCCGGAACTGGGAGACTGATCAGTGCTGGTAGAGATGGGGAGATAATCGATAGATTAACATACAGAGTTCAGAAAATTTTGAACTAATCCCCAAAAAAAATTTTTTTAAAAATATGTAGAGATAATGAGTAGACAGTGGAATCTCTCTCTCTCTCTCTTTTTTTTTTTTTTTTTTTTTTTAACTTGTATATATGGAATCCGAAGAAACCCAAATGTAAGAGGTAACTGGGGTACGCGGTGTGAATGATTAACAAAATAACATGTAGATTGTGACTTATGGCATAATTTTTGGCCTCAATATTATGTACTTGGACTTATTTTGTGATACTTCCATTTGGCTCTGCAAAGCTTCTAGAAAGAAGGACCAGTTGGGTTACGAGTACGCTTCCCAACAGCCACTGGCGATTTGGTCCGGTGGTCATTCGCTTCTTTGGGATGCTGGGGTCATCCCCGTCTTTGCCACTCTACGCGTAGACAAAAAAAGAAAAAAAAAGAAAAAAGAGTACGCCTCCCAACAGGTGCAAATCCAGTTATTCCGCTTTGCGGAAACCTTCTAGAAAGATTTAAGATCGATTCGGTTGCTCAATTCTTCTAATTGGCTTAAAAATCCACTTAAAATTGAAAGATTGTTTCTGCAGTCTACGCTGCACTCAAACAAGTATCGTGTCCATAAACGGTTTCATAGAGAGCAATATTTGAGATTCTTTAATGCGTATGGCACTAAAATATGTTCCATGCTCGTTAACATTTTGATTTCTTTGTAGGGGTTGTCAATTGTCATATTCCCGTAATAAAACCAAAGAAGAAAAAAATAAGATTTAGTAAGTGGCCTAATGTTGAGAGTTTTCTATGATCTCTTAAAATTTGGGAAACAAGACTGTTAGAAAAATGCAGCATAACATCTTTCCAGCATCAGCCCGTCGTCCACTAGCTTGCACTTGGTACTATAGTTGCAAACAAACTGTTGGAACAAATTGATTAGCATCTTATCAATTATCAGGGTTAATTTTCTTGCAACAAAATGTTGGAACCATTTTACAATTCAAAGGGCTGTTAATTTCCTTGGACATATGCCAAAAGATTACCAAAATTTGGCTGGTTAAGTATACATTCCGGGCATAGGGGCAACTGCAGCAGATTTTAGAATCTGAATGAAGGAGCAGGGCCCATGAACTTGACCAAATTCAAATTGTCGTTTAAGCCTGCATTCGGGAGATGCCTTCATATTATGATTATGGGAAAAATTCAGAAACCTCGAATAATTTCACATAAATATCCTCTAATATTAGAAATTACACTGAATGAAATTTAGTAGTGTATTATGGGATTTACTGGTAGAACTAGTTGGCGATTGAAGAAGTAATATTAACTAGCATTGGTTGAGAATTTGCATTGTAATTGCAAGATATCGGAAAAGATAGCAATTCCTCGTATTGTTAGAAATGTACATAACATTCTGTTTTGATATTAGTTTACATACGGTCAATCTAAAAGTAATTTTTTTAAAAGCATCTCAAAGTAAGGTTATTAGAAGGCCGACGTTTATTCCTCTTGTAATAGTTTATTAATTTGTGTATGATCAAAGGCAGAAACTTTTATTAATGGGTTTGATCAATGAGTACCCTCGAATGACTTGTTAGAATAAGTTGAAATATTAATTTTTTTTGATAAAAAGCGAAGCTAGTTCAGAAAAAAAAAAAAACCTTAATTGACTTTCCTCGACGGTCCCTAAATTCTCATTACAAACGAATGGCTGAAAACCCAAGCTTGTTTTCGGTTGGCTCAAATGTAAATCATCGATTGGTTCCACCAATTCTAGGATTCATCGCCATGCAAACGGAAATTAAGGTACTATTACCAGCATTAGAAGCGAGAAACAATGGATCCTCTCTCCCCCAACATCCTCCAAGTCTCCTTAGTCTTAGGAATTTCATCGCAAGAAACAGTTATATCATAATGGCATCAAAAATACCCATATCTGACTGATGTCTGCTTTGATTGAAATCTAATTTCGTTTCGAGCTCTCTGAATGATGTATACTGTAACCGTTGAAGCCCTCATCTTGAATTGATTGTAGAATGTATCCATCAATTAGCGATGAGCAAGCCAAAATCACAAGTATTTTAAAACACTATAAAATATTTTCAAAGTATTTGAAAGTTCTAGAGTTACAATGATCGAACCCCAATATTCATAACATGTGCTTCTCTAGTCGTCCACCAATCTACAAGGAAGACGAAAAAGGCAGGGTCCAAAAAGGAAAGAAGAGAATCACTCGTTTTCTCCACACAGAATATTTGTCTTCAAGTCATTTTAACATTATTAGAGGGTGATAGAGATACAGGGACCCATTTGGAGTAATTTTATATCATCATCATTATAGTCAGCTTTAGAATTATGCTACGTGATTAGCCATTTCTTTAACTAACAAGTGGAGAACGACAAAGGATCAAATAATAGCAGTATGCGGAGGGGGAGAGATTTAGATGAGGATGCAAGAATCGAGTCAATTTAGTGGTAATTCTTGAATTTGCATGGTTAACCGTCCAGCTTATGCCACGTATAATGGAAAGACTGTGTGGAGGAGTACTGAAAATCCACCAGGACCCCCCAAGAATAAACGAAGGGATAATTTGAGAAACCTCCCTGACATTTCTGATAATTTCACTGAGCTACCCTGAAATTTGAAAAATTACACTTCCCTCCCTTGATTTGATAGTTTTAGTAACATAACCTTAGAATAATATTTGACTGGATCAAATTTTTAAATGAATATCCAAAAATGCCCTCGTATAATGAGTTTTAATTTATTTTTCTATACAATTATAAGATTATCTAGTGTAATTATAAGAAAAAAGGTGCCAAAGTTTTCATATCCACACATACTATGTGGTACACAACTATAATAATAATTTTATCACTATGATAGGATACTTTTGATGGTATTTTATTGATTTATAAGATAGAAAAAAATATTAAAATAATTGATTTAGAGTTTATGAATTTTTGGAGTAGTGGAATTATCATAATTTAGCAATGATTTTGGGTCATTTCTTTTTGATTTATTGTTAATTTTAATACCAAAAATAGAAACAAATATTAAGAAAAAATATTGAATTACATATAAAGTTAACTCATAAAAAAAATCACTAATTCAACATTTGGTTACAATAGAAACTAGAGGTCATAGTGATAGTTCTACAGTTTTATTGGCGAAAAATTAAAATAAAAAGGAATAAGAATAAAAAATAATGAAAAAATAATTTATAAAGTCATTCTAAGTATAAGTATACCAAACAAGGAAATTTCATTAATATGTTTAAGGGTAATATTGTCATTTTAAATGATAAGGAAGGTATGTGCAATTTTAAAAATCTCAAGGGAGCTAAATAAAATTATCAAAAACCTCAAGGGAGTTTTCTGAAATTATCCCATAAAAGAAACATTCCACATTCCACATTCCACATTCCAGCACAGCGAGAGAATCAAGTGAACTGAAGATCTCTTTGGTCCTACTTGCAGAAATACCTAGTGCCCCTATGCTAAGAATGACAATTCAGAGTCGGCCATCGCTGAATATGCAGCAAGGCAGGCCTTCAAATCATTTGACACGGAGGGCTCCAAGTCAAAATAATCAAGCTACCGCCAGAAAACAACGGATTTGAAAACTCAAGCCATTTGAAGATCAATTCTGAGGGCGGAATCCCGGAGCTGTCAACAACAACTCTATAAAACTAACAAACATGAGAATATGGAATCGGACACGAGGAGTTGGAAGTAAGGAGAATTGCGCATATTATTCAATCAATGTGCACGTAAGTTAACATCGGATCGAAATCTTCCATGCACCTTTTTCTTTTGTAAGGAAGGAAATTGCGCAAGACAAGTTTGAAGCAAGTGGAATGACAACCAACCGACTGATCGAGGATTTTTTTTCTTTCTTTTGAGTAGGAATGTCGAGAATCCACATGTCATGGGGGGATGACGTGATGGCTTGTGGAAAAAAAATTTTTGGCTGTAACTTATAACTTCAACCTTCTTTACCTATCCCAGTGGAAAAATTAGCACATGCCAATTATTCCTCTGGTGAAAAATGGAAGGAACGCAGTAATTATAGTTTTTCACTTTTTTGTGAAAAAGTCCAATCAAAAGTCCAAGGAGACATTGGAATGGGAAGCAGCATTGCAGAGGGTTGAGTTCGATTGGGTTCAAAGGATACCCGTAACGTACTCGGTAGTGTTCAACAAAACTACATTTTATATGGACTCACCTGTTGGTGAACGATCTGCTGGGCTTTTCTTGCATGTTGGGCCAGAAAACAGAAACAGATGTTGCACTTGACATCACCAATTTTCCGCTGCTTGATTGAATTGTATATTCTCAAATTGCTTAGAACAGACAAAAGTCTTGCTTGCTGGTAAAGAATGCCAAGAATGAGCTGCTCAAAAAAGGCCATAATAATGATAAGATATTTCACCGGAAAAAGACCAAAAAAGGGTCATGAAAAAGTTTGGAACCTCTTCTTCTGTTTCTCAAATGGTTGCATGTGCATATGTTTCCCTTTTAAAGATGGAGGCTCAATTGCTAAACAGTAGTAGTACTGAGGGGGCAGTATCAGAGAAAGTGGGGCAACAAAAATTACTAGATAAATTCATCTCTAAATCAACATGATTCCCGAAGAAGCTACGTGATCTGTCTCTTGTCTGTATGAATAAAGTTGCCTGGTTTATACTGTCCAGACAAAACCATGCACGCAATCATGTTCTGCTTTCTTGAGAGCTTTTTGAGATGGTTGTCCGGTGACAACCCAACAGTATAGATTCCTCGCAAAGCCTGGAACTCCATTGAATACCCTACCGACTTAATTATTTGTATGATCGTTAGTGTTTGCCTTAAATTTGTATGGTTCTTTAAGCTCAGTGTAAATTAAAGAACCATGACCAGTGGAGGAAAGTTAATCAAATACGAAGATGATAGTCTAGCTCAGATAAAATTATAACAACAATTTACATCCGAGGATCCTCGTCTGCAGTTTTTTTAATTACTTATATAACAAGAATTCGTGCTACTTAGGAAAATCATCGGCTTCCTACTAGTAATTCACATATCTATCTAACGTCAAACCAAATACTCCACTGGCTTTGAAAGATTTGGATATATGTTTGTGGTGGTTCGAAGTCTCCTTAGAGTTACATTCGAAGGTCCATTTCTAGATGTTCGTTCAAAAATTTGCTCAATCACATCATGTTACACAACTTTGAGTTGAGGTATAAACAAATTTGAAACCGGTCGAGGAAAAAGAAGAAGAAGAAGATGTGAAATGTGAATTGTTTAATCCGTCATATGTACTTATAGGAGCCAATAACTTGGCAACAAGTGTGATGGCCATGGTGGTTGTTCAAGTGAGGTCCATATCACGTGGCCCTGATCCATTTCTAGAGCAACTGATGATTTAACAACAGAAGCTTGACCTCACATCGCAATCCAAAGAAAGGTGTAGATTCCTGGTACAGTAATGCTGGGTTTGCTGCTGATACTTGTTGGAATTAGTTCTTCTGGAGGCTAAACTACAAGAAGATGAAGCCATAACAAAGAGGACCTGCTCAGCTCCATTGAGAAGCCCAAAAGAGGACAAATGAAATGAAGTACTATAGGATTCTTTGATTGACGCCCTGCCGCTGCCACTGCCAGCAAATCTTTGCACGGCCATCCGTGCTTGGATTGGTTTTTGGTCATGGGCTTTCAGGCAACAGACAGGGCCTTCTCGACCCCTCATACAGCAGAATTCACATGGCAAAATATTGTGGTAGTTTGTCGTCTTTCTACTGATGATGGGGTTTCAACGAAAGATTGGAAGAAGTATAATAATAAGAGAAAATTGGGAATGGTTTTTCAACATCTGCTTGTTACTTAACAGATCATCCTGCAGCACAATTTGTAAGAAATCCTCGTTATTGATTGTTTGCACCGTCTTCTTCTTTTAGATATGTCAGATATTCATTCATTCAGGGAGGATGGCTCTGGAAAACATGTGACTAACGAGAGGCAATCATGAACACAAAAAGTATAGTAGTATTACTTATAGCCTACGTACGACAGCTCCATCTTCCTTTTTTGTTGCTTAGCTTAATGGGATAGAATTCATTCTTATGGAAAAGAATCTCTGATACGTGTTGCATTCTCATTTTTCCGTCCGTATCTGAGCCAGAAGCTAGCCCTGTTTCAGACTTCATCATCACCGAAACAAGCCAAATCCATGTCTGCATATGAAGTGCTGTTCTAAAAGTGGGATGGCCTTTTTAACAGTCTTGTCATCACTCATCCTTGGAGAGGGAATCTGCCTCAGAAACAAGCGAGCATTGCTGCATCAGCAGATCACACACATTTTGGTCTCTCAATAATTTTGGCTACTATCATATAGATATATATATATATATCTGATAAGTTCCCTACCCTACTATTTTGTGTAGCATGTTATTATTAGAAATGCACAACCTTTTCCTGTGAAAAGTACGTCAACTCTCTTTAATTCTGTTCTCTCAAGATGGTCCCTTCTATAACATCAATGTTCCACTTCAGCATTCTTGCCTGTGGTTTCTGCTCAATAATTATTCAGGAGAATTACTATTACATCTTCCCTCCAACTAATATAGTACTTAATAAATTTCTCGATTATCTTGTCCACCGTTATTGTAAAACTCACAGGCCTTGTTTGGATTACAATAATATATTTTTCTTTGGGAAGGTGTTTGATAACTTATACAACTACTACGAGCATCTCTTACGGCCAATTGTCGCCTGTGACACATGCGGTTAAGGAATCAAACGTGTCAGATGAACAAGAACGAAAGATACAAAATTCCAACTTTCCTCAAAATTTAATTTAGGAAACGCCGAAGACGCTCATGACGTGTCAAAATTAGCATCGCTCGAAAGCCATCGTGCATGGTTAGAGATCTGCAGAAAAAAAGCATCCATATTTATCATGGAAGCTTCTTGTGACGAGAATCTCTTCACCAACTGCAAAAAACATGTGTCTCTGGATAATGCAGTGCCATTTGAACATCCCAGGACAACGTTAATTGTTGGATCTGTTTTCCTTCTTTTTCCATTCCCAAAAGCCTAGAGCCTACCAGTAAAAGACAATGAGTCGTCTAGTCGTACTCGTCATAATTTGGTGGTTCAGCTGCTCAAATCACTTTGCTGAGGACCTTTCGCCTAGCCTGCTTCATCATGAATTACTTGGTCAGATCTGTATTTTGGGTCTCATTTATTTGGAAGAGGCGCAGGAACGGTTGCTGTAGTTCCTGACCGTTCACGGACAATATTTGATAAAAAAAAATTGTACGGTTTAGATCTCATCTTATATCTCGTTTTTAACAATATGTATGGGATTCACAAAATTTTATTCTAAAATTGCACGTTGTTGAAAGTAAGTTACATCATGTACAAATAGAATTATGTCGTGTGCAAAATGCACACAATCTTTAGAAACGATTGCACCTGCAACCGTTCCTGCTCCTGGTCCAATTTATTTCTATGTTTGTGTTTGGAAACACGTCCCCGAGTTGAGAAATGCATTTGTACTAGGTATAATTATAATTAGCTCAACCGCCAATTTGTCCCATAAAACCACAGAAGCCAAAATCACTCTGGACCACAAAAGAAAAGTAAAACAACTTGAAAAGTTGCGTTTTAAGTAGGGGTGTTTCGCGAATCGGCTTGCGAGCGGCTCGAATACGAGCTCGAGTTAATTAAGTCGATCTCGAGCTCGAGTTCGAGCTCAAAAACATTAAGTTCGTTGGTTCGCGAGCTCAATTATATATTTATTTTTTATTTTAATAGTAAAATTACATATATATTCCTAATATTTTATTATTTGTTAAAAAAATTATTGTTTTATTCATTTTTAAAAATAAATAATTATTTTTTATTTTTTAAAAATAAAAATAAAAATAATAATTATTTTATTTTTAAGCTCGAGCTTGATATTTTGAGCTCGTCGAGCTCGAGCTCGAATTCGAGCTTCACAAAATTAACTCGAGCTCGGCTCGATTAGCCAAAACTCGATTCGAGCTCGGCTCGTTTGCACCCCTAGTTTTAAGAGATCAATGCTATTGCCCCTCGGATTGGCTCGAATGGTTTTAGGGTAATCTCTTTAAATCCTAAGGTTGCGTGTTCGAATCACTTCCCCTACCGTTTTGTGTATTCTTGATAGTGGGGTGGACAAGTGCAGAAAAATTAGTCCGATAAAATTGGGATACTCCTTGCGTCGACGAAAAAAAGAAGAAGAGATTAATGCTATTGCGCTTCAGACATTGGTACGCTACAATATCTCCACAGTTCTGCAAGGCATTCTATCCCATCTCATACGCCAATACCTGCATTCGTACACACTTGATAGCCTGCTGCATAAAGGGTTTGTGTGGAAAGAAAAAAAAAATACTAATTTTAAGTTATTTACAGATTATTTGTGTCTGATGAATGCTAATAAAGTCGAGAATGTATGCAAAAAGGGGAAAGAAGAATACTTTTAAATTGTTATTTGTTTGTTGTAATTCAAAAAAAAAAAAAAAAAAAAAAAAAAAACATGTGTCAAACTCAAACCGTGGCAATTAGAGTCATATAGTTCAACTGGAAGGTGCACGAGAGTGGAAGACCACATCAATGATCAAACTTCAACAAATTCCTGAGACAATCGAACTGGACCAACGTCCCCACTGACAAATAGACACACGGGGCCTGCAGCCTTGATCCCAGACTGCAACTCACCATCGGACAGCAACTACATCAAGAAAATCAGTTCAAGAGATCGCACCAGCCCTTGTCGACTTCATCAAATTGCTTAATATCTCATCCGATTTTTTGTGCTATTTTGTCGACTATATCAAAGAAATTTTCTCTCAGACGATTTTCTATTAATTTGGAAATGTGAATTTTCCTTCCCCGGAGAAGAGAGATAATAGCTCCAAATTCAGCATGCGTACCAACATACATCTGTAAGCAACTTATGATGAACCTCCTTAATAGTAGTATAATCGTATTGGTGACTAAACTAACTTGATGATTGTATGTGGATAATTATTCGATGTTTGTGCTACAAAAAGGAAAACAGAATTACGATTTTCTTTCCCTTTCCTGCACTTAAGTGCTTGGATTGACTCACATTTTGTGATTTTCGACTAGTAAAAATGTTCATCGGGAATTATAAAGAGGCAGGGAAGGAAATTGAAAGCATTTGCCTTTTCAGAACGTGACTGCTTAGAAATATGCATAATTGGATGCGGGACTGCCTGACCTTGATGTTAAGGGACTTGCATCGCGCCATTGATAGCGCCAGAAGCCTTCTTATAAATATAGGAAACGTGTGGAAGTTATTGCCTTTCCAAAATCCTATAGAATAGCGTTGATGTCGATTAGGGAATTTATCCATTTACTTTAGAGATACTCGTGTTAATTAAACTGAAGGTTAAAATCGAGATGAATGGTTCCAACTAAATCTCAAGATTTGATTTCATTTTAACTCGTTCATCGATTGAGTGTGAACCAAATTCTAATTGGATTTTAATTAGTTAACTAATTAATATAATTACATTATTTCTTTTTTTGTTGCATTCCCTTTTATCATTAGTCGCTACATTTGCATTCCGCTAATCCTATAGAATAGGAGATTAGGAATTGGTTGTTTAATATAGGGAATTCACTGGTTATTAATTAAGGTTGGGGGCAAGATTAGCGTAGGGAAAGTAAAAAGTTTAAAAACTAAATCATTAATAGGACATGGACAGATTCCTTTTTTGTGTGGTTACTTGTAGTTCCCAAAACCATCCTTGCATGTGCAAACACACGCAATCTTTTTTTGTAAAAAGCCTTTTTTTTTTCCCTTTTTTGTGCTTAAACGAGAGGGACGGTTCGGAACATCTTACTTACACTCCCTCTCTTCAATTACTATTTCTGCTCATATAAATATACATAATCACTACTATTATTACATTTTCTTTAATATTTAATTACTTTTTCTAAATTAATTATTCTTTCTCAAAAAAATTAACAAGCAAAACTTGTCTCTAACGAACGAAATGAATGCTGGCGGGGCACTTGTTTGTCGAAACTGATAAATTAATTTATCATAAAAATTTGTTCTCCTGATAAGAAAAACGGGGTCCTAGTTTCTTGAAAGCTACATTGGAAGCTACGGAATGCAAGGCGAGATCATGCGTTGTACCAAGCGAAAGGGCAAAAATGATTAGGACACGAAAGATCGTCCGGTGGAACTTCGTGCAATAGAGAGGACGAATCACTTGTCCCGTCAATATTACAAAATATGGAGAACGTACCGCTGCTGTATCTATCACGTTCATCATCGTCCCAAGACCAAGAGAAGAGAGAGCGCTGAAGCTGGACAGAGATTATTGTGGCGTGGTGTACTGGCAAGTGAAGTAGGTTGGACACCGGAAAATGAAAATACACAACCACCACACCCAACACCTTTAATATGCTGGCAGAGTTGAACCAATTCTACAAATTTGATGACCCAATTTGGGATGCTTTTGATTTCCAATTTTTGCTTAATTATTCTTAGTTCTTGAATTGGTCATCAACGTCTTTAGTACACCAAAACGTTCAATCTTCTATAAAATCAAGAATTAATAATTTGGTTGTCTTGAGCTAAGGAAAAAAAGGGTCTGAATTCGTATGGTTTTCCTCCAAAATTGGATTCTGTGCAATGGAAATGTTAATAATGATTGCTACATGATACTAATACATATTTGTAGATACAATATAAAATTTTAGTAGTTAGTTGAAATGTCATTATGACGTCTTAGTCAATCACTATCTACTTTAGTCTTTAGTCCAAAAAAAAATAAAAGAAGAAGCGGATTTTGTGCATTTCTTGATTAGCGTTGGAGAACCTATTAAACATTAGACCAAAGCTACTTTTTTTTTTTTTTTTTGTCGAAACGTTGGCTTTATATATATAAATCCGTAAACTTTACAGTATTTGGACAAGGGTCCAATCAAACGGACAAACTGTCCCACAAGATCACTTATGCCTAGCATCTAAGATTGGGATTCACCCATTCTTCATCTACCAAGATGTTTAGAGCATAAATGTTTAGACCAAAGGTACTCAAAACTGTCTTTCATTTATCTTTCTAAAATAAATGAAAAGCAAAACCACTTAATCTAAAGGATGATAAATTTAACAAAATAATTTAATGAAGTTTTAATTAAGTATCTATTACTACTACAACATCAAATTGCCCTTTTCATTTGCGCGGCCAAATAAAAAAATCCAGCTTCAACT
Source organism: Coffea eugenioides (assembly GCF_003713205.1). NCBI lineage: Eukaryota > Viridiplantae > Streptophyta > Magnoliopsida > Gentianales > Rubiaceae > Coffea > Coffea eugenioides. The sequence goes on from NC_040041.1 coordinate 3,402,489, forward strand.
CCTTTCCTTCTTTTGTCTTTTTATGGTGGACCACGCCCCAAACTAGTGGTTAAGGATGCCAGCCAATCAGTTGATAAATTAATGCTAATTTTTGGTAAAGCCAAATTTTAGGCTTGATGTTTGGATTGCAAATTTTTTTTTTTTTTTTTTAAAATTTTTATATTTTCTGTAAACATATTTTTTAATTATTATTTTTTATTTAAACACATATCAAATTCTAAAAATTCTAAAAAATAGCATAAGAGAACTAAGCTCACAAACAAATTATTACTACTTGTTTCTTTGTCTAGTACAAAAAGTCTTCTTCAGACAAAAAATTGGAGTAAGAAAGAAATAGAGTCGTGTAGACTAATATATAAGTATTCTCTAGTCCGTTAAGAGTATAGCCCTTATTGGCTTACTCCCACCCCCATGGAAATGGAGAAGAAAAGTAAAACCCTCCCCATCAATTCTCGAACCAAGCCGCGTTTGACCTTGTAAAACCCGCCCACCAAACCTCCTCGATTGCTTGGAATTCTTCTCCTTCTTGGATCCCAGCTCCCATTCAAAGATAATAGTGGCATCTCATCCAACTCCCTGATTCATTTCTTCTTCTGGGATTTGAAAGTTCATTTCCATTTAGGGTACTGGCCCGGGTTCTTCTTTCTTTTCTTTTCTTTCCTGTATTTTTTTGGCAGGGTTTTGCAGGTTTGACTTCTGATCTGGGCCTAAAGAAGCCGTAGATGGCGGACATAGTGAAGCAGATCCTTGCAAAACCAATACAATTGGCCGACCAAGTGACCAAGGCGGCAGACGAGGCTACTTCTTTCAAGCAGGACTGTGCGGAGTTGAAAGGTAAAGCTGAGAAGCTGGCGACGCTGCTACGCCAAGCTGCACGCTCTAGCAGTGAACTCTATGAGCGGCCAACAAGGCGGATCATCATTGATACGGAACAGGCGTTGGACAGAGCTCTTGCACATGTGTTGAAATGCCGTGGGAATGGTCTTGTGAAAAGGGTTTTCGCCATCATCCCCACCGCCGCATTTAGGAAGATGTCTTCTCAACTTGAGAATTCGATTGGTGATGTTTCTTGGCTTCTCCGGGTTTCCACCCCGGCCGAGGACAGGGGTGACGAGTACTTGGGGCTTCCGCCTATTGCCGCGAATGAGCCTATTTTGTGCCTTATTTGGGAGCATATCGCGATTTTGATTACTGGATCCTTGGATGATCGATCGGATGCTGCGGCTTCACTGGTTTCTTTGGCTCGAGATAATGACCGGTACGGGAAATTGATAATTGAGGAAGGTGGGGTTGGGCCCTTGTTGAAGCTAGTCAAAGAAGGGAAGCTCGAGGGTCAGGAGAATGCTGCTAGAGCACTTGGGCTTCTGGGACGCGACCCTGAAAGCGTCAAAGACATGATACATGCTGGTGTTTGCTCGGTGTTTGCGAAAATCCTCAAAGAAGGCCCGATGAAAGTTCAGGCGGTGGTGGCCTGGGCGGTGTCAGAGCTAGCAGCTCATCACCCAGATTGCCAGGATCTTTTCGCCCAAAATAATATCATAAGGTTGCTTGTGAGCCATCTTGCGTTTGAGACCGTGCAAGAACATAGCAAGTATGCAATTGTTAGCAAGGCTACTTCGATCCATCAAGTTGTTTTGGCGAGTAACAATAACTCGTATGCTGCTAATAATGTTGCCCATAAGCAGGTTGAGGATGATGAAAAGAGCAGGCTTCCGCACCCTCTGGGGGATAGACAGCCCTATCAGATGCATAGTGTGGTTACTACTACCATGGCTATGAAGGATCAGCTTAAACAACACCAGCAAAAGCCGAGCGACGGAGCAAACCAGACGAGTCTTGCCAAGAGCAATGGGAATGGGACTGTGAAGCAGAATCATGTGAATCATCATCATCAGTCAAGTGTTCCTCTGTCCGGCGTGAATAATAAAGGGAGGGAGTTGGAGGACCCTGATACTAAGGCTTATATGAAGGCAATGGCTGCGAGGGCACTCTGGCAACTTGCCAAGCGTAATTCTCCCATTTGCCGCAGCATCACTGAATCAAGAGCTCTATTGTGCTTTGCAATCCTCTTAGAGAAAGGCTCTGAAGAGGTCCAGTACAATTCTGCGATGGCATTGACGGAGATTACCGCCGTAGCCGAGCTGGACGCAGAACTGAGAAGAGCAGCATTCAAGCCTAATTCACCTGCCTGCAAAGCTGTCATTGATCAATTGCTGATAATTATCGAGAAGGCTGATTCAGACCTGCTCATTCCCTGCATCAAGTCTATTGGGAATTTGGCTAGGACTTTTCGGGCAACAGAAACAAGAATGATATCCCCATTAGTAATGCTGCTTGATGAAAGAGAAGCTGATATCTCCAGGGAAGCTTGCATTGCCTTGAGAAAGTTTGCTTGCACGGATAACTACTTGCACCTGGATCACTCCAAGGCTATAATAAGCGCAGGAGGGGTAAAGCACCTAATTCAACTCGTCTACTTTGGCGAACATGTTCAGATTTATGCATTGGAACTTCTGTCCTACATTGCATTACACGTCCCAGACCATGAAGAACTTGCCCAGGCTGAGGTGCTTACAGTGCTCGAGTGGGCATCCAAGCAGGCATTCCTGAACCAAGATGACTATATAGAGAGTGTGTTGCAAGAGGCCAAGGGTAGGTTGGAGCTCTATCAATCCAGAGGCTCAAGAGGATTCCATTAGGTTCCATGTCAATGTGCACAATTTGTATCTTCTTTAAATTAAGAATTCATGTAATGGAATTCTATTTCTTATTTTTATGGAGTGTACATAAGATTACCTCTTACCTCTTATTGTAATTCTTTAGGCAAGATCTTTATTTGCCTTGTCATTTCTTCTTCTTCTTCTTTTTTAATTTTGATTTTTGGTTTCCATGTCTTGTTCTGTATCTCATTTTTGAGATGTAATATTACCTCCAAGACACAGTGTTAAGCATTACTTGGAGATATTCTTTAGTTTGGTTGAGGTTATGATTTGCCAAGAAAAAGAGGTTTTTTTTTTTTGAGGAACCAAGAAAAAGATGTTCATTTCCCCAAATTCTCTTGTGACAAACTGGAAACGAGGACTTTATAATGATAGAGAGACTCATGATGGCTCTACTGGAATTGATAAGGTAAATGTAAAGGCCCTGTTTCAAACCCCGTCGTAGTGGGCTGAGTCTTGACAGAAACAAATGCAGCGGACGAGAAGCAGACTTGTGAACCTGAGATTCTTTTTGCGTACAAAATGAATAGTCGGAGCAGCTGTTCAATTGCAGGGTACTACCACGTAACAGTTGAGCACGATCTTCGTTGATTTTCTTTTTGTCGTGTGGAATAATAACAATAATGTCTGAGAAACATAAAAAGAGGCAGAATATGATCGCTAATTTGTTGACTGAAAACTTTTAGGTGGACTTGTTCAATCTGACTTGTATAACGAGTTGTGGCTGCAACATGCTCAGTTATCACTTATCAAATGCACGTTGGCAAAACATTTACCTAATTCTCTCAAACTCCAACCACAACTATATGGTATATTCTTCTGGTTTATAACACGGATCACGACTTCTGCACCAAATTTTAGTGCATTGACCCTCATATTATGTTGGAATATAAGTTCTTCAGGGCCTGACATTTCAAAGCGTCTGTTATTCACTAGATTATTCAGGTTGCAGATAAAGAACAAGATGAAATGAAGGGTATGGGGTTGGTTTCTCAGGTCGGAAAGCAGAGGGAAGAGGCAACTAGCAGGGGAGGACCAATAACAACTGTTTGTCACTTCACTCAACTACTTCACATTATACCCCATTTTTGTAAAATGAACCTCCACGATGTAAAATGGCATTGATACACAAGCAATTCGATTCACCACACATAGAGTATTTTTCCATCTCTGTCACCATCACGAAAGCTTTACTACTTGTCTGGCTACTTAAAACACCTAATCAAACAGAGGCACCATACTGATGGCTCCTCGGCTCGCAATCCAGGTCCAGCCGGAGCTGGAGGTCTGAGTAGGGACCACTTAGGCCACTGCATAGCTGGCTTTAGCAGAAATCTAGGGCACGCTACAAATGTTCTAGCTGAACTCTGGGGAATAAGGGATGGCTTATCCCTAGCTTCATCTCTTAATTTGCAAAATGTTGAACTAGAACTTGATGCTACTACTGCTTTACAACTAATAGAATCTGCAGATATGATATCTCCTCTCATGAATAGGTTTCCATTATTTCTGACTGCAGATTCTTGATCTCTGAACTGCCGAGAGTCACTCTTAGGCATCTTTACAGAGAAGCAAATCATTGTGCAGATCATTTAGCAAAGCTGGGTGCTCAGCAAGATAGGACTTTTGTTTAGTTAGATTAGTACTAGAAGACATCAGGGGAACTTGCTTCTCCCATTCTGGACCTATAACTTAGTTTGAATTTAACATATGCTCCTCTTACCAAGGGAAAAAAAGAAGAAGAAGAGGGGTAACAGGAGCTCCCCTGTTACTTTGTGTTAAGAGAATGACAGCTCACTTGTCCCTTTCAGACAAGACCCATCATTCCTCAGAAAAGAATTGCAGGGAAAGAGGTTTCAGTGCTAACAGGCATGAATCTGAAGCAATCTCATGTGTCTGCATTAGCACAGGCACAGAGAAATGTAGACAGTTGAGTTCCATTAGTTTGTTCTTTGTTGTTAATCAGACATGAAAGTATCATTCTCCAACATTATGATACAGAAACCTCGTTAGTTCTTTAGAAGAATATAATAGCAGTTAATCTCAAGCAGGCAGTACCTTAGGAGATCAAAACTTGAACATACTCGATGAGCAAGAGCAGTTGCACTTGTAATGCATGAGTAGTACTGGAGGTAAGATACCTAACAATTAGTTGTCCTCGGTAGTTCTATCAATGAAACAGAAGGTGATGTTTCACAACCCTATCCCCAAAAAATATTCTATAATGCTGTAAAATAGATTAAACCAATTTAGTAATAATTAATCTGTCAAAAAAGGTATGCGAGGAACTACCAGAATGGTAGAATTGAGTTCCAGGACTTAAATATGCTAGTCTAGGGAGCTAGATATCAAGGAAATCGTACAAGATGCTGACTTTACCTTGGCAGTCAGAAGTAGGAACTCTGATGAATAAGGATCTTGAAGAAGAAACAGCATTCTAATTGTAACTTATCATGTGTTGGCATTCCGTGCATAAGCTGGCATTCCAAAGATTCTTTTGTAGCCAATTTCTTGGTTTGATTATGGGCTGTGAGTTGGATCATGCGATGAAATCAGGTAGGAGATTATCCAGGAAGCATTTTAATCAAATTGACAGTGCATGTAGAAATCCTTTCTTGCCTCCCTTCAATGTTGCCATCATCATTATCCTCTTCTTCCTTTTAATTCTTTATTCTGTTTTTCATTTTTCCCTTCAGGACATGCAGATATAAGTTAAAACATGAATTCGTAGGAGAAGATAAACTAAAAAAGAAAAAAAAAACCTGTTCTTAAGACCAACTAAAACTGAGGCTAAACTAAGTTTCACTATTTAGTTGGTAAATCAAATTATTGGCTAAACTAACAGGCTGAGTCAACTACATATGTAGCTATAAGCTAAACTTTATTGCAGGAAATCATCACTTGACTGTATTAACAATTGAATTTCTGATTCACTAAACCAACTAAAAAGAAATTGCTTAAACTAGTTAAGCTTTAGGCTAAACAAACATTGACAGTAACTGGTTACAACTGCTGCTAGATAATTTTATAACCCTGACTCTCATCTGTACCGTATCAACCGTAATTTGAATTTTATCTACAAGTTTATCTCAAGATAATTGATTGGTCACCTTATGACAACAAGAATAGCATAAACTGGACAAATCGTGCTGAAGACAATAGACACTGTTACTCTGAGACTATAAGTTAGGACAGGAGTGAACCAGTATGTATACTAATATATAACCAAAGAGAGTATTAGAAAATGGATGAAACATTTTAGGGCTGTTTAACCTGCATAAGAATTCTGTTTCCGGATGTATCATAAACAGAAAAGGAAATACATGCCAAACTCATCCATGAAGAAAGGAACAATTGCAGACTATGAAATATTTATGCATTGGAGGTCTTAATTTTAAACAAAAATTTCCAATTTTATATAATTTACAAGACCACATTTTTTTTTCAATGGTGCAAGTGAGAGAGATCGAACCTACACTCCCTCTCCCAAACCCCCCATTTACAAGACCACATAAAAAACCGAAAGAGAAGAAACTATTCATCATCTGCCCTTTCAATCAAAAACCACGGTCATAAATTGCTATAGCAACAACTATATATACAGCATATATCATTAGTTTTATTAAACATCTGAATAAGATTAAAAGTCAATAATTTTTTGTTTTCTACAAACAAATTTTTCTAATTTATGAGCTGTTGCATTACTAGTTACGTAATTATTATACCCTCATTTGCAAATCAATGAATCTGACAAAAAGAAAAAACCATCTAGACTCTTGTAATTGTTCTATGCCTTCCTCCTCCGGAACAGCTCAAGAGAAACTCGTCCCAATCAAACAAGCCATTAACATCAACTTTTACCAGGGATTCGAAATACCAGCTTAGCCCCAAAGAGCAAATAAACGAAAAAGGCACTACTCACATGTGAGATAATTGATATTCCAGCCCAGCTAAGTTAAGTATAATTTTTTTTAAAGCCCTAGTTAAGTACGTATAATTTTTTTTAAAGGTGGAATTCAAGATAATTTATTTTAAAGCAAAAATTTCCCAAATTTTATGTGAGCACACTTGAATTTTAGATACCAGAGAGATAAAAATACAAAACAACAAGAGTAGTTTTTGGATAGGAGATTATTAACCCATTTCTTCATTTGGTAAAGTATCTACCAGCTAATTTTCCATGAGCTACCACTCAGCACCCAGTCGTTATGTGAAAAATGTGAAAGTTCTCATTTGAATTGCTATTCTTTAGAATTTTATAAAAAAATATATTATAACGATTTGACGTATATAAGATAGAAAGATAATTCGAAAAGGTATTAACAATTTTTCCTTTAAAAACTACAATTCCTACTAGAAAAATATTGAACAATGGCACTTTGCAGCTCCGCTATCGGGTCTCTGTCAAAATTATCAACTTTCTTTATAATTCCAGATAAATTTCCCTAATTACTCACGGTGATTTTAGAATGTATTGATTGTGAGTGTGTTTGAATTGCTGAATTATCTCACATAATATTTCGCTTGCTAAATTACTTTAAATAATTACTCACGATCATTATTTTAAATAACATTCTATTCAAACACATTGGGTCCCGGATATATTACTCAAAAGAATCGGGGCAATATGTCCAATCAATTAGAATTAAAAAAAATTCTGTCCTTATCGTTACGAGCATATAATTCATGGGGAGATAAAGAAATATATCGAACTGAGTATCTATACGTTCTTCTCCTCTCAAGGAAAGGGACAAAATGACATTATACATAACATATCTGGATAGAAAATTAAAAAATTCAATTTAGGATAGCATTTCCAAAGACCGATATTGCTTGATTTCTGTTACTTTAGCACCCTCGTGTGACCATTCACAATTGAGATCTTTTTGCCCATGGAATCAAGAAAAACAAAATATTACAACCAACCTTTTGGCGACAGATTGAGACTGCAATATACAGAATCAATGAGGTTAAGATTTTAGAGTCATACATTTACTATATTGCTTATCCTCAATGCCAGCCACTGCATTGCCTTTCAAACCACATCCACCCAATCCATAATCTCAATACAATCTTGCATCCCACTTCTTCCTTTTGCACCCCCTTCTTCGTCAAAACATTAATCTTTACTTTGCTATCTTCTTTATACCACCACTTCACTTCTCGCTTATTTTCTTCTCCATCTTTTTTTTTTTTTGTACTCTAATCATCATGGCTACTGCAGTCACTGCTGCAGTGTCACTTCCATCCTCCAAAACTTCTGCTTCTCTTTCATCCAAAACATCAATTATCTCACCAGAAAGAATCAATTTCGTTAAGGTTTCTGCGATTGCCTTTCCCTTTTCTTGCCATTCTTAACATTTGATTCTCCTGAAAGAATCAATTTTGTCTAATGCGGGCTACATTATCTATCTGCGCAGGTTCCTCTGTACCATAGAAATGTGTCTATAGGCAGGAAATTGGTTTCAATCAGAGCTCAGGTCACCACTGAGGCCCCTGCGAAAGTACAGAAGGTTTCCAAGAAACAGGAAGAAGGTGTTGTGACAAACAAGTACAAACCAAAGGATCCATATATTGGCAGATGCCTCCTTAACACTAAGATCACTGGTGATGATGCGCCTGGAGAGACTTGGCACATGGTCTTCACCACTGAGGGTATATATCTTAAGATGCTTCTTGCTTCGTCAGTCAGTTTTAGTATTTATTTGATGGCTACATTGGAATTGCATCAGCTTTTGATTTTAAATTGTATATTTTAGTCCACTTTACCTGATCATCATATTGGATTGATCAGGGGAACTCCCTTACAGGGAAGGTCAATCAATTGGGGTTATAGCAGATGGAGTTGACAAGAATGGAAGGCCTCACAAGCTGAGGTTGTACTCAATTGGTAGCAGTGCTCTTGGTGACTTCGGGGATTCCAAAACTGTATGTGTTTGTGGAACTGTAGTCATGTTTGTTGTATTTACGTTCACTACTTTTTGAGGCACGATTATGAGCCGATGCCTGAAATTATAATGCAGAGATGACCTGAGTCTAGGTTTTGATTGCAATCTGAGCAATTTAGCAGATAGCACCATGCTTATATATTCTCCTCCTTGTTAACAATGGTGTTCCTATTTTATGCTATTGAAACAGTCGTACCTTAATCCTTTATATAGGTATCTCTTTGTGTCAAGCGGCTTGTCTATACAAATGACCAAGCGGAAATTGTTAAAGGAGTTTGCTCAAACTTCTTGTGTAAGAACTCAGAATTCCCTGATGTATATTATTTCATAACATTAGTAAAAGAAAAAAACTGTTGTGCATAATTTCAACGAGGTTCTAGAAGAATGTAGAAGTAGCTTGTAATTGTCCTTGTGTGGAACTTGGATTGTTGCTTTGCATCAGGCGATCTGAAGCCTGGAGCTGAAGTAAAAATCACTGGACCTGTCGGGAAAGAAATGCTAATGCCAAAAGATCCAAATGCTACCGTTGTTATGGTATGATATGTGTCACGTTATACATTGTGTTATCATTTACTTCATCACGATGTGTATATTTCAGCCATCCAATAGATGAGCATTTTTATGATTCAAATGCATCCTTGCAGCTTGCCACTGGAACAGGAATTGCTCCTTTCCGTGGATTCTTATGGAAAATGTTCTTTGAGAAGCACGACGATTACAAGGTAAATTGTTATTGCCAGTATTCGCGACTCTTCGAAGATCCCTTGAAAAAAATTGTACAGGAGAGGTGTCATCAGGGAAGAAACGGAAAAGTCTTGTTTCGTTTGTTGAAAAAAAAAAAGAAAAAAGAAATGTCTTGTTTGGTTCCAGCTATCTTAGTGTATCTTGTTTTTGTGTCATCGAATATCTTGTTTTTTGTTTCCATAGGGATGGGAAGCAAAAGGTTGAGCTTAGTAGTTGGGGAATGACCATTTCAACGCTTATGTGATGTTTATCTGGTGTAATTCTTGTGAGAAACTTATTTCACAGTTTTCTCAGCAGCTTTTAGAGCTAGCAGCGTTTACAACTAGTTGTATCTTTGTATCCTGACTAGTCAACATTTCCGTCTAAAATAGTAGTGTATTACAAACACTTCTTCTGTGAATAATGCAGTTCAACGGATTGGCATGGCTTTTCTTGGGTGTTCCCACCAGCAGCTCATTGCTATACAAAGAGGTAAAAACATCAGTAGTGACAATTTAACACTACTGAGTGCAAGGTGCAAGGTGACCTTAACACTAGTTGTTATGCTTGTTAGTATTAGTTGAGGACATTTTTTGTGTGTTAATGACTGCGCCAGGAATTCGAGAAGATGAAGGAAAAGCATCCAGACAACTTTCGACTAGACTTTGCAGTGAGCAGAGAGCAAACCAACGAGAAAGGTGAGAAGATGTATATCCAAACCAGGATGGCTCAATATGCAGAAGAGTTGTGGGAGTTGCTCAAGAAAGACAACACCTTCGTATACATGTGCGGGCTCAAAGGCATGGAAAAGGGAATTGATGACATTATGGCGTCATTGGCTGCTAAAGATGGTGAGATTGTGTCGACATCATATTTCGTCTTTTTCTTCCCAGTACTCAAACTTTTCCTTCTGCCTTTCTTTCAGGGATCGATTGGGCTGAGTATAAAAAGCAGTTGAAGAAGGGCGAGCAATGGAATGTGGAAGTCTACTAATTTTTGCTTTCTTCTTGTACAAAAAAATAAATACATGTCCATTATGTGATTTTCTCTGCGTTCATGTACATAGGTAACTCTCTTTCGGTAATATTATTTTTTTCTTCCTTTTCTTATACTTTCTTCTTTTGATTTTCGATTTTCAACTCCTTGTACTGCTGTTGACTCTCTGAAGATCCCTAAAGTTTTGAGGGGCCGGATCGTGACCGATACGAAACTTGAATCCCTTTCCGCAGGTTTTTGTTTCTTGATACATTAATTTTTTTTTTTGTGGTTGTAACTGTAGATTAACACAGAATTAGTATTTTAGGCCGGGTGTAGCACGGATTTATATTTTAACTAAAAGAATAATATAGTTTTATATTAAATTTTACTTGAAAAAAATCCAAAAATTTCGAAGTGGCTCTAATTTTAGAGCCAATTTCTACCTTAAATGTGTTTTCATAAATAAAAGAAACTATGAAACTGTTTGAAGAATTGTTGTGTTTAATTGTCATATATATATATATATATTTGCAAATTCATATATTGTTTCTCCTATTATAGAAAAATTCCTTTCTTTAAAAGTTGAGATAGCTTGGGTAGGATTTTAGTTGGGATAGCTGTACCAAAAGATTAGAATTTTTTTTTTGAACTTATTAGTTAATTTTGCTAATTAGCTAGATTGTTTGAATTTGTATGTATAGATGAATTTGGATTAGGCCCTACAAAGTAGATCAAAGTGTTGATTCAGTCCTTGAAAGCGAATTAGTCCAAAATAAACCCTCCAATTTGGAAACTTATTTGTTCACAGATGAGCCTTAACATCAACTCGTTTTCGGTCAATTTCTTTTACCAATTTTTAGTGGTAATGTGACAGCCAGCTACTAATTTTGGGGGGATTTTGAAGCAATTAATTTCCTGCCACGACGAAATTTCTAATTTTGAGGGGTGAATTAGGAACTTTCTCGTTGCTGAATGTCTCTCAACTCTCTACAAAACGGCAACTTCTCTTTAGAATTTTGGTTGCCCTTTTAATCATTGCTAAGCGCACAAAAGGACTTTGAACAGATACAACAACTGATCATTTGCTAGAATTATAGATTTACACGAAAGTTCCAAATTGAGACAAATTTGGAGTCAAATTACAAAATGAAACCGAGTTTTGAATCAAATTGTCTTTTCCTTTTAATAAATTCCTCTGTCGAGAGAAAATGGGAAAAAAAAAAAGGGGGGGGGGAACACTAACTTTAAGATGCCAAACCCACTCGACCAAAAAAACCCATAAAATCCGCTGGAAGGAAAAGTTTTTTCCTTCTTTCTTTCCATAAAAATTTTTCCAAGTAAGTATGTGCAGCCCTAAGTAACGAGAGCCCATTCACTAGTGGAGTGGTATTTAGTAATACTCCTCGCTTAAGCAAACTCTAAAGCCCCGAATAGCTTATTAGGGTTGTCCCCTCTATAAATTACTGCCGGTATCTTCCTAAATCTGTCTTCTTCTCTCAATCTAAAAGCTATTTCTATATATCTACATAGATTTCGCCCCCAACATCTAGGGCTCTTTTTTTTTTCTTTGTTTTGGGGTTCGGCAATTCAATGGCGGAGGAGAATACTAGGTCGAGGGGGGTGGTGGTGAAGTTTCGGGATGACAAGGGTTTCGGCTTCATCAAGCCCGACGATAGCAGCGAGCATCTCTTCGTTCATCAATCTGAGATCAGATCTGACGGCTATCGTACCCTTAGGGAGGGTCAGCTTGTCGAGTTTTCGGTCATAGTAGAGGCCAATAAGACCAAGGCCGTTAATGTCACTGGCCCTAATGGAGCCCCTGTTGATAACTCCCGTGGTGGCCGCGGCGGCGGCGGAAGCCGCGGTGGCTATGGGTTTCCCGACGGCGGGTATAACAGGAGGAATGGGAATGGTTATGGGTTTCGCGGAGCCGCCGGCGGTGGCGGCGGCGGCGGCGGGGAGTGTTATAATTGTGGAAGGGCTGGGCATTTAGCTAGGGATTGTGATAGGATGCCCTCCTCTGGTGGCGGCGGTGGAGAGTGTTATACCTGCGGCAGGATTGGGCATTTGGCTAGGGATTGTGATAGGAGTGCTGGAAATGGTGGCAGCGGCGGCGGGGGAGGCTGTTTTAAATGTGGCGATTATGGACATTTGGCTAGGGATTGTTCACGCAGTGGTGGAGGTCGTGGTGGAGTTGGTAGTGGTGGTGGTGGTGGCGGTTCGTGCTTTAGGTGTGGGGAGCAGGGGCATATGGCAAGGGACTGTACCAGTGGCGGTGGAGGTAGCAGTGGCGGCGGTTACTCGAGGTTTACTATTGGTGGAAGCAAGTGCTACAACTGCGGGGAGACGGGTCACTTTGCAAGGGAATGCACTAACACCGCATGAAGAAATTGAATAGGAGGAACAATCATAGTAGCAGTTATGAGTTATCCTTTTCTGCTGTTATTAATTTCGTTCTTTAAATAGTTTTTGACATCCTTTTGCTTGCTAATGTTTTGGTGGGTTATATACATATGATAGTGATTTTGCGGAATAGCTTTTGTTATGATTGGCTTGGCGATCCACTGTTGTTTCTGTGAAGGAGAATTTTCTCTGGGATTGGTATAAAAGTATATAATGGTGGTTCAGTTTTGATAATGTCTTGAATATGGGCCTAATGGCAGATTTGGATTTTTTTTCACATTAATCTATAAAATGTCTTAAATTATCTATTTGGCAGATATTGTACTGCGATATTTACTGGTGCAACATAAAAGTCCTTTTGGTAAGGAGCTGTGATGGTGGTTCCTTCCCTGATTGTTGTGCTTTTGATGATGTTCTACTTAATGTTTATTGGAGTTAATTAGTTTGCATTAGCTGGTACTTCCAAGTTTGGCATTGGATCATCCTGTGTCTGTGTAGATGCTTTGATTATTGGCACTTGGATTCAGACCTTTTCTCTTGGTGCAATGGATGATTATGGTGACTAGATTATTATTTCAGTTTAAACCTTTATTTGGTTGGAATAAATCGGTAAATTTGTTATTCTTATTTTTTGGCATAATCAACATATTCCGGGGTGTGTTTTTTTAACTTGGTTTGGGAAGCTGAGATTCACAATCCTAAGGCAAGGAGCAAATCCTGAATCTATGAGTTTATGAAATGTCATTTGTAGTGGTACAGGAGAAAAAGAAAAGATCAAAAGAAAGCGGAAGAAGAGATTGGTCATAGTCTAGTTCTTCTAGGTCACTTCCATAATGAGCTGGTTTTTTGAAACTTTGCTTTCTTCTCCCGTTCAATTCTTTTTGTAAATCTCCAATCTTTTATTAATCAAAATAAAGTTGGGCACAATTGTTAGCCTACAAAAAGGAGCTGAATGCATTTTTGTGATTGTAACTAGCCAAATGAGTTTGTCTTGTCTCAATTTTTAATGACTTGTGTTGGTAGGGTCCAAATATCGAAGTGATAGTTCTTCTATCACTTGGATATGAATGTTGATAAGTGATGCATATTGGCCGTGCCGTGCCATTCAGTTTGTGTACGCTTGATCACTTTAGAGGTTGGAAAGCAATTCTAGGCTAGGATCCTATATCGGCAAAAATGAGTTTCTTGTGGTATTGTTTTCTTTCTGATCCGGAACACTATGGCATTGGGTCATTTGGTACCCAGCTATACAGTCACCCATGATTCAGTAAAACTGGTTATTGGATCTTGAATGTCGTTTCACTTGGCTTTCATTTAATAAGGAAGCGTAACTGAATTAGATGTTTTAACTGCATTGGTAAAGAAGCATATCCCTGTATTCTTTGAATAGGGACGTAGTCGTGTCTTTGCATGTCAGCATTCCAAACAGGTGAGCACCAGTCCTGAATTTTCATGGATTATTTGTCCGGTTTGTGTCCTAGATAGATATCAATGCTAGATGAAAGGATTCATTCTGTCTGGAGATAACTAATCCTTTAGTTTGTCAATGGAGCCCAACCTTGGAGTGATTGGTTGTTAGAATATGATCCCCCAACACTTAAAAAACCTATGTCTGGAATTGGTTTGGTTTAAAATCGTAGCCAATCTTCTTGTGCATAATTTCTATCGTACTGGTGGATACACTTGCATCATCCTGCTATGGTTGTTGTAAGTAGTTCGAAAGTATCAAAAGGAATCGAGCATTCGATGAAGCTTTTGGTTTGGGAGCACAAAACAATTTCGTTTGTTCCCTCAATGGAATTTGTAAGTAGGCGGAAGAGAATCATTCATTTCGTTGGAAACAGATTTCCGCAGTCGCTGGATGAATGCATCAATTGCCTCAGAGGTAGGCTTTGAAGTAGAAAATAGTGAAATATATAATGTAGTGCGGAAAAGAGGTTAAGTATGGAACTATTGATGTCGGAAATTGGAATGTTATCATTGATTCATAATTTTATGCTAACTATCTGAAATCTTTACATAAAGCCGGTTCATGACAGGCAGGCAGGTATTCTTATTTACAATCCTTCTTCGTCCAACACAATCCTCTCCTCTCCCTGATTCATTATAGCTTTACCTAATCCTGAAGAAGCAAATGCGCCATCATTATCCAAAAGATGTTTGCCCAAAAATAAACAAGAGGATTACGCAAGGTGGCTGCTAGGGGCATAAAACGCATGAGATGTAAGTGTTCATAGTTTTCTGTCGTGGATTCTTTGACTTCACAAGGTATGCTGGAGATTTGTAGCCGCTTCACATAAAAACCTGAGCCCAAGTCCGACATGGTGTGATCACACCATGTTAAGCGATAACATTTACTTCATGTCCAAGTTTTCATATTCATACGCACAAAAAAGGCACAAGCAAACAAACGGGTATACCGTTTTCCACACAGTAGAAGCAATCAAAAGACATTTTGTCCACAAATGCATGTGCAGGCTGAGGTAAAAAGCGTGTTCCTTCCTGCTTAAAAATCGTCGTCATGACGGTTGGTAAAATGGATTTTTATAGCCACATACTTCCGATACAAGTGCACCTACTCTTATCCAATGTCTCTGCATCTCACAGCAGCCAAGGCAAGGGGTGATGACTGATCATTAAAGTAGAATTATTAGTTTTTATGAGGACGAAAAGGAAATTATATAAAGTGGCAATAAAAAAAAAAAAAATTTTACGCCAAATCCTCTAATTTCACTGTAACGGCAGTAGGGTCAGCTAACATAATTAAGTGCGACTCACACAGACAGGCAAAACGTCATTGGGCTGAACCCGACGGCAGCAGCATCATCATCTTCCCTATAAATAAAACAATTGGAGCCCACCCACCCCTACCCTGCAGAAGCCCACCGTCCAGTCCCATGTCCATCTTGTCCAATGAGCTCTATTCCCAGCCCTTCAGTTCTTCAGGAGCCCACCGGAAACAGTACTAAAAATTAACCGTATCAAAACAGGCTAAAGTAAGATACTACTCGTAATATAAAGCATCTGATCCGATAATGATTTAGCTCCTTCGAATTTTCATTGATCCTCTTGAATTGACCTCTTTCTGTTTCTGTTTAGTGTAGGGCAGGAGTAACCATAGTATTGTTACTGCACCACTGCTGCTACAAGTTCCAAAATTCGTCTATTTAACTCCGCCAGCCTGCCTCCAATCTATGCCTCTCTCCCTCCCGCTGGCTCTCCACATTGACATCGTCCAAACACCAAACCTCTGCGCGTATATGTATTGAAATGCGTGATCCATAATTAAAACCACCATTACCTCTCCCTACTCTCAAAGCCCCTCCTCCTTCTCCACCCTGCAGACATCTTCGTCGACTTATACTTATACTCTGGCGGTGTATTCACGTCTCTCCTCCTCCTACCTCGGTTGCCGCCCACCTACCCACGTGACCTCCTCTGCATACACCCCCGTAACCGTACCACGTATATTCTCCCTCACATTCGTATCTCATTCCCCAACTTCCCAGCTAAAATCTCTCGGTCCGCCATTTCTCTCTCTCTCTCTCTCTCTCTCTCTCCGAGAAGAAATGGCTATGGCTAGACTTCATCCCTCCTTTTCACTCCTCGCATTTTGCTTCCTTTGTTCCGTTGCAGGTAGCTACTGTTTCTTTTCTTTTACTACATTAACAATCTTGTGATCAACCACACCTTTTTCTTTCTTTCTCGTACTCATGCATATCAATTATGTATCTCCTTGTTTTTGATCATGCAGGTGTGTTTTCTGCGACGTTTACGTTAGTGAACCAGTGCAGCTACACCGTTTGGCCCGGGATATTGTCCGGCGCGGGAACTCCTCAACTCTCCACCACCGGTTTCCCGCTAAACCCGGGACAATCAACTTCCGTTTCCGTCCCCGCAGGATGGTCAGGCCGCTTATGGGGCCGGACGCTTTGCAGTCAAGACCCCACCACGGGGAAGTTTACCTGCATCACGGGGGATTGCGGGTCCGGGACTGTAGAATGCGCAGGAGGAGCAGCTCCGCCGGCTACTCTGGCCGAGTTTACTCTGAATGGGGCTGGTGGGCTCGACTTCTATGACGTCAGCCTCGTGGACGGATACAATCTGCCCATGCTGGTGGTCCCACAAGGTGGGTCCGGAGGAAACTGTACGACCGCGGGCTGCGTCAGTGATCTCAACGGCGGGTGTCCGTCGGAGCTGAAGGTGATGAGCAGCAGCGGCAGCGTGGCCTGCAAAAGCGCATGTGAGGCGTTCGGAGATCCTCAGTACTGCTGCAGCGGCGCGTACGGGAATCCTCAGACTTGCCAGCCAACTTCTTATTCAGAGTATTTCAAGAGTGCGTGTCCGCGCGCTTACAGCTACGCCTACGATGACGGGACCAGCACTTTCACTTGTGCTTCCGCCGATTACATCATCAGTTTTTGCCCAACTCCAGCTGCCAGGTTAGTCATACTCGTACTGAATTCTACACTCGTTCATTTTTTTTTTATTTTTTTTTATCATTTCAGTCACTTCTTTTCTGTTTCTTATCTTTGTTTGATTTGCTTCTTTGCAAGTTGTCTCTTATAATTAAGCAGCTTATCCCTGCAGATTTTGCATCCTCAACATGTTGAATGCTTTCCAAAACCACAACTTCTTTTCCCTATTAATAAAAATTATTGTCGATTAATTAATTAATGATATTTAATTTTCTTGATCTCTTATGCACGTATCAGTTGATAACTTGACACTTAAAACATTTTTTTTCCCAAAGGTTTTGATTTTTCTAGTTTGTTAATCGTAAGAATACAAGAGTAACATTGCACGGTTATGTTGCCCTCCATAATTACGACCATGATTATGGCAAAAAAATCTCCATAATTGTTAGTTTCCGTACTAATTGATGATGGAAATGTGAAAGATATGTTGACAAAAAAAATTAGAAGGCCAAGAATTTGTTTGATTAGTATTCTTTTTCAGAGTCGAGGGGATGTTGCCATCAAGGTCCATATATAGTTATTCATCTTACGCAAATAGAGGCAGCCAATTGTCATAGATAATTGTGATTTTGTTCCCTAAAGTCGGCTGTGGTGCGTCAGATACTCAGATGTGCCTCTCACGTTATATACTAATAATATGAATTACCACCCAAACAAACAAACAAACAAACAAAAATAAACATATTTGTCGTACCTCTAGTCTGATTGAAACAATTCAGAGCCTTGTACTTTAAATTCTAGATGAACTATATACGTTGCAGGAATCAAATTTTTGCATGCATACTTTAACTAGGAATTGTTAATATAACTAAACATGTGATTTCCGGGTGCAGCAAGAAGTCAGCTGGATCTGAGACTGCCGGGGCAGGCGACGTTTCATTGTTCACAAGCGGCAGTGATTCTTTAATCTTGGGTCGGCGATGGCGGCTGATCATAACCAGTTTTACTATCACTCTCTTGCTGCTGCTGCTGGTTACCCTTCGGCACTTTTAAGCCGTCCCGCCCATATCTGGGGATTAAAAAAAAAACACACATAAAAGAGTATTCCATTTCAGATCGATGCAGCCTTTGACTGATTAAGAGCCCTTTCATTCGATTATGGACCAGGTGGGATATAGAGGCCCACAAGATTTTTTGTACGACTTGAGACAAAAAAATTTGGAGAAAAATCAAGTGGGGTTCTTGACTAATTCCAGGCTTTCCAGCTGCCAGCTGCCGTGTTCTGATTTCGGGCATTATGTTAGGCCTGAGTCCGGCCGAGATAAATTGAAAATTGTAGAATTGTTGCATTGATGTGAATGTGGCATGGTGCGGGGGATTCTTTTCCCACAAGATGCTAGGAGGAGGAAGGAGATAGATACAAGCAAGCAAGCAAGCAAGAAGATGGCCGACTGGAATGGGAACATACTACTGATTCATGTTTGGTCACCATTCTTCACGCCTGAATGAAGAAACATTGAAAGAGACCCTCCAATCCAAGACGACGACCTCATGCCGCCGTAGTTGATTATTTAATGCAATTTGGTTTGAAATTTGCTATGTACAATTATTATAATAGTGCTTACTAGTATGCATTAGATGAGAGGCTTGGACGTGGTAGGTGTTTAAATTTGTTGGTTTGCAGTATTTATGATAGGCAGGCCAGAGCTAGTGTGATCTTGGGGACTTCAATTTCTTCTCTAATTTGCAACCAATCAAATTATCTTCTAATTCTTTAGTGGCCTAATGATTTGATCTGGTTTTCGTTTCGTATCTTAATTACTAATTAATACTGGTGGTTTGGAATTGGGTTTTGGCCGCCGCAAAAAATATATATTATATATTCATTCTGTTCCAAAGATGGATTCAAACCTGCACTCAGCTTTTCTTTTCTGGTGACTTAAAATGAGTGTTGACAAGAAACATGTTTGTATAAGTTTGAAACAAGAAACACGCACCATCCAATTTGACGGGGTGCTTTTTGCCACATCAGAAAAGCGTGGCTCATACACGATTAATTGTGGTAATACGTTTTTCTTGAATTGACTCCTTGGATTAGTGAATTTTCTTGAGTTGTCTTTTTTTTTTTAAAGGTATAATACATCAGTATTCATATTCATTTTACGGTCTACGACTAATTCTGTTCGAACCACGTCGGATCTTTTTTGGAAAAAACTCTCTCAACGTTATTTTTTTTCATTTTCATGAATTTCGAACCACAGATCTCATGGTTAAGGGACGAAGTTGGCTTTTTGTTGGTTTGATTTTATCAGTTTGTGCTTGCGTTTATTCTCCCATTAATTGTCATTTTTATTCTACTAACTAATGACCATAATAAACCATACCATACAAATCAGAAAGGTAATTTACAGAGTTTGAACTTTCGTCCGATTTTCTGCACTCTTTAGATCATCACACCCATGCATTGATCTCCAGCCATTATTTTTCGTCATCCCCTGGCCTTTTGATATTGCGTGTCAATTTGGGTTTTCTTTTTCTCACTCGATAAGCATCTAAAGATCGTCTGCAACGACTAAGCGAACCAGAAGCGATTGATTTCTTGAAGCAAATCATGAGCATCTGTGAATTCAACTATGAAGATCAAAAAGCTCCCCATCTCACCCGTTGTTAGTGGGAACAACTTAATCAAAGGCAAGTTGGGGTGAATTTTGCTCCCGTAAAGATGGTCAATCGTAATACAACTATTTTAAGGTTTCTGATCATTCTTGTTCGTCTTAGTCTCCACCAGGCGTTCTGCAAAACAGATAAAAAGAGAAAGACAAGATAAAAAGGCTCCAATCGTGATTACACTGCAGGATCAAAAAGCTTATTCAGCCTGCATATGATTACACACAGTGACAGATACTTCAACGCTAAAATCCATTGTTTGGTACTTAACCTTGACTCTTTCATCAGCAGCCGTGTCTTTTTCAAGTTTTCAGACGCCTTTACTGTTAGAATTTGCCTCCTTAGAGTCACAATGGTTGAGGCGAGAAGAAAAGTATCATTGGAAACTTAATTGACTGATCATCTCATTCTCACAATCTTCTTAATTAATAATATCTCATCTTGTTGATTGCAATTGAAGCTCCTCTTGCGTTCCGTCACTCGTATCTTCCTGGATTGTAAAATTGATCAGCTATTAATCCACTTATAGTGGCATGAAGACTAACGTCTAGCTTAAATGAATTCAAACCTAGTGAAGTTTGAATTCAGATTTCAGTTTCTGAAATCTTATCGTTGATCATTAAACTAAAACCCTATTGGTGATGGTAAGGCAACTTGATTAGACATTATTATTATTGTCAAACTTGATTTGGAAAATTAGCTTTTCAAAAACCGCAAGGACAAACCGGCTCGTCTTATTCCTCATGAAAGCGGCGGATTTGACGTTTCATATTGCGGACGTTTCTAATCGCTAAAGATTACAAAATTAAAATACTAGTAATCAATCTATTACGTCTCAAAATGATTCTGCAAATCACCCCTTAATCAGGTTCCAGTTTTGATCTAGCTCATTAGCTCCAAATTCGCTTTTCACTACGCATTGTTAGCCTTAAAACAGAAAGAATAAGACAACAAAAGCAAACTAAATATTTTAATCTTCGACCTAAAAAAAAAAAAAAAAATAATAATAATAATACATATACGCAAACGAGATTCCAATTCTGTGTCCATTTTCTTTTTGCCTTTCGTGAATCATTTCTCACATGATTACAAAGAGCATCCCACAATCTCCAACCAAAAGCTAAGGTTACATTTGTTGTTATAGTATCAACAATGGACAGCCAAGTTAATCAAATATCAACGCCTGTTTTCTCTGTTGCCAGTTTCAGAAACGAAGTCATGTGTGGGCTAGCATTGTACTCCAACAAGGTTACGTGCCTCTTCTCCACAAGGAATCCATAATCACCACCAGAATCCATCAATGCAGTTCTCACATTTCTTTAACAAGGGCAAAACACAAGGGAATATCCAGATAGAACTCTCCACTTGGGTTTTTTAGCTTTAGCAGTTAGCAAGGAAGTTAGTCACCTGAGAACAGTTAGCAAGCAGTGAGCATTCATTTGGTCTAGTTACGTCTGATAGTCCCTTGCATGGTCTCGTTAGCCTTCTTCTCCTTGTAAAATAGGATAGATTAGATTATAAGAATGCTATCGTCGCAATTCAAAAAAAGGAAGTTAGTCACCTGAGGGACGGTTGGTTGAGTAGATTCCCAATTTCTCCCGGTCTTCTTTTGTTGGTTGGCTGGGACTAGGAGAATTGAGAGATTGAGATGGTGGCTTGGAGGGAGACTTTCTTCCAACATTTTGTCTGCGTGCCATAATCCTCAACACTACACGTCAGAAATAGACAGATGATCTAAAAGAAGGAATCCCATCTCACCACTGAACCTTGGAAACCTCTCCGCTTGCCATTTCCACAAAAAACTCTGCATTCTGCTGGCTCTCAACTTTCCAGTTCCAAAACTGAGCCTTCTCATGCCAGACAGTGTGGGCTCTGGTTGCGTGGGCTGGGGCTGTATTATTTCTTTAATTAAAGAGGGTTTTTTAAGCTTTATAATGGAAAAGAAGACCATTACACAAAACAGAGGAAAACTTCTACAACTGGTTTTGTCTAGCTGTGTTCTTTATCTACGTATCTCCATGATTTTCTGGGATACTTCTTATTCAAGACTTCTTTTGTGTCAAATAGGTGGTAAATTTTTTGTCCCCTTCAATACACATCCATTGGCTCTTCTCCATCTTTTAACTTAATTGTCGCTATAAGGTATTTAGAATTTTATCACCAGACTTAATCATTAAGAAGGGTAAAAAAGACCTGGGCTTAATTTTCTCACATGAAGGTGAGTCTGGTATTCTAAAGTACCAGATTGTGAGCGCAACCCGCAAGCAACAACAGAGCAGATTACGAATAAACAGATGACAGCAACAATTACAAGCACTTAAAATCTGCAATCATTGGCGGCTTGAAGAAAAGAGATTTCATGTATACCACTATAGGCAGATCAATTAACAGGAACCCAAGATATGCCTCAGTAAAACATTTTCAAGAGGGTGGCTGAAAAGCATTGAAAAGAGCACCTTTGATGGCACTCCATCTCCTTTGTATTTTTGGCAAAAGCACGCGAAGAAAAAAGGGTGCCATTAACCAAACAAAAAAAAAAGGACAGCCAATAACATTAGCCCATTGAGAAAAGAAGTCCAAATACAAAGCGAATTTGATGAAGATAAAGCTTAAAATTCCCTCTTCCTGCCAAAAATAAAATAACTACCACAAAACGATACAATCATCAGTTCTCTTCCCCAATGTACAGGATACGTTGCTAAATAGAGTACAAGTAACAAGTTCATCACTTGCACAATGGATTCTGCTCTCTTCATTGCACACCTTGCACTTCATCTTCATGCAGCAACGCCTCAAGGATTTTAAGTCTCTTTTTTCTTTTTCTCCACCAAATAGCGAGGTGAGTTATGGTGCTGTAAAGCAGTAAGATCAAATAATCCAAACTCGATGCACTTAATTAAATATTTGGTTAAGGCTTATCCTAGAATCAGCTCTCGTGCAACCTTGAGCATCTATGAGATAGTCAAGATATACAACTGAGTAGATGAACCAAATCACCACTAAGCCGTTTTCCACAAAAGTTGTTCTTGAAACATTGACCTCGACAATAAATCGAACGGCACAGCAATAAATAACAGAAACAGTTGTAATAAAACAGTGTCAAACTAAATTGACTGGGGAACTCACCAATCATTGGACAAATTTCAAGCAACGAGTATCATTGTGAATAGTTTGGCATCGAATAGAACAAAATCGCATCCCACATTGTACACATGTATAATTCGCTGTGAATCCACAGACAGTGCAAAAATGACGGCTTGAAGAGGAACTTGGAGGTCCAACTGCAGCTCTCAAATACGAGGGCACGTGAGGCGGCAAGGATTCCAGGTTTGCCTAGTCCAAATAGCAATTAATTGAGATTCAGAGACTCTATATGACAATCTCCAAATAACAATTAATTGAGATTCAGAGATTCTATATGACAATCTTCAGACATGAAAACTATGCCAAAAGAACAAACTCCGCAATAGACAGGTATTTATATTTGAAACCCAAAAACTGCATGTGTTGACATATGAGTCCAATTTGCCATCAGTGATACCGCAATTTTAGCCACAACATTCTTGAGCAAATAGGATGACATGCCAGCAGACTAGTAATGAAGGGTTGCATTGTTTAGTTCTGAATACCTCGTGCAAGAGCTCAAGAAACGTTCTCGAGGCCTTTTTAGCATTCTCTAACGCTTTAGCCTGACGAGTTTTACGTTTCGTACTCTTAGACTGTTTCTTTTGATAAACTGCAAACAATTTGAAAAGCTAAGGTTAGATAACCAAAACCAGATGCAGGCAAAAGAGCAATGAGAACCAGACAGTCTGTTTGGGTAGAAACTGGAAGCATGACACGGGGGGTTACTCAGTCAAAGAAAAATAAGGTAAAAATTAGGTTTCCTGATGAGCTAAAGATACATGTAATAGAACGAAATCAATTGGGAACGGAATTAATTGCTCTTTCCTTGTCGCAGTGAGAGAATCATGGTAGATTATTGTATACAAAGAACGGATTAGATGATCACATACGAATGTACCGAAAAAGGTTGCTAAAAAGCTAGCTACTTGAATTAGAGCAAGAGAATGTGAATGAAACAGACAACCTTGGTCATCATCGTCATCAAGAGAAACTTCATCATCATCATCAATTTGCTGTACTGCCTCCGTTGCAGCATTGTCATTTTCCAAAGCATCCAGCCGAGCTAGTATCGCCTGCGTCCCACCCCAAAGTCAAAGCAGTTTAATTTAATCACAGCCACTGCTCCAGCTCTAAACTTAATCAGTTAATTGCGTCCTGTGAACACTCCCAACACACACACCCCATCCCCCAACAAAAAAAAATAAAAAGCTGAATATACAATAAGTTTTGAATACTGTGGACCTGAGTTCGATTATCGGAGCTGGCAAGTGCAGCCGCCATTTTGGGAGCAATCTTGCGGGACCGAGTAGACATCCTTCGAATTGAATTCGACCCATCTTCCTCCATTCCTTCCTGCTAACCTAAATAAACTTTTGACAAAATTGAGAGGAAAACTCCACCTGACTTTCAACAGTTTAATGAATCGAGAGAGAGAGAGAGAGAGGGTGGGTTGAGAATGAGAGAGAGAGAGAACTGAGAGGGTTTTACTGAATTTCTGTCACGACGGCCGGCGGGTGAAATCCGGCTCCAGTTTTTCAACACTACTCGTATGCTACCGGTTTCTGTCTGTCTAGCCGTCCGGTTCAGATGAGCACTTAACCGATTGTATCAAACCCGGGTCAGACGCGTTGACTGGACTCTTTAGATAGCCCTCGTGGACTCGGAAATTGCAAGCCCACAATATTCGAGCCCAATTAAGAATACGAGAGTCCAGCCCACGCTTGAACCTGGGGAAAAAGTAACGTGTCCAACGAATCCAACATCTAATAGGAATTTTTACAGTAAAACAAAAAACAAAAATCAATTTATGGTTTGTTGATTCATCAAAATAAATTGTGATATAGAGTGGGACTTCAGGTATACCTTGTATCTAACTCTTGCTAGTTGAACAAAATCATCAATTTTGCAAAATAATAGTAATAAATCTTGTAAGTTGAACACAATCACCAATTTTTCAGAATAATAATACATATTGTTGGTTGAACACAATCATCAATTTTTTCAAAATAAATAATAATAATACTAGTATGAAGATTACACTCCAAGGTACTCATTCCTACAAGACCAACATGAAAAACCTAAATTGCGACGCTAGCCAGAAAAAATAGGCCAAATCTAATGAAAGTTAAAACGCTTATGTAGGTAAACTAATATTTTTAGAGAGAGTGTCAAAACTTTAAGCTAATTGATTTGCTTCGTATGAAGTAACCTGTTTGTTTTGATCCGGGGATGGGGGAAAACAAAAGAAAAATATCATCAGGCCCCATTTAAGGTTACGACGGTTTATAATAAACACTTTTAACACGCAATGGATCTTCTGTCCCACATCCTGTGCCATTAATTCTCTGTCCCACTTTTTATTATATTGCTATTTCTCCTACATAAATATCATGTTTTAGTTCTTTTTTGTTTTCTTAAGATCCAATAACTATTAATTGAGTTATACACAAAATGTAACATACTCAAAAAAATCAAAATGCATAAAAAACGAGATTTTTTATGAATTTTCTGCTGTATTTTTTAATTTTCTATTATATATTACTTTTTTGAAATTGCTGTATTTATTTTTTACTCAATTAATAGTTATTGAATTTTAAGGAAACAAAAAAAGAACTAAAACATGATATTTATGTAGGAGAAATAGTAATATAATAAAAAGTGGGACAGAGAGTGGCACAGGATGTGGGACAAAAGATCCGTTGCACTTTTAACATGAGTGATTTTAATAAAAGTGTTTTTAAATCAGTTATCAAACATTTTAGAAGTATTTTTTTTTTTTTTTGTCTATACATGGGTGTCCGGGTCAATCCTTACGGGGCCCGACTAATCCCCTGTGGCCCGGCCAGGCGCCCCAGCCCAGCCCAAGCACGATATGTGCGCGGAGGAATCCAGCAGATCAAAGACTCGAACTTGGGACCTCTCGGTCACCGGTGGGAGGTACTTAAAAAGTACTTTTCTTGTAAACGCACCACAACCCCAAAGGGGCCAAATTGACGAATGACGAGTTTCAAGTTTTCAGATAGTTTAATGGTGGAAGGTTTTCTTTCACATAAACCTCAGCAGTATGGTACAACTTTCCTCTTGCTCCCTTATTTTAGGTCTCGTATCATTGCTATTTTTTTTGCGAAGCAAAGCAATGGCGGGCATTATTTTATTTGGATTTTCTAATTTGGTTTTCTTCTGTTCCCAGAAAAAGGGAAAAGCTGAAGGAATGAATGGACATGGACCATGAATTATGTCCATC
This sequence comes from Coffea eugenioides, assembly GCF_003713205.1. Classification (NCBI taxonomy): domain Eukaryota; kingdom Viridiplantae; phylum Streptophyta; class Magnoliopsida; order Gentianales; family Rubiaceae; genus Coffea; species Coffea eugenioides. Next base: position 3,428,716 of record NC_040041.1, read on the forward strand.
CAATACATCGACTCATCCAGCAATAGATAGAGGTCAATCCATGCATTGGCTTGCAATGAAATTGCTTTCCGAGCAAGATATGCAGACTAAAAATAGGAGAAATAGATTACTTACATATAAAGATTCAAATTCCTATTTCCATCCACAGCTAGATAGAGTGTGAAAGATTGAAAGTGGAAATAATCCAACGACAATATCCTGATAAGGTAACAATAATAAATTCCACTTTAGATCATCTTATCATGTTCCCTCCATGCTCGGGTTCCTCCATTAAGCTTTCTTATTTCTGACTTCCTTTACAATTTTTTCCCTCTGCATGCACCAATGACATTTCTTCCGTCTTATTCCATACATCATATGATTTAAAAACCTAAAGAGTTGAAATCTGAAACCAAGTTATCAACAGTATTAAAGCTGTCAGATTTGCGGTCTTTTTTTTTTATCGTAAACCGTGTAATCCGACCTTTTTGCTTTGTAAAAGAAAACATTCCAGTCTGGCATAGGACTTTGAGAACCAAGAGGATTCTTCACCAGCTTTTCAGAGAAAGAATGTCTTTAACGTCAGTATTGCTGTAGTGGGATGACGTAAATTGATCTTTATTAAAGCTCAAACAACTGCTGCAAATTCCAATCGGGATAAGTGAATAAAGCTGGGACTGGGAGGAATTGAAGAAGATGCTGATCATGGTAGGCCAGAAACCTTATCCTGATGGAACTTTATACGGCGCAAAGTTAATGCTTCAGTAGTTGCAGTTGCACAGGATGGTGATGGAAGTAGTAATATTCAATTACAAAAGGGAATAAAAAGGACGTCTACTTGGTATGTAGTCAGTCTCCTTATCAATATGTTATCAGAAACTTTTAGTCGATATCTTTGATACGTCCCCATGAGTTATCCTGGAAGTTAATGCTAATTAAGGCGAGCAAAACAACCTCACGCAGTGTTTGTTTGATATTCACATCGTGTTGATTCTGGCCCTTGTCGAAACTTGGCCAGAAAACCACCCTGTTTATGATGATTGATGATGGCCGGCCGCAAGATTTCGGAAAGAGGGCTCCTCCATTGATTTGCTGCAACAATTAAAGCTCCCTGTCCCGCAGAGATATTTCTGTAATCTTATCGAAGGCCATAAGCTTTTAAGGGTCAACTTGAGTTAGATCTCTAAGCTTCAAGAGGAATTTCTTTTCTACAAGTTGTTAAAGGTTTTTCCACTCACTCTTTTCAGTGGGACACTTCCGAGGATGAGGAAAGACTATGACAACTACTGTGATTTTGACCTTTGATTCGTTAGACTGACAACTTTTTTTGGGATGGCTAGATTACAAGTTGGGGAAGAGATGTGAGGTAAAAGGGTGCTACGGTTTCTGGAGTCAGATTTTGAACGAAACTTCAGGACTGATGGAATATCTGCTTCCAAATTATGGGAAGTGTTTTCATTCTTTCAAGGGCGGTCATAATCAAGCCAAGGTACAACCACCCATTGTCATTTATGCACCCAGACAGGCAATGCATGTGATGGTAAAAGATAAAAGGCAACCCCAGCTCAATGAGGATTTTAGTACTAAATAATGAGAGTTAGAAGACAGACAAGACAATGCGATGAGATAATGGCTATGTACTTGCAGAAACAAAGGCATCAAAAGTAAAATATATGTTGCATCCCAAAAGATTACCAATCGAAATTATTGGCCTTTACTTTCTCAATATACACCATTTTCGGTTCATATTGATGATTGTTCTAGGCTGCACTCAGTGATTTGAGTTTGTGGTTTGCTTTTAGCATGGAAGAGATTGAAAAGCAAGTCCGACGCTCCCACCATTGGCCTTTTAATCTTGGGCCAGACACCCAACTGGTTTTGGTCACTAGTTTACTATTCAAAAATCAATTCGGGCAACAATTCAAGACAATTGGTCGGATCCCTTTGTACTTCGACGTTCCATGTTTTCTTATTTTTATGTATTCTTGAATTGTTTAAATTTCACGTTAACTTGGATTTTATATCCTGCCATTTGCAGATTAACCTAATTATGTGGTGCCTAGATATAGAACAATTGTCAACTTTAGGAATAGGGAAATTGAAGTTTAATCACCATATTATAAGTTTTGCTACTTCAATTGGAGTGTTTTGGCCACCCAACAGTTGGTGGCAAGAAGGATATGAGGAAGGGTGAGAGAGTTAAACAAAAAAATTAGAATGTTTCGGCCTTATAATTGGGAATCATGAATGCAGTTGCTCCTATAAAAGAAAGTTAATCTCAATCATGAATAATAGCTTTCCAAATTTTTAGAGGAAAAGGGCTTTCTAAAATTTTTTTAATCTTAATCATGAATAATAAAGAAAGTTAAAACAACCAGAAATTTGGCTAGACATGATGATATTCTACCCCAAGACAACAATTAGAATTGAAAGATAAATCAAATTATTCAATACTCGAATCAAACTCATTTTGGTAAGGTAAAAGTTTGAGATTGGTGGTTCGTTAACTAATAAAATCAAACTTAACAGCGTTTTGTGTTCGATAATTTTTAAATTCAATAAAAAAATTTTGGTTCGGCAAATAAACAAACTAAGTTTGAAAGAAATTTCAAAGTCACTAACATAATCAAACAAGTTTAAATACTAGAGTGTTTAATTATTATATTTATTCACACCCTGACAACAATGAGAATATGATGGACCTAAAACACTGTTGTTTGGGTTGAGAGTTTGGGACAGTATTGTTAGGAAGAAACATCTCGCGAAAACTTATTAAACAATCCAATATATAAGTTGAAAAATCTAACTATGATTCAAAAACTTAAATTATTAGATATTAAATCCTTATTTACATATTAAATACTCTTTCTTCGTCTCTCTCGAACTAGCGCAAACATAATTCTTTACTCATACGAGCCTAACAAATCCTAAATCTCATTCCCCATTTAAAAAAAAAAAAAAAGATAATGAACAACGCCACGTTGCCGACTAAAACGATCACACTACTATAATGAACACCGTCACGTTGCCGACCAAATGATTAATTTCGACAGGATCCAAGTTTTGTCTTGTTTTAGTAATTGATTGACGGAAGTAGTAAAAGATTTTTTTCATATATAGGTCGGTGAGGCAAAGCAGATCCGGGAGGTTTACGTGGCTCGGCTTTAGCTAATTTGATCCATCATCAAAGAATCAGACCGGTACTCCTCTCCCCGAAGATCGACAAAGCATTAGTAGCTGCTGCTAGTTGGAAACTAGAAAGCCATGCATGTTCCCAGAAACTAGAAAGCAGCAGCAGCAAAATAGCAGCGGCAGTAGCAGGAAATTAACTGGGCAATGGTGATCACCTTTTCAGGGCACCTGTAGTGTTGGTTGCCTCGTATTCCTCCTCCACTATTGGGATTTGTGTGGACTTCCACAGTACTGCCCCCTCTCACATCCGCTAGGCAACGTTACCTTGTCGAAAACGACATTTCAACGTCTCAAAGGTAGTCGAGGAGGTAATATTACAGAAGATACCTTACTCCCCTACCCGAAGACTATTGAAGCTTGCAAGCAGAAGTTTCCTCTTTACAAAGGGAAAATGATGCATTAATTTAGAAAAAAGGAAGCAATGAAAAGGAATAATTTCATAAACCTCTCCTGAGGTTTCTGACAATTGCAGCCTCTTCTCTTGAAATTTGTAAAATTACACTTATCTCCCTTAGTGTTATGAAAAAATATAATAGTTTTGACAATTCTACATATCTTAAGTGAAAAGTGGGTGTAAAGAAAAAAAAAAAATCATATTTTGCAAATATTTTATTATCTAAAAGCTCTAACCTCATCTCACTTAATACAATATATTCAATTCCTAAGTCATTTAAATGGACCTCTTACTTAGTTTTATAAATAGGCGACTAGTAGGGATGCATTTGTTAAAAACAGTTTCTTTACAACTTACACGACAAAAGAAAAAAAAAAAAAGAAACTCGAGCATTTAAAAATAATGCTTTAAAACATGGCCTAAATTTTACTATAAAAACTACTTTAAAAATTTTTACTTAGTAAGTAATGCTGATATTTGATTTTTTTTTTTTATCATTCAATTTGTTTGTAAATCAAATAGGGGCAATATAGGATATTCATCAGATGTTTTGTACTTACATCACCATTTGTTATCAAAACATACTTTTTTAGGAGAGGTTTTTATAATTTTTCAAAACTCAAAAGAGGTGGCTGCAATTGTCAAAAATCTCAGGAAGGTTTCTGAAATTATTCCCAATAAAAATTGAAAAAGTTCGATGATCCATAATAGTTATCCTAATCTTGGGATGTCTTTTGGGGTACCAAATCCAAAATGATAGTGGATTTTGATTGTTGAGGGAATCACTTTCCCTTCGATGTCCAAAACACTTTTTTGAGGGTTATTTTGATAATGTTAAAGCTTTACCTATATTTATCTTCTCGTTAACACCTCATGTTCAGATTAGGGAAAGACTATAATAGATTGTATAACAAAAAAAAAAGGAAAAACGATAAGTAGTACATTTCAATTTTCTTCTTGAGAAGCAAAAAGTGGTTTGATTTCCATCCTTAAAGATCTCGTCTTTTCCTTGTACACAAATCATAGTCTCCATATTCAGTTTCCAGGAACTCTTCCATGGCATGACTTAGCTGCTTCCTTCGAATTAAGCTCGCGGGTTAAAAGAAAATGTACCCAATGTCTTGAACAACATCTGACACGTGGAAAGAAACTTTAGGTAGAAGTAGTTGCAGTAGAATTTCCATTTCATGCCGATGGGATTCCCAGGTATAATTAGTCGATGGGAAAGACGTACGTTCGTCCCTTGTGAAAGCTTTCCTCCTGGGGCGTGTGCAATTTCTTCTTCATTTTGCTAGAAATATATCTGCAATTTCGTCAATTTGATGTTTCAAATCCAAGAAAGAACCGACTCAAAATTGTTAATATTAAAAAAAAAAAAAAAAAAAACTCAATCTGGGATTGCTTCTATTAGTGTTGTCGTTATGATTGCATGGAAACCATTTGTCAAATGTGGTATAATTCCTATGACTTTGTCTGCCACGTCAAAGGTAATGAGGACGATGGATACAATATACAAGCTATCAAATGGCACTATGCTGTATTCCTATTGGCAAATGAAAGAATACACAGTCCCCCACCACTTCTTCAGTGCTTCTTCAGTGCATGGGTTTAGTTATAAATATAGACGAGCCCGACGCACCGGATAGCCACATTCCCTCTACCACTCGCACTCTTCCAACCTTTTTGGCATCCATCCATATACGACATGTCCCCCATGAGGCACCAAGAAAGTCACTCCGGAAACTTCCTGCGCTAGCTTTCTCAAGGTCTTTGCATGGGCAGTGCTAACCCTTTTCTTCATCTGCGGTTGTTTACTACACACCACCGTCCTCTCTCATCAAAACTTCCTTTGGCTACTCCTATCACCACCATTATCATTCTTTACACCAATTCTTCACCACCCAACCCACCATTACAGCCTCATAACTGCCATTTTCATCGCAAGACTTGTTCATTAATTTCGCTTTAACAACTCCCTAATTCATCACCTATTCTTCGTTTGTACTACATTTTTACAACTCTTTTGTTCAACCATTCATTGACGAAATAAAAAAAAAAAAACGTCAAAAAGTGACCAATCAACTTAATGGGTGCCTCCTCCACCGTGATTCTGAGCCTTTTCGTGCTCTGCGTCTGTAAGAGCAAAGGTGAGCTGCAGTACTGTACTAGTGAGTTTAGCGCGGCCAGTATTTTTACTTCGACAAACTTTTATGGTGCAGGAAACAAATTTTGACATTTTACAGTTAGTGGAAGAATCAGATGTTAAACCAATTTTAGGTTCTGTATTCTAATTCCATGCAGAAAAGACACTATTTATTTGGTTTCTTTGTTAGAAAAGCCGGATTAAAATGCTGAAGCATTATGAATTTTTTTTATAATAGGTGGTGAACTTTTTACTAAAGACTTATTTAATGTACAGGAGTCTCAGGGGCCACAATTACTTTTGTGAACAAGTGTGAGCAAACGGTATGGCCCGGAATTTTAGGGAATCCAGGACTGGGCAGCACGGGATTCGAGCTCCAAAAGGCTGCATCACGCTCACTCCAGGCTCCAACAGGCTGGTCGGGTCGATTCTGGGGCAGGACCGGGTGCACGTTTGACGGGTCGGGTCAAGGGTCGTGCGCCACGGGAGACTGCGGGTCGGGCAAAATTGAATGCGACGGCGCCGGAGCGAGCACCCCAGCAACCCTGGCGGAGTTCACGCTTGGGTCGGGGACTCAGGACTTCTATGACGTCAGCCTAGTAGACGGGTACAATTTGCCCATGCTCGTCGAAGGGAGTGGCGGGTCGGGCTCCTGTGCCTCCACGGGTTGCACCGAAGACTTGAACTCGAAGTGCCCGAATGAGCTTAAAATTGAAGGTGGCGGCGCGTGCCGGAGCGCTTGCGACGCTTTTGGGACCCCGGAGTACTGCTGCAAGGGCCAGTACGCTTCGCCTTCCACGTGTTCCCCGTCGGTGTACTCGCAGATATTCAAGTCGGCGTGCCCGAAATCGTATAGCTACGCTTACGATGATTCCACCAGCACATTCACGTGCACCGGCGCCGATTACACCGTCACGTTTTGCCCCACTTCCCCTTCAAGGTACTCTGCTCCGTTGCCTTGCGTTGCGTAGCAGTGCAGTAGTTTTACATTTGTACCCTTCAATTGTTTCTACCTTTCAATTTACGGAAAACAATCCAAAATTCAATTTTGAGAAATTGATTGTATTGTTTTCCCCGAATTTATATAATTTATCGTTTTGGGTCCTTTTCGTATTTGGATGTGTAATGGTAATAATGGGTCATCCTTTCAACAGCCAGAAAGCTTCGAAGCCAGAGGGGAGTGCAGCGGACGGATCTGGATCCGGGTCAGCATCAGGGTCGGGTTCGGGTTCAGGTCCAGTGCAGGAGTCCATGCTGGCAGATGGGTCATGGCTAGCAAATTTGGCCACTGGGGATTCAATCAGAAGGCACCACCCTTTCGGGGCTGCCCAGTTGTGGGCACTAGCGTTGACGGTCGTGTCATCAATAGCATCGTGGAGGCAATTATAGAATTTTATTTATGATTTAGTGTCCCAAATTCATTTCACCGAAGGCAAAAAGTATACCACAGTACTTAGTACAGAGGACATTATAAAGTAATCAGTTGTGTCCACAAATCTCGCAAAAAAGGGCCAGAGGCTCTGGTCATTCTAGGACAATCGATTGTAAGCCAAGCATTTCCACTCGTATCAAAGGATGTTATTAGTTGATAAGCAATTTTGTTTTTATATAGCGTAGAAGTGACTATATGATTCTATAATTAGTCATAACCATCACTATCATGGCCATGATGTCAAAGTTAGGAGCAATGAATATATATATATATATACACACACACATGTGTGTGTGTGTGTGTGGTGCTACATAGACTTTGTAGTAAAAAAAAATAAGTTCGCTCATCATGAATGTACACTACTAAGAAAAAGTGAATGCTAATGGCAAAGTGTAGAATTAATCAGTTGGCAAAGCAGCACTTTGGTGGTGGAGTTCTGAGCTTAAGCTAGCTTGGTGGGCAGTTGATTGATTACTCAAGAATGCGGATGTTTTGTCTGCATTTGCCTTTCCTTTTGCTTTAAGCTGTGCGGTTGCTGGAAAGATGCTTTGCCCCGTGATTTCTTGTGAAACAATTATTGCGTTTTTGGGGTGATGTGGGAAGCGAAAGATAATTTGTCCACAGTGCCTTACTGCTATTTTTTTTTTTTTTTTCTGACGGAATGGGTATCCGGATCAATCCTTACGGGACCCGATTAATCCCACTCCGGCCCGGAGAGGAGGCCTCACTCCACTCGAGCACGGTGACAAGGGGGCTCGAACCCTGATTGCCCAGATAAGTCCGCCATACCCTAAAGAGGGGGAGCGGACCGCTCGAGCTAACCTTGGAGGCCCTTACTGCCATTAAGTCATGGGGGAAAATGGATGAAAAGTTGCCATACAGTAATCGAACTTCCGGGGTTAACAATTTAATGTGAGACCAGTTGGTTCAAAAAGTTGATGAAAGCATGACAGATAGAAGTGTGACACGCTAACAGGGAAAAAAAATAGTGCTCGATTTAAATGGCATGCGTTAAAATTTGGCATCGATGTGGAGAGATATTTCAAGAAATTGTGAGATTTTGTGTGTACAAGGTGTGAGATTTTGTGTGGACGAAAGATATATAGAAGTATCAATTTTATTTTTATTTATATTATTTTTTTAGATCTGCCATATCTATTGATTTCAAATTTATATGTGTTTGTATCATGTTTGTTTGATGTATTTTCTATCATCACTACAGATTTATTTGAATGAAATCATCTTTTCTATATAAAAAAAAAAGATGTCGAATTATATACTTCGGCCTAGGAAGCCAAATATCATGGACTATGCCCGCTCTGGCCTTTACCAGTCGTAAAAGAGTATGTTGTGTTTGGATTGCATTTTCTAAGATTTTTTATAGAAAAATTACTGTAGCGATTTAATATATATGAGGAAAAAAAGTAATAGAAAAATGTGATAACGGAAAACGATGCAATTTTTCGGCGGAAAATGACTGTCCAAACAAGGCTGCCCATATCCATATCTGAAAAAGAATCTTATGTTAAAGAGAGAAAGGGCAGTAAATCCAAAATGCAATCAACGATGCAATCATGCTATCAGTCACTAATCAGTGTGTAGATAAGATTGCATACAGAAGAAAGGGTTCGCTGCTAGTTGATGCTACTACTTTACTTCTTATGCCAATGATTTTAGAGCAAAGAATAGTTAGACCTGCTGCGCATCACAACAATTATTGGCCTTATTAAAAAGAGAATGTTCTCAATTCTATATATATATATATATATGTTTCGAATTTGTTACGATTAAGAAGCAAATCTTTAATGGCTCAACACAATAACAATTCTTGAAGGTGACTTTTCTGAACATTCAAAATCATCTGAAGACCAACTGGGCAAAAGTACTGGCCTTTAAGCCCTCCACTGTGCTGGATAATAAAACGTCCACTAGGCTGTGTTACGGACAATTGGCTAGTGGGAGTATTTAACATCTGGTTGTCAATTTTCTCAGCTGGTTGTTAATTTGTACCAGTATTAAATTAGACTGTCGATGAGTTCTTGGTCTATAACAAGAAATGTGACCTCCAGACGATTGCAGTATCCAATTTTGTGGCCTAAAGCTATCCAAACGATAACGTGAAATGATGAGTTCGAGTAGAGGGGTCCAAAGAGAAGAACCATTTTGCATACAGAAATACAACTGGTGCGATCGAGATTGAATGTGCCGTGTTGTTTTCAGTGTGCGAAAGTGCATCGGGAATGACGACAAGCAGGGCCAAAGCTAGCCCAGCCAGCATCTGCATGATTTAAACATGAAATGTACCCTTTGATCATGTTGCGCCAAAACCTCCAATTATGTGTGTATTTTCAGAGAGCGAAATGAGCTCTTTATGCTAGAATTATTGGTGTTGATGACTAATTAGCATACTACACTACTGTTTTTTGTTTTCTTTGGAGGGTGTGAGAGATTCTGTGCAAACACTTTGATTTGTTTATTTGCAAGAAGACACAGTTCCTACTTATTCTGCAATATATAGCGTGGGGGGACTGGAGGGGACACTTCACCGGCCAAGAAAAGAAAGAAAGCAGCCTACTTTAGGTTTGAGATAAGAGGAAGAAGACGACTAGTGGTACCATTTTAGACGGTGTAGCTTGTTTCAAATTTTCTACTACTACAACGGGTGGCAGGACCAGCCGAGTCTTTGATTGATGTTGAATTGTTGATAAAATTCTAGTAACCACATATCAGAGGAGAGAATCGACCTGCCAAAGCTCAGAGAACGATGTTCGGCTAGCATAATAACTTCCTCACGCATTATACAACAGGACGTTATGTTTAGGTTCGCAAATGAATCGAACAGCTCGAGTTGGACTCGAGCTTGGTCAGTTCAAAGTAAAATTATGTTGAGACTCGACTCGATTAAGTCGAAACTCGACTCAACTTGACTCGTTTGTACCTCTAGTTATGACAAACCTTTCTTTTTTTTTTTTGGGAGCAAGATCCAATTTATTTTAGTACAAAAGCCTCTTCATATTTGCGAAAACATCGGGTTGGAGTACAAAGCCTTTTTAGATTAGTTTAGTTGCTAAAAACATATAGTTGTCATCAAGGTCTACAAAATTTTAAGGAACACAGAAAATAGACGATGAAGAAAGTGAAGCAAACGTCAACGACAAAGGTTTTTTCCGATGAGCTAGTTTGGACCAATTTTATGAAATTAATCGCATGCGATATTACTACAATCCTGTTTTGTATTCTCACCCGATGGCAATAGAAGTAATTTCTCAAATTCAAGACAGCTTGAATTTAGTCATACACCTAGCAAATCTGTAAGGTCTTGAAGAAAACTTTCTTAAGCACAGAAAATAATGCGTTGCGTACAAAAGCAAGAGCAGCCAAGAACACAACCAATCATGTGGGTCAACCTGATGACTATAGTTTCAAAAAAAGTTTGATAGATTAGCTTCAAGTGCATACAGCTCCTTGGGTACAATAACTATATAAAGAGCTCTCAGCCAACGGTGAAAATGACCCACAAGTTTCACTGAGTTATATTGACCAAAAGAGGATAGCAATGATCCTTCTCATAGTTGGGCCAGGAGTCATCACCTTCCACAAATTTCTGATGACGCCTCCAAACTTCTGAATCATACATCTCAATAATGTTATAATGCAAGCCACTATCCTCTATTTCCAGTATAAACTTGTCCAGCGAATCACCTCTTCTGGGGCTGAAAAGTATGGCTTCAGAAGGCTTCTCTTTTCTTAACAAGGTTCTGATAGTTCGAGCAAGATCTTTGTGGAATTCTCTGAAAAAAGTGCTGCAAGAATGGCAAATAAAAACTTAATGAACAAGAAAATTACCTTAAAATAGTGCAGTAGCATGAACATATCACTCAGTATTTGCTGCCATCACAAGCCAAAATGCTCTACTCGAGCTTAGCATAGTGTTGAGGTAAGAAAACCTAGGCAGTGCAAACATGATTTGCATGCTTTTAGGCATTCGAATAACATGGAAAAAGCTTCTGGCATGCTCAAGAGCCAACCCAGAGTTCTAAAAATAATGATCTCATTCAATGAGATAAGCGCTTGAATGTTGTTCCAGTCTCCATATGTCACTTGAGACACAGAACAAAATGTCAAGATCGCCAAATATGATTCTGATTAAACCGATTCACCTGTTAAGAATTCTAAATTGTCCATGGCTTCTGCAGGTTCAGAAAGAATTATACGGTTCACTTCCAAATGAAGGACTTGAAGTAAAGACAAGCATCCAACTGAAAATTTCATGGCAGATATCCAATTAAAATTTATTACCAGTCACTCGCCACAATAATGTCAAAGCTGTTGGAAAAGTCTTCCAGCTTGTCATGATTCCAGTGCAGCACCATTGGTTTCACGATTGAATCACCAAATGCACCGGAATTGGCATCAATACTACGCTGGATATCTAGATGTTAAGAAACCCACATTCAGCAGAACATGTGTAAAGCATTGAGGCGACATTTAGGTGGGAATAACAGAAATTTTAGTTGTGCTGCAAGCCATAATAGCATGGAACCAGTTACACAGGCAAGTTAATACAATAACTTCAAATTTACAATCATGAAAGCACAGAGCAGATGAATTTGCAGTAGCTAGTCATATACCCTATTCAACTTGATGATGACTAATCACAAAAAGCCAAATAAAATTTTGAACTGGGGCAGACAAGCCAGAGGCACAGCCAACCTAATGCATAAAGATTTGTTCCACATCTCTAACAAGAAGAAATCAACAGGATACAATTGAAAACTTGAGGGTTTCCATCTGATATGATGACTTCTGTCGCTTGTGTCACCGCAGCAATAACTAAGCCAGCTAAGCCATAACCTGATCCCAGTTCTATTACTTTCTTACACCTAACAAAGTAGATTAGATGAAATGAAAAGAGAGAATACACAGAATTACATGATGGTAGCAAAAGATAAAAAAGATGGACATGAAATAAGATATCTAACAAACCTGAACTTATCAGCATTTGACAAGCAATAGTAAGCAAGGACATCTTCTGATGGCCACTGACCTGTTGCACAAGAAGGTTAGAACACTGTACATGCAAACTACTACAAGAATATCAAGATTGCCAAACCTATTCAACTAATTAGTAGTAGTTTGGAAATGATGTACTGCTTGCAAGACTCTAATCATTTCACTGAGGGAGATAAGCAGAAGTCATTTATGAAGTGGAGAAGTGACTTAGACTATTAAAGTTCAAGACAGAAAAATATTTCACTGCAACAGTTCACATGAACATCATTACCATATAGCACTTAAAGCCTACATTGTAAAAAACTTATCCAAAACATGAAGCTTATTATTGTGACTCCGAAAAGACTTCAACAAAATTGATGAACTAATTGAATCCTTGAAACCACCAGAAATGCATTGTATCCTTAATTAGCTCCAATTCAACAAAAATTTAAATGTGAACAACTAAAGTTGATTATTTATGCATCACATCACATTTCTGATCACTGACAAGGATTTGCATGGAGACTGATCAAGGACATAGGCTTATTCTCTATAACTAGGCTTTTACTTTATAACCTCTAAAAAGTTTTTTGCACGCAATAATCTTACTGCTGCACCCCAAGTGGCATCAAATAACATGTCTATTTGTTGGTTTCGCTTGTCATATCCAAAATAAAATAGATAGGACCCGAACGAACTTTTCCTCTCTCATCAAACATGAGAATGTTTCTTAACATCGTTTCCAGGTCAGGAAATGCAACCAACAAATTGACTGCACAAGGAAAAAGAGAAGCAAACTACTAACCCCTCACTAATATAAAACTCCTCTGTATTAAAAAGGAGTACAAGAAATAATAAGAGCGGGGGAACTTACAAACAAGTCCTGTGTTGTCAATATTGTGTCTATTACACACTTCAAAATCATTTAGATTAGCACCATCAGCATCCACTCTCTGACTGCATTCAGTTTCAAGTATTGTCAAGCAACATAAATATAGTCGACTGCTTTTTTTTTCCTTTTTTTTTGGTGGCCAATGAAACAAAAACCACTGCTAAAATTGATCAAGGATCAATTAAAACTATCTGCCAGCCCAATTTTTCAGCCAAAAAATCTTTTTTTTTCCGGAAGAAGAACAAAATTGTGAATTTAAATAAAAGTTGGAAGCACACCTGCAACCAATACAGAAATGAATTGACTAAATTAAAGTTCCAGAGTATGAGCTTACTATAGAAGAATGTTGAGAGAATTATGATGAATAGGCAATTTATAAGAAAAGCAAGCAACTCTTGAGCTGCCGAATTGATTTTTTGAGGTTGAAGTATCCGACTTTTCTTCGGATGGGTCATCTATAACATGGTAAGCAATCAAATTGAACCCGCGACTCGCCTTTCTGGATACCCGGTTTTGATCCAGTTCTGATTGCTCATCTGCAAGGTTTCTCAGCGCCAACAAATTCAAGATTCAGTTTTTGCAGCCCAATAACCAATAAATGGAAAAGCATCTTTCTTTTTTTCAACTTTCGACTTAATTCCTTTTCCTTTGTTTTTCTTTTCTTTTTTTTTTTGGGAGAAGAAAAGAGGGAAAGGGGGCGGGGGGTGGTTGGAGGTTAAGGACCTACCTGGTGAAGATGAATGTCTGCGCAGGAGGGCTCGACGAAGGATTCCCCATCGCAGGGACGAAGCATTTGGCTCTGAGATTTTGTCGGCAGTAGTATTGGCTTCCATAGCTGCACAGATTTTCTTATGGAGAATAAATGGGTAATTAACTAACTAATTATCACCATTTAAAAGGGTTTATTAACTAAGCACGATTTCGCTGTTAATTAATTGCCCTATTCCTTTTACTACGTTGTAACAAGAAACGTTTGTACTCCCTTAGCAACCTCCCATTAGGTCTATTGCTAGCATCATGGAAGCCGTCGCAATTGCTACCAATTATATGTTACCATTTAATTCTGCAAAATTGTTTCATCAGTCCAGTCTCCAGTCCCATGGAATTAACTGGAGGCATTCGTACTAATCACATATCATGGCTGAAGATTGGTCAAGCCGAACTGACCTAATACGTTCTCTTTCGGAGCGAGGTGATTTTGTGACGTCCTTTTTCTGCACTGGACGGGGCTTTTTCCCCCGGATCACCTCCAATGATTAAGTTAGTTCACTGGGAAATAAATAATGGGAGTAGAAATAGTGGAATTCTTACTTTTTCTCCTCCTTTTCTGAATGAGAGAGAGTAGTATTTACAGGGACAAGTTGGAGGAAGGAATAGTAGGCTTCAACTTCTTAGGACTTGGCAGGGATTGAACATGTTCAATTTGATTTGACAGGACGTAGCAGTAGACAGGTCCCGTCAGATGTCTTGTCCGTAATGTAGGTGTCAGGTTTTCCGATAAGACCTCGGATGTCGTATCAAGCACAGCACCGATATGAGGTACCGGTGGATGTGGGAGTCACCTCGATTATCCACATGCGATGTCCAGCCGAGGTGACTAAAACTGGTGGCGACCCGTCCTAAATAATAAAGGGTTGAGTTCGTTATGGGCGAGTCGGAATGGTCATCCTCAATGGCCATTAATTTTATTTACTGTAGTCTTTGACCCTCTCTCGTGAAAAGGATAAAAAAGATCGACTGCTTTTTTTTTTTTTATAAATATTTTTTGGGGTTAATTACTGAATTTCTTTCTTGATCTTGGTTGGATCTTTGGGACGAAAACGAAGTAGCTCTAAACTGCACGTCTTGTTTCTTGAAAACTAACTAACTAGTAAGTACTAATTTTTTCAGATGCTCCCACGCCCTTCATGAATGCTCGAGATATTTACAAACCTAATTCGAACAAGTCAGATTTTCTTGGCGTTTTTGCATTTTGCGCCACAGAGTTACCATCCATATCATCATTCGGGAAAATGTTATAAGACTTGCCTCTGTTTAGATATTGTAATCCATGATTGATATTCTAATTAATTGATTAATATTTATCAACGATTGATTAGTATCTCCCTATTAATGATGATTACTTGGCTTCTTTTGTAGATATTTCAATCAATTACTCAAAAACATTGTTCTCAATTATGATTTACGGTAACATTTTTTTTGATGGAAGGAAACCTAGGAATATGATACTTGCCACTAAGAGTCTGGCCTATGTAAATAGGAGGTAATAATCCACCTATTCCATGTTTTTTTCTGGTAAGACATAAGCTAGCTTTCTTTGTTATGCTATGCTATTATAGAGAAGAAGGAGACAGAGAAAAGAGGCATATTTGGCGACAGTGGTGAAAGGTAATTTTGTTGATATTTTGCTGCTTACTACATATTTGTGTACATTTTATATAACAATTGTATCTAGGAAAAAGGCAAAGGATCCTAGGAATGCACAATAATGATAAAATGCCTGAAAACTATATCAATATCTACAAAAATTGAAGTTACCGGTTCTACGAGAGGCAAATAAGGACGTCAAATTTGTCAATTTTCCAGGAAACATTCATATCCCAGTTTTTCTCTGTCTTGATTGTTAAGCCAGTAGAATGGCCATGCTGTTTCCAGGGGAATGTTCTCTGGCGCATTAGAACACTGCAGACACAGCAGAGTATCAGTAAATTAAATCAGCAGAGTGTAACTTTTCATTAAAAATATGACAGATGGAACCCCTTTGGACTTTGAAGTCGTGCTTTTAATCAGAGAGTCTTTTTGCAAGATTAAAGTTAGTCCCTCTCAAAAGAAGATAAAAAGTTATTGATAAAAAAAAAAAAAAACAGTGGTATGCTTTTCAGAAATACAAACTGTAAAGAGAAAAAGAAACTTGATTCAGGACAGCATTCATGACTCTTTGACCAATATTGATTCTTTTCCACATTTGTACTTTGCCGCGTAAGGAAATGTCTATTGTTTTTAATTAAAATTTACTTGTTTCCTAGGATCTTTTCCGAAGATAACGACCCAACAAAGGATTTGATCAGACTGAAAATCTCATCGCATCCTTCTCAGTTCTATTCAGAAATTATGTGTTCCAAGATAATTTTAGTCCTGATGGTGATTTTCATTGTAACTACTGGTGGTGAAACTTGCCACCCCAATGACCTCAAGGCCTTGACTGATTTCAAGGCTGGGATCCGCTATGATACTTCATTCAGGCTAGAGAAATGGAATGGGAGTACTGATTGCTGCAAATGGGAAGGCATTTTGTGTGACAATAGCACTGGTAGAGTCATAGAATTGAATCTTCCAGGTCTCCTCACCTTGTATGATGCTCCAGCACAAACAGTCATGGACGGCCAGCTATCTCCTTCCATTGCACTTCTGAGCTCTCTGGAAGTTCTTGATCTTGGCGAAGTTCTTGAGCTCAAAGGGCAGATTCCTCCGCTGATAGGAAATCTCACAAAGCTCCGAAAGCTGTTGCTTGACACCAACAAGCTTAGTGGTCCAATACCAGATAGCATTGGTAAGCTACCTAAACTTGAAGAATTGTGTCTGAAAGAGAACTACTTTTCTGGTTCTCTTCCTTTCAGCCTCGGAAGTCTCAGGAGTCTTAAAAGCCTCGATCTTAGCTCGAACAAATTTTCTGGTTCTATACCTGATTCTATGGAAAATTTGACAGATTTGGAGAGCTTGACTCTTCAGGAAAACTTCCTAACTGGTCATATTCCAAATAATATTGGTAACTTGCGGGCTCTCAAAGAGCTTGATCTATCAAACAACTTCTTGACTGGGGGAATTCCTTTCTCCATGAACAAGCTAAATTCCATTTCAAGCATCTTCCTTGGCAACAACCAGCTTGAGGGAGAGATACCATTTCCTTCAAGCCCCGGTCAGATGTCTTCCCTCGCCTTTCTACGCCTAAATGACAATCATCTGACAGGCAGGCTACCTTTGTTTTTTGGGCACCTGAAATCACTTCAAAGAGTCATTCTTGACAATAATCAGATTGAGGGGCCTATCCATTCCAATTTTAGCGATTTAAAAGCATTGACAATGTTGTATCTCAGCAGAAACAGGTTCTCTGGTAAACTACCAAGAACTATTGGACTGCTCTCTCAGCTTCAGTTTCTGGATCTCTCTTACAACATGATTCAAGGACCACTTCCTTTGGAGATGTCTACTCTCACAAATCTTCAACTACTTGACCTGTCATTCAACCATTTGAATTTGTCATCCATCCCAACTTGGCTTGTGGAGTTGCCATCACTGTTTCAGCTTCACTTGGCTGGATGTGGAATACAGGGTGAAATTCCTGGATACTTGGAAAGACCTGCAAGCATATTGCAAGAATTGGACTTATCAGATAACCATATTACTGGGAGCATACCTGCATGGATTGGGAGCTTCACTAGTCTTTACCTTTTGAACCTCTCCCAAAATTCCCTTGCTTCCAAGATTCCCGATACAGTTACCAAGCTTGGACGCTTAGGGGTGCTGGATCTTCACTCAAATAGGTTATGGGGTCCTCTAAATCTGGTATTTCAAATGCAAAGCAGTGGAGGATTGACTTATATTGATCTTTCTGATAACAGCTTCTCAAATGATATTGAGCAGGCTGACATGGGAACGCAACAGGGGATTCAGTACCTCAATTTATCACATAACTTTCTCCATGGTAAAGTGCCAACAAGTGTCGGAAAACTGCAATCGCTGCAGACTTTGGATTTGAGTTATAATCGGTTTGACTCTGTCCTGCCAGAATCATTAGCAAATGCAAGCATTTTGGTGAGTCTAGAGCTGCAGAATAATCTGTTTACAGGCAGAATACCAGATGGGTTTTTGAAATTGACAAAACTCAAAGAGTTGAACCTATCAGATAATCTTCTTTCTGGACAAATTCCTATTGGTGAGCCTCTAATTAATTTTCCAAAGAGCTCTTATTCTGGAAATAGAGGACTTTGTGGCAAACCCCTTGCTACCTGTAGCCCACACACTGTGTATCCGTATATTACTTAGTTTTGGTCTTTCTTCGGGACGAAGATTGGAATGTGATAGCAGCAGCTGGAGTCAATTTTATACAAATCAAAGCTAAAGCTTAGCTAAAAAACTGATTTTATACTTTCGCAATACTTAGTTTTCCCTTTATTCACATGTTCATTACCAGCAAGATTGCTATATTCCTGTCAGAAGCCAGAAGCAAATGCACCCGTTTATGCATGAATTATGTGTTTAGTAAGAAATCATGCATCATCAATGGAAGAAAAGCAAAGCAGGACTAAGAACATTCATCATTTTATACTATATGATAGATGAGGTGCATGTTCCCCGAGGGAAACTGCTGCAAAGAAAATCAGAACTAATCAAGACTGCAGTATTAGCGGTGACAATGTTCATCTAACACTTGCAATGGTTAACGTACAGATGCAAGTCTCAAATATAACGCAGTTTAAGGTATAATCAACACTCTTTCATCTGATTCATTTCAAAGGCGCGCTCGCGGTCGTGGCCCGGACCGTTCCACATCGGTTTTGGCATATCGATCGCGGCTTCGACGAGATACAAATTTTTAAAACATTTAATATTTTAAAAATTGTAAAAAAATGATAAACAAAAATAATAAAAATTAGAGTTGACTCGGGGCGATTCGGCCGTTTCTATCTGTTTCGAAAACGTCTCGGCCGAGTTCTCAGTAATAAATTATCTCGGAGTCATTTCGTTTCAATATCGGAATGGAAAGCCCGATTCCGGTGACTACTCGTCTGAGTTGTCTCGGTCTCGGCCAAGTCTTTGAACCATGGGTACAACGCAGTTTAATTCTATACTGAAATATCAGAAGATGGAAATAATTTCGACTGAGATTTAAGAACTGTTATGACCCGCTGAAATGCGTCTGACTTACGTGTCCAAGCATGAAGAGTCAGAACAATGCCTAACATCTTCAATTCTGTAAACATTGATTCCAAGAATTGGCACTCCATTGGAGGCATCAGTGATACATATACACAATAATTAGCATTTACATTGACGAGGTACTCCTGGCATTATATTTATTGAACTTCTTTATCTCATGAATCTTCAGATAGAGATTTTTCGTCCTCAGAGCAAGCAACATATCCAAGCCGAATCCAAATACACAAGTGGTGGCCATTATGATGAACACAAGCCTGTAACAATGTGGCCCAAGGCAAGAGTTTCCAACTCGATCGATGGAAGTAGTAGCCTGAGCATCATACAAATAACCAGCAAGAAGGCCAGAGAAGAGGAAAGAACCAAGAGGGAGATTCAACATCAGAATGTTGTATAAGAGACCGTAATATTTTAACCCAAATAACTCTGATGCAACCGGAACCGTAATGGCCAAACGCACTCCGTAATATATCCCCACCAAAATAGAACCTATATAGAGAGATCCAGGAAATGCAACGGCCATCACTACACATCCAGCAGCCATTAGAATCTGAGATACGGCATTCCACATTGGCCTCGGTGTTGCCTTTTTCCTGCAAAAATTAAACAAAGATGAACTCGGTTCAGACTAAAGAAGAACATAGAAATTTGAAAAAAAAAAATTATCAATTCCCTAACAAATGCAAATGTTAGATCATAATGATAACATACTCGATACAGTATTCTGATGCCATGCCTGAAATAATACGACCAAAAAATCCCCAAATGCTGGTGAGAGAAATGAAAATGGAGACATCATTGTATCCTAACGCTTGTCCCATCTGTCCAAGGTTGTTAAGCACGCACATTCCAGTCCCCACTCCAAAAGGAATGATACGAACAGTATCCAAGAATCAGAGGTGCGCATTGCCTCAACAATGGTGTGATCCTCCCCAATAACAGGCTGATGCTTCTTATCCTCATTAGCTTCCTCCACTATTGCACCACTCTCCTCATTTTGGGGCAATAGAAATTCGCTTGCTGGCCCTTCAACATCTACAACTGAAGTTGGTTTTGCAACGATGAAGTAGACTGGGACAAATAACGGGATAGCAAGCAGGAATAACAGGCCAGCAGCAAAAATTGAAGAAATAAGATGCCCATGCATGGCTGCCAGAGATGTCGTAGGCTAATAGATAAAGTGCTATAATCATAGCAACAACATTAAAGAAGTGAAAAATAACTGACTGATCTTTTGCATCATTGGCTGTAGGTGGGATTTCGCGAAGCAAAATAGCTGCTACAAGGCAGACAATTGCAGGAATGATTGCCAGTGTAAGAAGAAAAGCAGAGGGTTTGGCCGAGAAGAGTGCTGCGGATAGGTCTGTGAAAATGGCTGTGCTTAGCGCTAAATAACCTTTTAAGATCCCTGATACAGGACCCTGATTTGTTCTAAAGTTTCTCATGCAGGTCACTAGAATTGCTTTTCCTGTGGTGTCTCATAATACAAGTCTTTGAAGTATTTACAGCCATGTTTTGGCTCCATTGAAAAAAAATATTTGCCCATAGATCATGGTTTCAGTGTTCACCAATTCAGGATTAAAGTGGGTCCTTTTGCAAAGTTGGCACAACTCTTCGAATTGTTTCTGGTTTTGATCACTGTTTAGTCAATCCGCGAGCGGGACATAACTGGCTGCATATTATCTGTCTATCTATCTATACCATCTATAAAACTACCTTGAATGATTTACTGACGAGTATTTCTTATTTTTTGATTTGTTTAATATGCCCAAAATTATATAAATGTTAGTTTTGAGTGTAAAATTGAGTATCATGGACAATTAAGATAATACAGGAGTTTACAATTTGGCTAAAATTTAAACTTTATTAGTCTCCTCCCCCTTTTCTATTTTTCTTTTACGTTTTTCTAGCCGTGCCAAAAAAAATCTTAATCGTAGTGGCTGCTAATTGAGGTCCTATTAGCATTCATGGCTTGCATACTTTTGACAATTAGAAATCCTACCTTATATACTGCATGAATTGTCAAACCCATGTATGGTTTCAATCAATTTTGTTTTGACAAGATTTTTTGTGTACATACGTATGAGTTCATGAAACTGGTTAAGCAAATTCCAATCTTTAAACAGAGTGTCACGGCAAAATCTCATTAGTCAATTAGTGTAATTAAAATAACAAACATATACTACTACCCCTCTTTCTTTTTTTTTGAAAAATTATTTTGCTACCCATCAATTCTTTTGATTATTTAATTCCACTTTGTTTTTCTTTTTAATGCTATTATTTATATATATATATATATATTTAGATTATTGTTTCATCAAGCATAGTACCTCTCATTTGGCCAAATGGAGCATGCATTGTGATTCAAGTAAATATGCATTGTGACTACTGGCATATTTATAGCAGCATACCAGCAGATAGGCCGCATGCCCCCCATTAAACAGACTCCCTAGGAATTGGCAAGGCTCTTTGATTCATCCTTGTAGCTCTGAAAAAGTTGTCCAACAAAATCTGGATTCATAAGGTTGTCCATCATTTACCACATCCCAGGAGAAGTCTAACTGCAATACTTCTATAAATTGATAGAGAAATTCATAAAGAGAACAGCATATCAATCAGCTTAAGTAGCGTGCAAAGTGAAAACTGCAAGTTTCTTGATCGTGAAACATTTAATAAACAATGATCAATAAGATTGCATGTATATGAGTTGCTATATAACACGGTTTACAATTCTTTTAAATACGAGCATGACATGAAAGACATTCATGCAAGTTCCCAGCAGGCAACAGCCTTTTTATCATCGGGGCGGATGTACTTGGCATTTAACTTGGGTACAAGAATCAGCCCTCGAAGCAAGAACTCGTACAAACACTGTAGAATATTTGAATATTTTCGTGAATGTAGATGTATTGAATTCTAGTAAATCATAAAAGGTGCATAAAATTATCAAATCAATTAGACTGCGATACACTACATACAACCTGAACCTGGTAACTAATCGGATATGTACAGCGAGATAAAATTGGATTACTATGTCCCCCACGACTCAAAAACTGGGCACCCTTGAACAACTACCCCTTCTGCAGTCGGGCAAGAAGCTAAGGGGCATCCATCTGCTTTACTTCCCCACCAGTCAAGGCTAACATGCCCAATGTCCAAAGCCAAATAAAGCAATACTCCCATGAAAGCTAATCCAGCATCGAGCGCCCCAGATAACACATAGTTGTGTCGACTCCACCAGCTTCGATAATATCGGTAGGCAATGAATCCAGAAAGAAATGCAATTATAACCCAGCTGTTGTAGTTCACAGCAGTAGCTGGTGGCATATTGATTATTCCAGCTAATACTACAGGCACAGATATGAGACTAATCCACTGCTGGCTTGGAAACGCCTTGTGCATAAGCCAAACTACAGCAGGAGCCACAGCTCCAAGCACGAAGGCCCAGTTAATGGCAGAGTAGTAACCAAGATCTCCAAAAATTCTCTGCGGTCCAATTAAACCCCATATGACAGAGGCATCATAGAACACATGGTCGCCTGGGCAAGTCCAGGGGCTGCCAGGAGGAAGCATTGCTCTGTCACAAATGTCTGGGACTGTCTCCAAGAGCCACCATGCTGTTCCTAGATGCACAAGAGCTGATACTAGAGTGCCAGCAACCTGAATAGGGAAGATGATGGCAAAAAGACTCAGAAGGATAAAAGCAAAAGCTTCACAACTAGACGTACATGCATATTATATTGATTATTAAGGATCTGACTTTTGCCTTACTCATCCACTTTCTGTTTGGGAACTGAATCTTACCTGAGCCATGAACATGTCTCTGGGAGGAATCTTCATGTAATGTCCAAGTTTGAAATCCTGCAGAAAGGCTAGGGCCTGCTTCATACTGATGTACCCATACACCTTAAAGGACATGTTTGCAACAGGATATCCTGGGTACAAGTACCCAATGATGTACTCTGTGATCACATTGAGTCCTGGTGTCTATTGAAAAGAGAACATGCACATTAGTGAACAAAAATTGCATACTACGGTTTCTAGATATGAATGATTAACTTCAAAGTCACATTGAGATACAAGGAAAACCCTTTTACAGTTCTAGTGAATTAATCTAAAGCTACCTAATTAGTCTTAGCATATATTATAGTATTCGCAAAAGGTTGAAGAGCTCCAAGACTAGATATAACAGGACATGTGCAATATATCGCAGAAATCATTTCAAAAGTTAAATAATCCCACCATGCTCAATGTTCTATCACGTTAGTACATATGATGGAATTCCAACAAGCCCATAGAGATGATTATTTTATTCTTTTATCTCTTTGAAACATAGAATATAGCAGCATCACATACGAACGCATCATTTCCCAATCGCGTAATATAATATCTGGATCATTCAAGCCTGAAAGGCATTGATAGTTTATACATCAAATTATGAGTACCACAGAGTGATTGACAGGATCTAGCTTGATCACATAAAAGAGTGCGACAAGTCAATTAAACACTCGAGGAATAAAGTAATCAACGTTCGTACATTAAGAGAATACCAGTAAAAACACAAATGTCACACAGTTGGAGAGTCTGTCAAAAGGCAATGGCAAACTTACCTGATTTGTAGTGGCAGTGATGACACCTACTGGGAGGGTGAAAAAGAAGGCAAGACCACACGCCAGCAAGACAGCCCACCATGGTAATTGAAGCTGGTCATTGTAGTATTCACATATAAATATGGTTGCTGCAATGTTAACTAAAAGAATGCATGTGAACCACCATTCAGGAACTTGCTTATACATCCTCATAAGCTTTGTGTGCACATCCAATTTCTTCTCTTGGAAGGCAGACTTGCTCAGCCGCCATAGATCTCTATAGAGCATGACATTCAGGTCACTTTTATGCCATAATGCATAAATGTTTAAGAGCATTGTCTTCGTAATAAATTTCAATGGCTCCAAGTCATGCCTTAAACAACCTACTGGAGCTATTTGAGAAGAAGACTTTGGTCTTTAAGCTAATGGAAAGAAGGTTTATGCTTCACAAACTTAGGAACGTTTTGATGAAGCAATGATTTTTTTTTTCAAAGAAAGTTAAGAAGATCAACCATGGATGAATTATGACTCATTCAGAGAACAAAAGCCAAATCCTAAAGTTGATCTGTTTGCAATCTAGCATAAATAAAGGCCATGTAAGAAATTTAGATAATAGCTGAAGCTATAGGCATTCCACCTCAGAAGATGCATCTTATACTCTTCTCTTCCCCTATGCTTTTTGCAGTTACTGAGGTCAGAATCAAGAAAAATTATCCAAGAACTATTATGATTTGGTAGCATTTCAGAAAGCCCAAAAAAAAACAAAAGACTAAGTAGTTTTCCTTAACTGCATTTTCTGTATAAGCAAATCAAGATAGTAATAATATGTTATATTGGAGTTAAACTTGAACACCTATCATAATAATTTGGTGAAACTAACCTTCCATGGAAAAGGAAGACATGAACAACAGTAGCAGTGAGGCAAGCAAAACTGAAACCATATGTAATAGCAAAGAAGGTACTGAGATACAGGCGTCCCTCATTCTCGTATGCAGTTAGATCAATGTGGAAGTTTGAATCAATGATGGCTGAGATGTTGTAGTTTTGTCCCTTTGATGTGAAGAGGCCGTCTGAGTAAATAGGAAAGGTTTTTGCCTTGTAGATATTGAACCAATATGCAATAGGGGTGATAACATACATCATGAGAAAATAGCCAACAGCAAGATTAGCAGTTGCAAACCAAGGGCTAGCCAGTGGGCTCCCAATGTAAGAACATATGCTAGACCAGTCAAGACCAATTGCACCAATACCAAGACCATGAAGTCCTGAACCCAGCTGTTGGGCAAGAACGGAATTAGGGAAGATCCAACATATCCAGGAAAGGGAGGTTAGCATGGGGAAAAGGTATCCAGGAAGGACATAATAAGCAAAGCTGCAGATGAAGGCAATAAGGAAGAACTGATTCCTTGACAATCTGCCCTTGATTCTCTGTTCTTTCTCATCAAGCGCCCTGGCAAATATAACACAAGCTCAAAGACATTAAATAATTTGCATTGAGTTCAACGTCAAGAATAGCCGAAATTTCTAATGGTGGAACTTTGATAATCTAGTCCAAACAAGATTTTAGTGTAAATGTGGGTGGAGGAGAAAGTTGAGAAACAATTTGAGAGATTGTAAATGCAACCAATAACCATTTGCAAGTTTGTCCATCCAGGGTAAAAGACTGAGATGGCAAATGACGGTTGAAAAGAACATCACATATCTTAGCAGTTTAAGATACCCAAAATTGTTATTCTTCAAAAGTGTGTTAATTCTTAGTTGCCATGTATTATTCAAACAAGTACTAGCCTTCGTCACATCCATCACCATGAACTTGGATGAAAAGGACACAGCAAGGTTGGTCACTTGGCACAGACTAAAACACAAAACGACACCAAGCAAACTCAATGTACCATTATTTACGAGCAGTAGTACCAAAATAAAATAGAAGCCCGAGCATTTCATGTACAATAAGACAGAAACAAAATAATATAATCAGCCACGTGGCGCAGAAAACATCCACTTTAACGCAAGAGTCCACGATAAGTTCGGCGTAAATGGGTTACTTATACCTGAACAAAGAGACCTGGACGAGGTTTTGGGGCCACCACATTTCAGCGGGCTCCACCAAGTAGCGCCTGAGAATGCCGGCCCATCCAAAGCCCAAAACCTGGGTAGTTATAACCACCACCAGCGCCACCCAGAAAGTCAACCTCTGCCTGTAAAACACCTTCACGGCACTAACGATATGAATCGAGTAGGGATTCGCCGCGCCGGAGTTGGCGAAGATGGTGATCAGCACGTGCTCTTTCATGTTGAAAGGTCCCGGATTCAGGGTGAATTCCCACTTTTGGCCCTTGAAGAACACTCTGCTCGTCAACGCCGAAGCCATGAGGTGGCCCAGCGGCACCACGGCGATCTGAGCGGAGATTGAGCTGATAGAAAGCGGCTCCCGCCGGAACCAGAAGAACTGGTTGAGGAAAGACAGGACAACGCATGCCAGGGCTCCCAGGACCCACATCCGGAAGGTGACCACCGGCAGGGTCCGGTCATCCGTGACGGGTACCGTGAGAGCCACCTGCTCCACCGGAGAATTCTCGTCTCCGAACGGCTCGCACGGCGGAGAAGATGTTCCGGAACCGGAGGCATGGTCTTTGTATGGTTCAGCCCGTTTCTCGGCTGTGGAAAAGACGATTAAGTGATTAAATTCAGGAGATGCTTAAAGGATTAGAAAGAAGATAAGTGGAGAATTGAGGTCGGTTGAGTTGAGGTTAAAGGAAGTGAAAAAGAGAAGCGCTTACCAGTAAGAAGTGGAGCTGAAATTTCTTCAGCGTCCTTCCTCATGCTTCATTCATTCGATTCTATCAATTCCAAAGCGAATCTGGAAAAGTGGAGCTTTGTGTCCAGTCCAGTGTGCTTGGCAACCATATCGGTAATTACTAATTAATAATAGGGCTCCAAAGAATGTGGGGCCAAGGTGAAGAAGCTTTTGATCAGGGCCGTTGAGTAGTGCCAAATTCTGGACATGGAAGGAGAGAAGGATTAATCACTGCCGTTAGATGTGATGCGAGTGGGCCCACTGTAAAGTTTTGAAGTTCATTGGTGACGTGACGAATTAATAATGTGTTGTCTCATCACTCATGGGGTAAATAAATGGATCAGGAATTTTAACGTGCGGTTAGATTAGAATCTGAGGACTTGTCCGGGAAAACGTTATTTTAGATTCTGCTGACCATTCATGCGAACCTTTGACACAATGATTCACTTCATAAATGTATTCGGACGTTTCCACGGGAAGATACGTCTCTACGCGGACTGCAGAGGAAGCCAGCATGGCAGGGAATTGTCCATACTCCATGCTGTCGAGGCAGTTGTTATTCCCCAGCATGTTACCCTTCCATGTACCAAAAGTTGCTGGATTTTTTTTTTTTTTTTTGGGTTTGTGTAAATCTGATGGATCGATTTGTCCAGAAAGAAGTCAAATTTGGAGTGGAACAATTTATCCGTGGTAGCTCCATATCCTTGAAAAACTTTCGGAAATAATCAGTTGGCAAAATGTGTGTATGTAACAAAAGGTCGAGTGGCTATGAGAACAACCTCATCAGGGCCCAGGTCGAATGTTCGAGTCCTCTCTCTATCGCTTCGAGTCTCTTGGGAGCGAGAGCTCGGGGTGCAGACTGCAGTGGGATTTGTCGGGGGTACAACAATTCCTCCGGATACCCACTGTATTGACCAAAAAAAAAAACAAAAACAAAAGGTGGCGGAACTTTGCAACCACCCAAACCAAAACAATGGAAGCAAATAAATGTACTAATCATGGAGCAATTTATGGCTTCGCCATACGCTACGGGGTTTTTGTATTTTTGAAGAAATTTAATTGGCGTTTGTTAGCAAAAGAACTCAAGTTTAATGCTTACTGAAATAATTAAAAAACATCATTTGAAAAATTTTGCTATCCAAACAAACCTTATATAGGATTTAAGAGTCGCGGTTGGAGAAATTAAGGTAGGAGAATTGGATGAATTTTGTGGAAATTTTTTGACATTTGCTCAAGGTTAGAGGAGATGGTGAAGTTTTGACATCTTAGCCCAATGGAAAGAGCTACAACTTTTCTGCTTGAAAAAAAAAAAAAAAAAAAAAAAACCTCTTCTAGATAGATAACCCTAAAATTTCACTTTTGGAATCCATCATTCGAAAAAAAAAAAAAGGTTGACACTCTTACAAGAGTCTTTGTTTTTATTTTCTATTATTAGGTGAAATATAAATGCCTATTCCTTTTAAAAAAAAAAAATTGAATGCCTATTCATTCTTTGATTGATTGACTCGATGATTAAAATATCGTGTACTTTAAAAACTAGCAAAAAAAAAAAAATCATGCCAAGAATCGTATATTCAAATATTGGATCATTTCAATAATGACTACAAAACACACATTTAGCCGTATATATATATAGTGGTAATAAAAAGGCATGGATGCAGGCATGCAGTCCAACAACCGAAAACATGCCGCACACATCTGGTTAGAGAGCACGCTCAGCAATTTCCAAACCATCAAGGTGGACAATATATTCGACGTCGACTGTCAAAAATCAGCATGAACGAGAAGAAATCTTCTTGGTACAGTTAATGGGTGCGTAGAGCGTTGTTACACCACCAATTTCACCAATGTCTACGTTATGGAAGCTTGTGAAGTCGTCAGGAAGGAGCCATGAAAAAACTAAGCTTGACCCCGACTTGGGGACCCGTTATTGCCCTTGCGACTACCACGAGCAAAAACAGGAAGCAAAGAGGAAAAAGCTGGCCGCACTCGGAGTGAAAGATTCTGTGAATTATTACGATCCGGACGGATACCACAATCGTCCTCCCCATCATCACACGGAAAACCCAGACGACTTCAACTTTCATGACTACTCCTCCCAATCCCATGATCATGGGTATCCCTCTTATCAAGATACCTATTCATCGTCGTCGCGGCCTGAGCCGGAGACGGAGCCGCCACACAATTCGTCGTATATAAGTGGTACAGAGTACTATGGAGTGGACGAGTCCAGGCATCTAGTGGATGAACCTGATTGTAGTACTACTGGTATTGAATCAGAATATTATTATCCTGCACATGAGAATGGGTTTCCTGTGGATGAACCGGACGCTGGTAACTGGCGTTCTGGTGATTATAGATTCGACCGTAGTCAGTGGGAGGCCAATTCCGCCCAACAGTTTTATGATTTTGTACGTGGGAGTGGGAGATATTGGTGAAATTATTTGGGAGAGTTTGATCTGCCTTGCTTGATCTTGGAGGAGAAGCCATACTAGTCTGTCGGTCTATGTTCTTGTTTCGGCAGTTTTCTTTCTGGCCAACGCTATTTAGTTTAGTACTTGTGTGGTACTTTGGCATCATGCATGCAACAGGACTTTTATTAGTAGAAATTTCGGATTCACATCATCCTTCTAGCATCGAAATTTGGGGGTTCTTTTTTTCTTTTTCTTTTTTCCTCCAGGGAAAATCTGCCCATTTTGGCGATATGCCCTGCAGAAGAAGGGTCCATGACTACAGAAAAAAGAAAAACTACAGGAGAAAAGTTGACCTATAGAGTATTATTTGAAATAATTAGGGTAATACTTTTCGTGACGTGAGATAAAAAAGTAATTGGAAATATAAAAAGATGAGTTGAGAAATATATTTATAATGCAAGCGAAATATTATTTGAGATATTTGTACCATCCAAACACTCCACCTGTTTCCATTTTTCACTAATTTTAGAAAGGACAATAGCCGTATCTTTCTTCGACTTCGAGAAGAATTCACATTGCATTTTTTAGTTTCAATGATTGCGCGAGGTACCTAAACTTGAGGATTTCAGGCATGTGTAGTTTCCTTCTTCGCTTCCCATTGGACCTTAACAAAATGAATAAATAGATGTTATATGTGAATTATCGACCAAATTATCAGGAACAGTTCCAGAATTGAGGCAAATTTTATATTTTTGGACAAAATTTTTCACATTCAATGGTGAAAGCTGCAGTTTTTTTACAGCCAAGGCAAAGATAATCGCATCAGATTTCTTCTTCTATTTTATTAAGTTATGGTTCAGAAGCAGACTTGTATGACCAACCCTGAACTAAATCTCCCATTTCGTGAACTTGGCTACAAACAATCCACTCGTACAAGATGTATTAGGATCAAAGCGCAAGGTTTTAGGTATCTGCCCGCTCTTACAAGGCCACGTTCTTGCAGAATCTATCTCCAGCAAGCCTGTAAAACCAATGGCATAATTAGATGTCACAATGGTTATTAAAATGAGACCCAAGTGATTCACAGTAACTAAACCAGCTTCTGGATACTCGGCTTCTAGTCTGGAATTCGGATGATGCCATAACTCAAGATTCACACCTCAGTTTGACAAGAAAAATGAAAAGTCTGGCACCCATTTTAAAACTCTACAACTAGCACCTCCAACAATCAACATTATCCCATCAATTTCTATCATTTCTACAAACTCTGTAATGGATTAACTTGATTTGATTATCTTTATCACATACAGAAGT
This sequence comes from Coffea eugenioides, assembly GCF_003713205.1. NCBI lineage: Eukaryota > Viridiplantae > Streptophyta > Magnoliopsida > Gentianales > Rubiaceae > Coffea > Coffea eugenioides. The sequence continues at coordinate 3,458,791 of NC_040041.1, forward strand.
TAAAGAATCTAATCTGGTCGTTCAGTAATATAACAACACATAAACCAACTACTAGCAGATATACTAAAGCTATAACAAGAAGGATAAGCGCTTAAAATTTTCATTGACCAGAGTACTAACACTTTCTCAAGCCAGAATAATATGTTAAGCAAGAGCATCAAAAACTGCACTAGAAGGCTTACCAGCAGATTTGTTTTGAGAAAGGAATTTCTCGACCACACCTTCATTCTGGGAAACAGTTAAACTGTTCCATCATAAAATGAAAAAGTATACTAATTAGTTGTACATCTTTACCCAGACACAAGATACAAGGCATTGTAATTTTCTGAGAAATACGGGAATATGCACCTGCAAGTGCTGTACACAAGAGATCCACCTACTTTGAGCAATCTGAAACCGTTGGATAGAAGTTGAAGCTGAAACATATAGACAAGAGTAACGTGATGGCCATATGGAATTATAAGATCCTTAGGATATTCACCATGGAACATAATTTTTTTCTCCATACAATATATAAAAAACAGCTATTCAGTGGGATAACAGACAGACAAGAGCATCTGACATCTCAACTATAACCAATTTATTAAGAAATAAAGAAGTGACAATGTTTGTAGCATACTCCTAAGTTGTAGATCTTGCCAAAACTAAAATGATACTCAAACTTGGTGAGTCTTAACTCTTAATTCTACAAACTGTCAAGAAGGGACATCCATGTATTTTCCATGCAGAAGCTGCTGTCATACATGCAAATTTAACACATATATGAACAGGCAAGATAAATCTATCAAGACACGTCGGAAAAGAAAAAAAGTTGACAAACCTGAAGGGCGGTCAATTCATCAGTTCTCTCGGCATCTAAAACGCGGCGGTGAAGAGTTTCCCACCCCCATTGTTCAAATTTCTGGATATGTCGAATTGAACCATCATGTGTGCATTCAGCATCCACCAGGACCTGATTTTGAATTCAATCCAGTCAATCCCTAAACTAGGAGCTGAAAAATGAAAGATAAAGACAAAAATCTATTCAATCTATGAAGAACTAACGATTACTCATATAGAGCATTTTCCAATCTTTACAATATCGTATATTACCACCACCAATTGAATAAACAACAATCAACTACAAGAAAACTGTACACAGTTCTACGTGGGGGAGCATAAAAGGAAATAAAAAAAAGGAATGCAGACCTTGTCATAGCCATATTTTGAAACCTTGTAGTCATTCAGATGTTCATATACTTTGTTTTTACTCAGTCCAACAACCCCAGAATCCCTCCCATAATATATAAGCTCTGGATCGTGAGTTTGTGAGAATAACTTATAAGCACCATTTTCTCTTGCTTTAGATGCCTTTTTTCTTTCTTTCCATGGTCTCCGAGATGTCCACTCCTTGTAAATCTCTGACTTTCCTTCAAGCATGGATTCGGTTGGTTCAACTGTTTGATAATATAAAAATAGTTAAAATCTACCAAGGTTTTGCATAACTTGCCTAAGAAGGTTCCCAAAACCTTTTAGGAATGAACAAGACCATATTAATTTTCATGAATTCTGTTATTTCCTTCCAGCTTTATTACATGATTTAGAGTTCAAACGAACCCTGAGAGGAAGAAGGGAAAAAGTTGTCCCATCAGCCACAAAAAGACGACAACGATCGCCAAGTGCATACTTTTGCAGCATAGTTCGACATGCTGCTAACCGATGTTGTGCAATGTCAACGCCTGTCACTGAACCGGAACCACCAAGAAGGTCCAATATCATGCATAGTTTAGCCCCTAAGAAAATGATAATGACAGAAAGAGAAATCACGTAACAGCTTACAACACTCTCAGCTATAGAAACTTGAATGATGTAGTCCTACACAGGAAGTTATTTGAAACTAGCCATCTCTTTTCAAAATCTCGTATCATTAAATTCAAATAAGGTCGCAGGCAAACCAGACAATAGATCAAGTGAACATGTTTTTGAGGGTTCATCTGCAATCCCTGATGTCAAGTTATCTTGAATGAAGCATGAGGTCATATGCTGACTTCATTTGACATTAGGGCCTAGTTATCCAAGTCAATGATTTGAGGATGCACATCTTCAAGGAAACAATTTTCTTACTTAGCAGATAGTGGCATCATTTTTACAGCATGGAAACTCCTACTTTTGAGGATGAACTATATTGCTGGTGACCAATAAGAATGCATGTCAAGGGTGGACAACCCCCTCTCCAACCTTCAACGTAAAATTTCCAAAAGGTGGAGGTGTCATATCTTAAATGTAATTCGCAATTGAAAACATATATTTAAACTTATTATTAACTTTTTAAATTAGTACCATAAGGTAAATTTAGCTAATTTGCCTTCTACATGCAAATCAGTCAGTGAAATTTACCAGGAGCAGCACAGAGGTCAAGGACATGGTCTCCTGATGTGATGTCCAAAGCAGAAACAGCAGCTCCAGATGCTGCATCAATTCCATATATCTGAAAGGCAAAAGAAAAATGAAGTGCTTAGAATAAGACTTCAGCAAAGGGAAACAGAATAGAGAAGCAACACCTAATTGATGAGAATTAACTATGGTTAGTCTCTACACCAAACAGAGGAAAAATTTGGCTACTCAATATCATATTTAGCACTGTAGGGACTATCATTCTCATATGATATCAAATTCCAGATAGGTATGAAAAAGAACATTAATTAGTACAACAATGAGTACTCCAAACGCTAAAAACCAGTCGAAGTATATTATTAAGACAAAAAGTCAAGCATCAAAAGGGCTTAGTTAACACCCAGACTTTGTCCTTGACAAGATATACGTCTGAAAGAGCTTCAATGAAACTCCTTTTTCGTAAAATTTAGAGTGTTAACACCTTTATGTTGTGATGATTTTGCCCTCACCACTAAAAATCAAGCTAAAATCATTCGCTAACAAACCCAAAAAATTACCTTTCCTTCTTGATATGCCTTTGAGCTGGCAATCCTAATGTCAGGGGGAAGACAATAGAAATTGGGCAGCCAGGACAATCTTTCAAGCTTACAATTAATCTCGGATTCAAATTCTTCAATATGAGCTTCAAAACCAGGCTTTAACCTGCGAAAAAATGTTGAACGAACCTTGAATCCAGCATAAACTTAGCCTGTAAATGCCCATTTTGTCATTAAATTTTCCGATTCAGCTGTAATGCTCGTAAAAGAACAACACAACTCCCTCGCCTAACTCAAAAATCAATCTCAAAATCGGCTTAGTACTTTAGACCAAAGAAGAAAGAATCGAGATAACACAATTGGATTTCCAAGATTCGATCTTTCCAATTCAAAAAGACTCGAATACAGCACATATGAGGCCAAAAATAAAGCTTAAAAGGGTATAAGAGTACCTAATATAACGTGGGGTGGAATCATTGGCAACATAAATTGAAGGGTCCAATCCATTCTCATTCAGAAATTCAATAAATTCATCCGGTAATGGCAGGATTTTATCATCTGGGCCAGAAGCTTGCCCTTCCATCACATCCAACAAGCTATTTGCTGCCACTAAGAGACTTCAAAAAAGTACCTGTAATTTTAACCAATTAAAACGAGAAGATAATACACTTGCAAAAAGATAACTTCAGTAAACGTGTAATCAGCTAAGCGAAATTGATTGATATTTATTACATATGTTTCTTTAGTGGATGTTTTGGTTATTGCAGTAAAAAAAGTTTCGAAAAATTCGAAACTTTTTTTACTTTTTCTTTATGTCTCCGAGGTTTCCTCTTGGAGGGTTTGGACATGGGTCACGAAACAGGTCACCCGGAATCCATTTGGTACATGGCCGTGTGTTGGGCTTTGGGCCTTGTCGGCTAACTCCACTAGTGGTATGCATATATATAGTGGGGATAATATCAGAAACCTCCCTGAGGTTTATCTTAATATCACTAAGTACTCCTAAAGTTTTAAAAAGCCACTTACCCGTCTTATTTGTGTAACAAAATTTTTAAAAATCCTAAACTATCCCGTTTGTTCTAAATAGAAATGCTCCTATGCCACTTTCTTTGTTTAAAAAAAATCACCACCTAAAAAACAATTTTTAATAGTACCGCCACATCACCATCTATAAAAATATAAATTTGGAAAATAAAAAACATATTTTTAAAGAAATACACTAGCACTAATTCAACTCTATATGTTCAAAACCAATTTCTTATGAACCTTATTTTTTTAACCTTTCGCAACCCAAAGTCCAAACCTTTAAGTTGTACTAAATCATTATAAAAATCAATTGAAAAAAACAAAGAGATTATATCCCACTCTAGAGAGAATGTTGGAGAAAGGAAAAAAAGAAGAAAATGACTTTCGTTTCTTTTTTTTTAAAAAATTTTTGAGTTCCATTTATTTGATATGTGAATTATGTATCAAGTGAGAGTTAATATAGTCATTTTGTAATTATTAGAGGAGGTAAGTGATATTTTTAAAATTTTAAAGATGCTAAATGATATTAGGATAAAGCTCAGGATAGATTTCTAATATTATCCCTATGTAGTAATCCTCCTCTTTTCTTTTTCTTTTTCCTTTTTTGGGTAAAAAATACAGAGTACTCGCCACTCACCTTAGAAGCAGAACTTGTACACAAATTTCTTTCCCTAGTGTATGTTTTTATTCCAAACGTTCATGTGATCTTCCAAATTTGGTAAAGGAGTTATTGGCTTTGACAAGTGGACAAATAAGTAGGCAAGAAAACAAAAATAGTGCAATTTTTTTCGTTTTTATAAATTCTACCTAAAATATCTCTTTATTTTGATAGCTTAACTAAAGCTAGAAAAATAATTGTAACTCCACAGGTTTAAATTTTCCCATAACACCAACTTTTGAACCTTTTTTTTTTTTTGGGTAATAACAACAACTTTTGGATTTGGTGTTGTCCCAAAACTCTCCTTATGGAGGACGGACGGACGGACCAATATGATTGTCTAATCAGCATCTCGTTTGTTAGCAGCAATGGAGCATTCCAATGCGCTAATGCCATCCACAGAAATCCAACGTTCCCATACCATCTAAAACGGTATAAAACTGAACCAACCCAAATGCCCACAAAGTCCATCTTCAGCTTGCTGGTTTTCTTATTCAAAATCAATCAAACGCCAACAGATCTCTGAAACCGTATTCCAGGAGTCAAAGTTTCTGTTTCAGTCTTCCACCCCTTATATATAAAGAAATCAGTTCATTTCCATGGAACCCAAATTAAGGTATAGTACCAGAATTTCTTTACTACCAAGATGAAAACTTGTTGGTTTGTATTCCACTGTACTAGTTTGTTTCTTCTCCTTGTTCCTCCATTATGTAGTTCAGGAGCAGAGGTTGTTACTGTGGATGTTCATGCAGCTAAAGTCCTCCTCCATTCTGGCTACCGCTATCTTGATGTCCGGTAAACAGCCTTCTCTTTACAATCCTGCTCAAAGCAACAGATGATGAATATACATTAATTTCAAGAAGTGTTCTTATAAAACAGGACTGAGGAAGAATTCGAGAAGGGTCATGTAGTGGATGCTTTGAACATTCCTTATATGTTCATCACCCCTGAAGGTTTTTTTTTTTTCCCCTCAAAATCATATGTTCTTTAAATACACCAAATTATTAAATCTTCAAATCAATCACTCGTCTAATCTATTCTTGAAACGTACTGTTTTTGGCTTCGTATTGAAATTCAGGTAAGGTGAAGAATCCCAAGTTTATGGAGCAGGTTCTGTCCGCTTGCAATAAGGAAGATCGTCTTGTAGTGGTAAAGTTGAACCCAAAAGCTTGGGCACCGATATAAATGTTTTAGAAAAAAAAAAAAAGAGCAAGACCTACAATGATTAGTTGTTGGATCCCATCTTTTTGAGTGTTTGATATTGAATTCGAGTAATCCTTTGATTAAATCGTTTACTCTGCAACTTTTGGTTTGAAGGGCTGCCAAAGTGGCGTAAGGTCTGTGTATGCAACCACTGATCTTCTTAATGCTGTAAGTTCAATTGGATAAACACAATATTGTTTTCACGACATTGCTATGTTTTGATCATTTTTCTTATGATAAATTCCATTGGAACTAATAGGCCAAGTTGCTTCGCCTTCACCTAATCTGCAGGACTTCAAGAATGCGTGTAACATGGGAGGCGGCTATATTGAATGGGTCAAGAATGGATTTGCTGTGAAGAAGCCTGAACCTGATACTGAGCTCTAATTGATGTACGGGAAATCAGAATGAGGGCTAGTCCAAGACTCCAGAAAAAAAAATATTCGTGATGTGAGGCAATTGGAGTTTTTAGATTATTGTTAAAGACCGGATTTTATTTGGATCTCAATGAGACATTTGTTGTACCGTCTTTTAAACGGAATTTAATTTCTATTTCTGCTTTGGACAAATTTGGTTATTTTTGTTCATTTGGAAATGAAAAATTTGAATTGTTTCATGATTCAAAATTGGTTGGTTCTGGTTCTTTAATGCACTACGATAATCTATATTTAATTGACACAATTACCTCATTTAATGAATCTCTGCATTTGAGTACTAGAGGAGTTAAAAGAAAATTAGCCAATGAGAATTCAGCTGCATTATGGCACAAGAGATTGGGACATATCTCCAAACGGAGAATGGAAAGGCTTGTGTCAAATGAAATTCTCGGTCCCTTGAATTTTACAGATTTTAATGATTGTATTAACTGTATAAAGGGAAAACAAACCAATAAAAGGAGATTTGAAGCCAATAGGTCCTTAGACGTCTTAGAACTTATACATACAGATATTTGTGGACCATTTCCTACATCTGCTTGGAATGGTCAACAATATTTTATAACGTTCATAGACGATTTTTCAAGATATGGCTACATATATCTCATTTCTGAAAAGTCACAGTCACTAGACGTGTTCAAAAATTTTAAGGCCGAAGTTGAGAATCAACTCAACAAAAGAATTAAAAGCGTCAAATCTGACCGTGGTGGTGAGTACTATGGCAGATATGACGGTTCAGGTGAACAACGTCCAGGACCATTTGCTAAATACCTAGAGGAATGCGGTATCGTCCCACAGTACACTATGCCGGGTTCACCCACTATGAATGGTGTAGCTGAAAGACGAAATAGAACGCTTAAAGACATGGTAAGGAGTATGATATGTCATTCTACTTTACCAGAGTCACTCTGGGGTGAAGCACTTAAGACTGCAGCATATATCCTTAATAGGGTTCCAACTAAAGCAACTATCAAAACCCCTTATGAGCTTTGGACAGGGAAAAAACCCAGTTTAAAGCATCTACACATTTGGGGATGTCCAGCTGAGGCAAGGCCTTATAGGCCTAATGAAAAGAAACTGGACTCAAGAACGATTAGTTGTTATTTTATTGGATACTCTAAAAGATCCAGGGGTTACAAGTTTTATGATCCCACAGCCAAATCAATTTTTGAGACAGGAAATACTCGGTTCTTTGAGGATGTCGAGTTTGGGGGAGAAAATACAGTAAGAGACATTGCCTTTAAAGAGGAATATATTAATATTCCCACAGGTGTCATTGCTCTTGCTCAGGACCCTATTCCTGAACTTGATCATGGCATAACAAATCAAGACAATGTCGAAGAGCAAACTGTTATAGAAGAACAAACTCTTCCTCTTCAAGAACCAGTGCCATTAAGAAGATCCACTAGAGAAAGGAGAAGTGCAGTGCCAGATGATTACATTGTTTTTCTCCAAAAACATGAGGATGACTCTGGATTGATGGAAGATGATCCAATCAACTTCCGTCAAGCCATGGAAAGTTCAAATTCTCAAAAGTGGGTCGATACAATGAATGAAGAGATTAAATCCATGAAGGATAATGACGTTTGGGATCTTGTCCCATTGCCAGAAGGAGCGAAACCCATTGGTTGTAAATGGATATTTAAAATCAAGAAGGATTCGAAAGGCAATGTGGAAAGATACAAAGCTCGTCTTGTTGCTAAGGGATTTACACAAAAGGAAGGTATCGTTTATAAAAAAACCTTCTCTCCAGTCTCTTCAAAGGACTCTTTTAGAATTATCATGGCATTAGTGGCATATTTTGATCTTGAGTTACATCAGATGGATGTAAAGACAGCGTTTCTCAATGGTAACATTGATGAGACGATTTATATGGTGCAACCAGAAAACTTTGTATCTGGAGATCCAAAGAATATGGTTTGCAAACTTAAAAAATCCATCTATGGGCTCAAACAAGCGTCTCGACAATGGTATTTCAAATTTCATCAAGTGATTATCTCATTTGGTTTTGAGATGAATCTAGTAGATGATTGCATATACCATAAGTTCTGTGGGAGCAAATATATTTTTCTGGTATTGTATGTTGATGACATTTTGCTTGCCAGCAACGATATTGGTCTATTGCATGAAACCAAGAAATTTCTAACTAAGAATTTTGAGATGAAAGATCTTGGTAATGCATCTTTTGTGTTAGGCATACAAATACACCGTGATCGCTCTCGGGGTATTCTAGGACTATCACAAAAGGGCTATATCGAAAAGGTTCTCAAAAGATATGGCATGCAAAATTGTAAACCAGGTGACACTCCAGTGGCTAAAGGAGACAAATTTAGTCTTGAGCAGTGTCCCAAGAATGCTTTTGAGGAAAGAGAGATGCAAAAGATTCCTTATGCCTCAGCAGTAGGGAGTCTAATGTATGCTCAAGTATGTACGCGTCCGGATATTGCATACATTACTGGAATGTTGGGTAGATATTTGAGTAATCCTGGATTAGATCATTGGAAAGCAACCAAACGGGTCTTACGGTATCTACAGAAAACAAAAGACTACATGCTCACGTATCGGAAGTCAGATGAGTTGGAGATCATTGGGTATACTGATTCCGATTATACTGGATGCAAAGATACTATGAAGTCAATGTCAGGCTATGTCTACTTGTTGGCTGGAGGTGCCATATCTTGGAAGAGTGCTAAACAGTCCCTAATAGCATCTTCCACTATGGCTGCAGAGTTTATAACTTGTTATGAGGCATCCAATCAGGAAATTTGGCTGCGAAATTTCGTCACAGGATTACGTGTAGTGGATGGCATTGAAAGACCACTCAAATTATTCTGTGACAATAAGTCAGCAGTCTTATATTCCAATAACAATAGGAGCTCGACCAAATTTAAACATATAGATATCAAGTTCCTGACTGTTAAAGAAAGAGTGCAGAATGGACAATTATCAATAGAGCACATCGGGACAAACTCCATGGTTGCGGATCCGCTTACTAAGGGATTGCCACCCAAAATGTTTCATGAGCATACTGCTCATATGGGTGTCATATTAAATGATGTATAGTTTTAGTGGGAGTTTGTTATTTTAAATGCTCTTATGATATTTTTCAGTTATTAAGGATTTAAGGATATTTTATGCATAAATAAAGTTTGGATTTATTTGCACTCTAATTTTGGTATGGTTTGATCTCATAAAATTTAAGGTGGACCAGTTGGAAATAGGCATGTTTTGGTCACATTACATGAAATTTTCATGCTACACATCCACATCATAATTCATGTCATTCAATTGCATTGATATATGTGACCATTGATGGGTCGAGTTACGAAATTGTAACAAAGGCCGCTTTGATCCTATATTGGTGTAATTGATGGACCGAATTGGTTGCAGATACATTGTGATAATGACAGTAAAGTTGAGCTCATACGGTTAATTGCAAAACATAATTATAAGGTTACACATATAGTCCAAGTGGGAGATTGTTGGATCCTTAATCCAACATTGGACTTATATGTGAATAATTATGTATTGCAAACTGTCAATTAAGGTTAAACCCAATTAAAGTGATCAAATATAGTTTGGGTTTAATGTATCTAATAGGATGTGGGCCCTTTTATGTGTAGAAACTTATGGGCTCCTATTTCAATGATGGGCTGAAATAGGGCTCCAAAGGTAACAGGAATGTTACCTATAAATAGGGTTATGGTCCCCAGGTCACAGGTATCGTTTTAGTTGTCGTATTCCCTAATACCACAAAATACCTCTTCCCTGATATCCCATCGTCAGGAAAGATACCAGAGAGAAACTAAAGGCCTCTCTCAAAGGATCGGTGAATACCTGTTGACCTGGAAGGCCACCCCAAATCTCTAGGAATTCAAGTATCAAGTTTATCAATATGGATTCAGGTACGCTTCCGCTATTTTATCGTTTATTTATTTCTTAATAATCGCCATATAGTTCTTGGGTTCAATAGGTGATGGTTTTCACCAGTGGTTAAATTTAGATAACCACCCTTACAAGTGGTATCAGAGCCCATATGGTTGATTATTGGGAAATAATTTGGATTTAGAAATTCATAATTTTTGAGTTTTTGTTCATATAGAACTATGATTAATTTTGGCTTTGCTTGCACGGCTAACAAGTCTTTGTTCCGTGGTTCATTGTCAAGTTCAATAATTGTTTCATGATACGGCTTCATGTTTCGGATTTGATATTTATTTTGGAAGTCTCGGTTGCTGATGGTATGAATTGCTGTGATAAACAATTGTTGTTCTAATGGCACGCAGTGTGATTTCATCCATATTGATGTCTTTATGCTTTCGTACAATTACATCAGATAACTCATGAATTCGGTCAACACTTGAAGTTAGTGGGCTCCATGAATTCTTACATATGAATTGATATGATATTTAAGTGGGCTCCATGGTAATCAAACTTTAGCCACGGTTCATTGGTATTTTAGTGTGCCAACTTCCTTTGTAAACCAATTTGGTTTCTGGCTTCGGGAGGTCTTTCGTCTTTTTCCCTGGTTTTAAGAATTAAAATTGACATGAAATATCCTGAGTTTCAATTTTTGTCCATAGTATTAATTTAGTTAATACTTGAGTTGTTTGACCTGTTTCTTTGTTTAAGGATATATATGCCTATATTTATGTTAAGGATATTAGGGTTCCTTTAATTTAAGTGAACCCTAATAAAGCTAATAAGATATTTAAGCCCTACAAAGTCCATATGTTTGGCCCACTATATATATAATTTTATAAAGTATTTATGGACTTAAAAAAAAAAAATTGGGCTTGAATAATAAATTGGGTCAAATTATGGATATGGACCTTTGGTCCAATAAGTTTTGATTCAATTAATTGTTTGATCAGAGTTAACTAAAGTTGACTTTGATCAAAATTTTGATTAATTTGTATAATTTTAAATTTGAATATTGGTATGATTATATATATTTTGGAATGAATTAATTGAAATAATATGCCACCAAAGTGACCTCTATTATGAAAATTAATTTATTTTAGAATATAACTAGTTGAGTACTTGTAATTTTATGAATATTGATTGGCCCAAAGGAAGGTCCATATTTAATAAAATTACATGTGCACTTGTGGTAATAAATACGTGATAATTATTTGGATTTTACATGTGATTTATAAATTGGCCCAAAGGAAAATTTATTTTTCGACATGTTATTATTATCAGTATTTATTACTGCACCAAGATATCACTCAGAAGTTAATATTTTTGTCCAAAGACGAAATATTAATGGAATATCGGTATCTTGAGATGGGACTGCCATTATTTGAATTTATTATTGTTTTGATTTATGTGAGCTTGTTTTAATTATGTTATGTTTTCTGTTCAGTTGCGAATGATCTTACAAATATTACTTCCAATATCAATAATATTCCTATGCTGAATGGCACAAATTTCAAGTCCTGAAAAGAAAATCTCTTGATAGTACTTGGAATAATGGATCTCGACCTTGCGTTAAGGAATGATTCACCCCCACCTCTTATAGATCAGAGTACCTCTGATGAAAAGAGAAATAATGAGAGGTGGGAGAGATCAAATCGCTTGTGTCTGATGATCATTAAAAAGGCCGTTCCAGAAGCATTCAGGGGAACAATGTCAGAAACGACTGTAACCGCTAAAGAGTTCCTTCAGGACATTGAAAAAAGGTTTGTCAAGAACGAAAAGGCTGAAGTTAGTACGCTCTTGACACGCCTTGTTTCAATGAAATATAGTAATTTGGTTTGTTCTGAAGTTAATTTAACTTCGGTACCTAGACACACATGGTGGTTAGATTCTGGTGCAACAACTCACATCAGTGTGTCTATGCAGGGTTGCCTGAATTGCCGAAAGCCTAATGATAGTGAAAGATATATCTACGTGGGCGATGGCAAAACAGTTCAAGTTGAGGCAATTGGAGTTTTTAGATTATTGTTAAAGACCGGATTTTATTTGGATCTCAATGAGACATTTGTTGTACCGTCTTTTAAACGGAATTTAATTTCTATTTCTGCTTTGGACAAATTTGGTTATTTTTGTTCATTTGGAAATGGAAAATTTGAATTGTTTCATGATTCAAAATTGGTTGGCTCTGGTTCTTTAATGCACTACGATAATCTATATTTAATTGACACAATTGTCTCATTTAATGAATCTCTGCATTTGAGTACTAGAGGAGTTAAAAGAAAATTAGCCAATGAGAATTCAGCTGCATTATGGCACAAGAGATTAGGACATATCTCCAAACGGAGAATGGAAAGACTTGTGTCAAATGAAATTCTCGACCCCTTGAATTTTACAGATTTTAATGATTGTATTAACTGTATAAAGGGGAAACAAACCAATAAAAGGAGATTTGAAGCCAATAGGTCCTTAGACGTCTTAGAACTTATACATACAGATATTTGTGGACCATTTCCTACATCTGCTTGGAATGGTCAACAATATTTTATAACGTTCATAGACGATTTTTCAAGATATGGCTACATATATCTCATTTCTGAAAAGTCACAGTCACTGGACGTGTTCAAAAATTTTAAGGCCGAAGTTGAGAATCAACTCAACAAAAGAATTAAAAGCGTCAGATCTGACCGTGGTGGTGAGTACTATGGTAGATATGACGGTTCAGGTGAACAACGTCCAGGACCATTTGCTAAATACCTAGAGGAATGCGGTATCGTTCCACAGTACACTATGCCGGGTTCACCCACTATGAATGGTGTAGCTGAAAGACGAAATAGAACGCTTAAAGACATGGTAAGGAGTATGATATGTCATTCCACCTTACCAGAGTCACTCTGGGGAGAAGCACTTAAGACTGCAGCATATATTCTTAACAGAGTTCCAACTAAAGCAACTATCAAAACCCCTTATGAGCTTTGGACAGGGAAAAAGCCCAGTTTAAAGCATCTGCATGTTTGGGGGTGTCCAGCTGAGGCAAGGCCTTACAGGCCAAATGAAAAGAAACTGGATTCAAGAACGATTAGTTGTTATTTTATTGGATATTCTGAAAGATCCAGAGGTTACAAGTTTTATGATCCCACAGCCAAATCAATTTTTGAGACAGGAAATGCCCGGTTCTTTGAGGATGTCGAGTTTGGGGGAGAACATACAGTAAGGGACATTGTCTTTAAAGAGGAATATATTAATATTCCCACAGGTGTCATTACTCTTGCTCAGGACCCTATTCCTGAATTTGATCATGATACAACAAATCAAGACAATGTCGAAGAGCAAACTGTTATAGAAGAACAAACTCTTCCTCTTCAAGAACCAGTGCCATTAAGAAGATCCACTAGAGAAAGGAGAAGTGCAGTGCCAGATGATTACATTATTTTTCTCCAAGAACATGAGGATGACTCTGGATTGATGGAAGATGATCCAATCAACTTCCGTCAAGCCATGGAAAGTTCAAATTCTCAAAAGTGGATCGATGCCATGAATGAGGAGATTAAATCCATGAAGGACAATGATGTTTGGGATCTTGTCCCATTGCCAGAAGGTGCGAAACCCATTGGTTGTAAATGGATATTTAAAATCAAAAGGGATTCGAAAGGCAATGTGGAAAGATTCAAAGCTCGTCTTGTCGCTAAGGGATTTACACAAAAAAGAAGGTATCGACTATAAAGAAACCTTCTCTCCAGTCTCTTCAAAGGACTCCTTTAGAGTTATTATGGCATTAGTGGCACATTTTGATCTTGAGTTACATCAGATGGATGTAAAGACAGCGTTTCTCAATGGTAACATTGATGAGACGATTTATATGGTGCAACCAGAAAACTTTGTATCAGGAGATCCAAAGAATATGGTTTGCAAACTTAAAAAATCCATCTATGGGCTCAAACAAGCGTCTCGACAATGGTATTTCAAATTTCATCAGGTGATCATCTCATTTGGTTTTGAGATGAATTTAGTGGATGATTGTATATACCATAAGTTCTGTGGGAGCAAATATATTTTTCTGGTATTGTATGTTGATGACATTTTGCTTGCCAGCAACGATATTGGTCTATTGCATGAAACCAAGAAATTTCTAACTAAGAATTTTGAGATGAAAGATCTTGGTGATGCATCTTTTGTGTTAGGCATACAGATACACCGTGATCGCTCTCGGGGTATTTTAGGACTATCACAAAAGGGCTATATCGAAAAGGTCCTTAAAAGATATGGCATGCAAAATTGTAAACCAGGTGACACCCCTGTGGCTAAAGGAGACAAATTTAGTCTTGAGCAGTGTCCCAAGAATGCTTTTGAGGAAAGAGAGATGCAAAAGATTCCTTATGCCTCAGCAGTAGGGAGTCTAATGTATGCTCAAGTATGTACGCGTCCGGATATTGCATACATTACTGGAATGTTGGGTAGATATTTGAGTAATCCTGGATTAGATCATTGGAAAGCAACCAAACGGGTCTTACGGTATCTACAGAAAACAAAAGACTACATGCTCACGTATCGGAAGTCAGATGAGTTGGAGATCATTGGGTATACTGATTCCGATTATGCTGGATGCAAAGATACTATGAAGTCAACGTCAGGCTATGTCTACTTGTTGGCTGGAGGTGCCATATCCTGGAAGAGTGCTAAACAGTCCCTCATAGCATCTTCCACTATGGCTGCAGAGTTTATAGCTTGTTATGAGGCATCCAATCAGGGAATTTGGCTGCGAAATTTCGTCACAGGATTACGTGTAGTGGATGGCATTGAAAGACCACTCAAATTATTCTGTGACAATAAGTCAGCAGTCTTATATTCCAATAACAATAGGAGCTCGACCAAATCTAAACATATAGATATCAAGTTCCTGACTGTTAAAGAAAGAGTGCAGAATGGACAGTTATCAATAGAGCACATCGGGACAAACTCCATGGTTGCGGATCCGCTTACTAAGGGATTGCCACCCAAAATGTTTCATGAGCATACTGCTCATATGGGTGTCGTGTTAAATGATGTATAGTTTTTGTGGGAGTTTGTTATTTTAAATGCTCTTATGATATTTTTCAGTTATTAAGGATTTAAGGATATTTTATGCATAAATAAAGTTTGGATTTATTTGCACTCTAATTTTGGTATGGTTTGATCTCATAAAATTTAAGGTGGACCAGTTGGAAATAGGCATGTTTTGGTCACATTACATGAAATTTTCATGCTACACATCCACATCATAATTCATGTCATTCAATTGCATTGATATATGTGACCATTGATGGGTCGAGTTACGAAATTGTAACAAAGGCCGCTTTGATCCTATATTGGTGTAATTGATGGACCGAATTGGTTGCAGATACATTGTGATAATGACAGTAAAGTTGAGCTCATACGGTTAATTGCAAAATATAATTATAAGGTTACACATATAGTCCAAGTGGGAGATTGTTGGATCCTTAATCCAACATTGGACTTATATGTGAATAATTATGTATTGCAAACTGTCAATTAAGGTTAAACCCAATTAAAGTGATCAAATATAGTTTGGGTTTAATGTATCTAATAGGATGTGGGCCCTTTTATGTGTAGAAACTTATGGGCTCCTATTTCAATGATGGGCTGAAATAGGGCTCCAAAGGTAACAGGAATGTTACCTATAAATAGGGTTATGGTCCCCAAGTCACAGGTATCGTTTTAGTTGTCGTATTCCCTAATACCACAAAATACCTCTTCCCTGATATCCCATCGTCAGGAAAGATACCAGAGAGAAACTAAAGGCCTCTCTCAAAGGATCGGTGAATACCTGTTGACCTGGAAGGCCACCCCAAATCTCTAGGAATTCAAGTATCAAGTTTATCAATATGGATTCAGGTACGCTTCCGCTATTTTATCGTTTATTTATTTCTTAATAATCGCCATATAGTTCTTGGGTTCAATAGGTGATGGTTTTCACCAGTGGTTAAATTTAGATAACCACCCTTACAAGACAACTACATCCGGATATATCTACGTGGACAAACTTTAGCCACGGTTCATTGGTATTTTAGTGTGCCAACTTCCTTTGTAAACCAATTTGGTTTCTGGCTTCGGGAGGTCTTTCGTCTTTTTCCCTGGTTTTAAGAATTAAAATTGACATGAAATATCCTGAGTTTCAATTTTTGTCCATAGTATTAATTTAGTTAATACTTGAGTTGTTTGACCTGTTTCTTTGTTTAAGGATATATATGCCTATATTTATGTTAAGGATATTAGGGTTTCTTTAATTTAAGTGAACCCTAATAAAGCTAATAAGATATTTAAGCCCTACAAAGTCCATATGTTTGGCCCACTATATATATAATTTTATAAAGTATTTATGGACTTAAAAAAAAAAAATTGGGCTTGAATAATAAATTGGGTCAAATTATGGATATGGACCTTTGGTCCAATAAGTTTTGATTCAATTAATTGTTTGATCAGAGTTAACTAAAGTTG
This sequence comes from Coffea eugenioides, assembly GCF_003713205.1. NCBI lineage: Eukaryota > Viridiplantae > Streptophyta > Magnoliopsida > Gentianales > Rubiaceae > Coffea > Coffea eugenioides. The sequence goes on from NC_040041.1 coordinate 3,475,434, forward strand.
ACTTTGATCAAAATTTTGATTAATTTGTATAATTTTAAATTTGAATATTGGTATGATTATATATATTTTGGAATGAATTAATTGAAATAATATGCCACCAAAGTGACCTCTATTATGAAAATTAATTTATTTTAGAATATAACTAGTTGAGTACTTGTAATTTTATGAATATTGATCGGCCCAAAGGAAGGTCCATATTTAATAAAATTACATGTGCACTTGTGGTAATAAATACGTGATAATTATTTGGATTTTACATGTGATTTATAAATTGGCCCAAAGGAAAATTTATTTTTCGACATGTTATTATTATCAGTATTTATTACTGCACCAAGATATCACTCAGAAGTTAATATTTTTGTCCAAAGACGAAATATTAATGGAATATCGGTATCTTGAGATGGGACTGCCATTATTTGAATTTATTATTGTTTTGATTTATGTGAGCTTGTTTTAATTATGTTATGTTTTCTGTTCAGTTGCGAATGATCTTACAAATATTACTTCCAATATCAATAATATTCCTATGCTGAATGGCACAAATTTCAAGTCCTGAAAAGAAAATCTCTTGATAGTACTTGGAATAATGGATCTCGACCTTGCGTTAAGGAATGATTCACCCCCACCTCTTATAGATCAGAGTACCTCTGATGAAAAGAGAAATAATGAGAGGTGGGAGAGATCAAATCGCTTGTGTCTGATGATCATTAAAAAGGCCGTTCCAGAAGCATTCAGGGGAACAATGTCAGAAACGACTGTAACCGCTAAAGAGTTCCTTCAGAACATTGAAAAAAGGTTTGTCAAGAACGAAAAGGCTGAAGTTAGTACGCTCTTGACACGCCTGGTTTCAATGAAATATAGTGGTAAAGGCAATATCAGAGAGTATATCATGGAGATGTCTCATCTTGCTTCGAAATTAAATGCACTTAAGTTGAAACTCTCCGAAGAGTTACTAGTGCATTTGATTTTAATATCTCTTCCTACACAATTTAGCCAATTTAAGGTGAGTTACAATTGTCAAAAGGAGACTTGGTCTCTAAATGAACTCATCTCACACTGTGTAGAGGAAGAGGAAAGGTTGAAGCAAGAGCAGACAGAAAGTGCTCATCTGGTGTCAACCACTAATAATAAAAGTAAGGGACTTAAAAGAAAGAAGGAAAAAGGAGCTGCAGGTACAGCGCCACAAAAGAAACAACAAAAGAAATCAAATGATCAGGGAAAGAATAGTTGTTTCTTCTGTGGGGCTGAAGGGCATCAAAAGAAGCATTGCACCAACTATCACGCTTGGCGTGCTAAGAAAGGTATGCTTCTTAATTTGGTTTGTTCTGAGGTTAATTTAACTTCGGTACCTAGACACACATGGTGGTTAGATTCCGGTGCAACAACTCACATCAGTGTGTCTATGCAGGGTTGCCTGAATTGCCGAAAGCCTAATGATAGTGAAAGATATATCTACGTGGGCGATGGCAAAACAGTTCAAGTTGAGGCAATTGGAGTTTTTAGATTATTGTTAAAGACCGGACTTTATTTGGATCTCAATGAGACATTTGTTGTACCGTCTTTTAGACGGAATTTAATTTCTATTTCTGCTTTGGACAAATTTGGTTATTTTTGTTCATTTGGAAATGAAAAATTTGAATTGTTTCATGATTCAAAATTGGTTGGTTCTGGTTCTTTAATGCACTACGATAATCTATATTTAATTGACACAATTACCTCATTTAATGAATCTCTGCATTTGAGTACTAGAGGAGTTAAAAGAAAATTAGCCAATGAGAATTCAGCTGCATTATGGCACAAGAGATTGGGACATATCTCCAAACGGAGAATGGAAAGGCTTGTGTCAAATGAAATTCTCGGTCCCTTGAATTTTACAGATTTTAATGATTGTATTAACTGTATAAAGGGAAAACAAACCAATAAAAGGAGATTTGAAGCCAATAGGTCCTTAGACGTCTTAGAACTTATACATACAGATATTTGTGGACCATTTCCTACATCTGCTTGGAATGGTCAACAATATTTTATAACGTTCATAGACGATTTTTCAAGATATGGCTACATATATCTCATTTCTGAAAAGTCACAGTCACTAGACGTGTTCAAAAATTTTAAGGCCGAAGTTGAGAATCAACTCAACAAAAGAATTAAAAGCGTCAAATCTGACCGTGGTGGTGAGTACTATGGCAGATATGACGGTTCAGGTGAACAACGTCCAGGACCATTTGCTAAATACCTAGAGGAATGCGGTATCGTCCCACAGTACACTATGCCGGGTTCACCCACTATGAATGGTGTAGCTGAAAGACGAAATAGAACGCTTAAAGACATGGTAAGGAGTATGATATGTCATTCTACTTTACCAGAGTCACTCTGGGGTGAAGCACTTAAGACTGCAGCATATATCCTTAATAGGGTTCCAACTAAAGCAACTATCAAAACCCCTTATGAGCTTTGGACAGGGAAAAAACCCAGTTTAAAGCATCTACACATTTGGGGATGTCCAGCTGAGGCAAGGCCTTATAGGCCTAATGAAAAGAAACTGGACTCAAGAACGATTAGTTGTTATTTTATTGGATACTCTAAAAGATCCAGGGGTTACAAGTTTTATGATCCCACAGCCAAATCAATTTTTGAGACAGGAAATACTCGGTTCTTTGAGGATGTCGAGTTTGGGGGAGAAAATACAGTAAGAGACATTGCCTTTAAAGAGGAATATATTAATATTCCCACAGGTGTCATTGCTCTTGCTCAGGACCCTATTCCTGAACTTGATCATGGCATAACAAATCAAGACAATGTCGAAGAGCAAACTGTTATAGAAGAACAAACTCTTCCTCTTCAAGAACCAGTGCCATTAAGAAGATCCACTAGAGAAAGGAGAAGTGCAGTGCCAGATGATTACATTGTTTTTCTCCAAGAACATGAGGATGACTCTGGATTGATGGAAGATGATCCAATCAACTTCCGTCAAGCCATGGAAAGTTCAAATTCTCAAAAGTGGATCGATGCCATGAATGAGGAGATTAAATCCATGAAGGACAATGATGTTTGGGATCTTGTCCCATTGCCAGAAGGTGCGAAACCCATTGGTTGTAAATGGATATTTAAAATCAAAAGGGATTCGAAAGGCAATGTGGAAAGATTCAAAGCTCGTCTTGTCGCTAAGGGATTTACACAAAAAGAAGGTATCGACTATAAAGAAACCTTCTCTCCAGTCTCTTCAAAGGACTCCTTTAGAGTTATTATGGCATTAGTGGCACATTTTGATCTTGAGTTACATCAGATGGATGTAAAGACAGCGTTTCTCAATGGTAACATTGATGAGACGATTTATATGGTGCAACCAGAAAACTTTGTATCAGGAGATCCAAAGAATATGGTTTGCAAACTTAAAAAATCCATCTATGGGCTCAAACAAGCGTCTCGACAATGGTATTTCAAATTTCATCAGGTGATCATCTCATTTGGTTTTGAGATGAATTTAGTGGATGATTGTATATACCATAAGTTCTGTGGGAGCAAATATATTTTTCTGGTATTGTATGTTGATGACATTTTGCTTGCCAGCAACGATATTGGTCTATTGCATGAAACCAAGAAATTTCTAACTAAGAATTTTGAGATGAAAGATCTTGGTGATGCATCTTTTGTGTTAGGCATACAGATACACCGTGATCGCTCTCGGGGTATTTCAGGACTATCACAAAAGGGCTATATCGAAAAGGTCCTTAAAAGATATGGCATGCAAAATTGTAAACCAGGTGACACCCCTGTGGCTAAAGGAGACAAATTTAGTCTTGAGCAGTGTCCCAAGAATGCTTTTGAGGAAAGAGAGATGCAAAAGATTCCTTATGCCTCAGCAGTAGGGAGTCTAATGTATGCTCAAGTATGTACGCGTCCGGATATTGCATACATTACTGGAATGTTGGGTAGATATTTGAGTAATCCTGGATTAGATCATTGGAAAGCAACCAAACGGGTCTTACGGTATCTACAGAAAACAAAAGACTACATGCTCACGTATCGGAAGTCAGATGAGTTGGAGATCATTGGGTATACTGATTCCGATTATGCTGGATGCAAAGATACTATGAAGTCAACGTCAGGCTATGTCTACTTGTTGGCTGGAGGTGCCATATCCTGGAAGAGTGCTAAACAGTCCCTCATAGCATCTTCCACTATGGCTGCAGAGTTTATAGCTTGTTATGAGGCATCCAATCAGGGAATTTGGCTGCGAAATTTCGTCACAGGATTACGTGTAGTGGATGGCATTGAAAGACCACTCAAATTATTCTGTGACAATAAGTCAGCAGTCTTATATTCCAATAACAATAGGAGCTCGACCAAATCTAAACATATAGATATCAAGTTCCTGACTGTTAAAGAAAGAGTGCAGAATGGACAGTTATCAATAGAGCACATCGGGACAAACTCCATGGTTGCGGATCCGCTTACTAAGGGATTGCCACCCAAAATGTTTCATGAGCATACTGCTCATATGGGTGTCGTGTTAAATGATGTATAGTTTTTGTGGGAGTTTGTTATTTTAAATGCTCTTATGATATTTTTCAGTTATTAAGGATTTAAGGATATTTTATGCATAAATAAAGTTTGGATTTATTTGCACTCTAATTTTGGTATGGTTTGATCTCATAAAATTTAAGGTGGACCAGTTGGAAATAGGCATGTTTTGGTCACATTACATGAAATTTTCATGCTACACATCCACATCATAATTCATGTCATTCAATTGCATTGATATATGTGACCATTGATGGGTCGAGTTACGAAATTGTAACAAAGGCCGCTTTGATCCTATATTGGTGTAATTGATGGACCGAATTGGTTGCAGATACATTGTGATAATGACAGTAAAGTTGAGCTCATACGGTTAATTGCAAAATATAATTATAAGGTTACACATATAGTCCAAGTGGGAGATTGTTGGATCCTTAATCCAACATTGGACTTATATGTGAATAATTATGTATTGCAAACTGTCAATTAAGGTTAAACCCAATTAAAGTGATCAAATATAGTTTGGGTTTAATGTATCTAATAGGATGTGGGCCCTTTTATGTGTAGAAACTTATGGGCTCCTATTTCAATGATGGGCTGAAATAGGGCTCCAAAGGTAACAGGAATGTTACCTATAAATAGGGTTATGGTCCCCAGGTCACAGGGATCGTTTTAGTTGTCGTATTCCCTAATACCACAAAATACCTCTTCCCTGATATCCCATCGTCAGGAAAGATACCAGAGAGAAACTAAAGGCCTCTCTCAAAGGATCGGTGAATACCTGTTGACCTGGAAGGCCACCCCAAATCTCTAGGAATTCAAGTATCAAGTTTATCAATATGGATTCAGGTACGCTTCCGCTATTTTATCGTTTATTTATTTCTTAATAATCGCCATATAGTTCTTGGGTTCAATAGGTGATGGTTTTCACCAGTGGTTAAATTTAGATAACCACCCTTACATACTAGACCAAGATTTGATGACTTATCAAAGAGGGAAAAACACACACAAAGACCAAGATTGGTTGATTGTGCTTGATGTAAATGAAAAGAAATCGCACGCTTTGATTGATCAATGTTATGTCAAATTACATGTTTGAAGTTTATAGTATTCTTCTTAACTTTTGTTAATAGAAAGCTAATGAGCTTTGGTCCATGATCGAGAAAGTATTGTAACGGATGGACGCAAATTTAACGAGCAACTCAATTTGTTCTACTGATTTAACATATACGACGTCAACATGCAACAGAGAGGTTAAAGACAAGGCAGAAGCCGGCAGGAACTGAAGTTTGGCCACTTCACCAGTCCAAAAGATTTAAAACCCTTCAAACAATTTGGCCGTACTTCCAATTTTCAATAACAAGAAAGAAATTGGCCGATTAATGACTTTATAGAGAACAAATGCAGATGTAGAGCCAAGAGCTGAGATTGATATCTCCACTCTCGAGCATGTTTCTGTTTTCCCCTCTCCGGTTCAAAATTAACAACGAGTTGCTCAGGTTTTAGTAGTTGTTTAAAAAAGGGTCAACTATTCATAACTCCCTGTGCTTTTGTACAATATCACGTAACCCCTAAGGTTTTAAAATATCCACACAATACCTTATGATTTTATAATAAGTGAAAAATGAATGGACATTATATCCATTTATGATAGTTAACTAACACGTGCTTCAAAAGTGTGTGTGATGAAATTATAATATCTACTTAACACACTTTTAGTTTTGCATAAATATTCACTTGTCTCCCTTTTGGTTTTGCATCTATCTACATAATCCTCTTGTGGTTTTATAAAATGCAGTTAGATCATTATTCAATTTAGTGCTTAAATAAGGATAATATTATTAATATTTTAACTAATGTTGTAATGAATAATATTAATATCTTAACTGACGTCATAATGACATTATGGAAATTATTTTTCATCAAATTTTTTATTTTACATAAAACTATAGAAGGGTTATATGGATATTGTGAAGTCTTAAGAGAGTCATTTGGTGTCATTCAAAAGCACAAAAGGGACTATGAGTAATTTAATTTACCCTTAAATAAATGAATACAAACGCCTGTATAAACTAAACTATATGTCTATATCTTCCAGAATCGGATGGTGATTGCTCATAACTAGGGCTGATGCTAGATCGAGTAGCTTGACTCGAGCGCCCAAGCTACTCGGTCATCAGCTCGGCTCGAGCTCGTTTTGATCGAACTCGAGTTCGAGTTGCTTGATAAAAGCAGCGAGTCGAGCTCGAGTTTCAATATTTTACACTCAAAGGCTCGACGAGCCTAATTGAGTTTTTTATAATATATATTTTAATTTTTTTATATTTATTATTGTGAAATATCAATAATATGCTTTATTTAAAATTACATGTAAAATATTAATTTTTATTACGTGAGCTTGATTAGACTTGATTGAGTTCGAATAGACTCGATTGAGTTTAATTTGAATTATTAGATTTAATTAAACTCGAACTCAAGTTCGAGTTTGAGTAACATAAATTGAAGTCGAGTTCGAGATCAAGCTCGAATTCTAAAAACTCAACAAGACTCAAGCTCGAACTCTAAAAACTCAACAAGCCTGAACTTAGTTATTTTACCTCTAGTGCTCGACTTGATTCGAACTTACCCTACTCACAACTACATGTTTTTCATGCCTCCGCTGAAAACCTACAAATCAAACAGAAGATTTCATTCTTTCGCTGTAATTTTAGAATTTATTATAATAATCACGATTGACTAGCAGGAAGCCGCCAGACCAATAAAATAAGTCATTGGATCAAACTGAAAAATGTAGGCAAAAGTCCCTTACATTCAACACGAAATTGGAGATCCAAATTCAGTTGATGAAGGATATATGAATGTTCATCAAATCAACATATTATAATAACACTAATATGGCCAATCTCAACAAGAAAGTGGGTCAATTGTGGTCACCTAATTTGTAACAACCCATGCACGTCAATTTTAATTATTGTACCCTCTGATCTTACCAAATGGACAGGGCAGTTAATGCCTTCAATAGCCTGCAGCAGTAGTAGTTCCGCATTTGGAAACATGACTACCCACATTTGAGCGACCGTCACTCATCAAGAAAGTAGAATATGAAGAAGATCCACCGGCCTCTAAGATGAAAAGGGTTCTCAAAAAACTTGCCTGTATAATATCAGCGTCAAAGATTATCTAGTTTAATCCTGGTACATGAGAACAAATGTGATTGAAATTTCCAACCAATCAATTTAGATGGAAATAAACGAAGGAAGATCCTTGACTGAAACTCCCACTTGGGCAGTTGCAACTGTTATTAGCGTTTTGGTTGGTTTTGGGTTCTTCATTCATGGTTGTTTAAGGAGACTTGCAGAGGTGATAATCCTTCATAAACTTTTTCCTTCATTTTTTTAGCTCTAAGTTAGGTGATTAGGTATACATTAGAACAAGTGAGAATTTTGTGTATGCCAATGATTTTTGTTTACGTGATTTTCTCGATAGTGGTTGGATGAGACTAAGAGGAAGCCTCTCCTGGCTGCATTAGAGAAGATCAAGGATGGTAAGATTGTTTAACAGGTCGTTTATTTTCTTTTTTATTTTCCTCCTTTGGCTGTGCTTTGATACTTGAAAGGTCATTGTTTGATTCAAACAGAGCTGATGCTATTTGGCCTCTTATCATTGCTAATGGGCCATTGGATTATTTTTGTTGCTAAGATTTGCATTAAGTCATCGGCCTCAAGTACCCGCTTCTACCCATGCGCTCCTGGGGATGTTGTCAAGGGAACCGCTTTCCTAGATCATAACGTTGTTTTCAGGGCTGAGAACTTGAATACCTCGTTTCCATCAGGAAAGCAGAATTTTTGTCCTGAGGTAGCTCAAATTGCAATCTCGTTTATCTCTGCAGTCAGTTTCTAATTCAATTTTAAGCACGATTTTTTTCTTCAACGAGAATATGTATCCCACTTGCTCTTACGTCGCCCAACTTACGAAAGCTTTTATACCTGAAACCGCCAGCAGAGTTATGTACATTTGCACTTGCTAATTGCAATTCCCATCCTGGTATTAAATGTGGGGTTAAGACAATTAACGAGGAGCAAGAAATTGATTGGTGAGATTTACAGCTACGCAACTAGAATTTACTGTTGCTGAACATTTTCAAGTTGTGAACATTTATTGCTTCTAATCCTTTATATGAAATTCCTTTGCAAAGTGGGTAGTACATGAAGGACCAAGTTTCCTGATTCAAGAAGCTGCTGAAAATTGTGGAAAAGAATGGAAGAATATGCAAAGACTCGTGGCTAGGTTATGTTAATGGAAAAGGTATTTCAGGTTTGGAAGAAGATTCCTAAGAGCAGAAAGAACCTATTAGAGAACATGAATTTGGAGATCAGTCTTGTTAACCATAGCTTTTGGACTAGGTGATAATTTCATAAAAAATCGAAGTGTTTGCAAGTTTTGCAACAAAGATGATATCTGAACTGCTTCCCTTTTGACAATGGCCATTCAAGCAAGTCTAACCTGGTTAATAGTGGTTGGAGTTGCTTCATTGTTCATTGTGCGGAAATCCAGAACTGGTTGGCCAGATTGAGCTTAATTTTTTTTCCCATTTTTCCATAATCAGACTTTAGTTGTGAAAGTCAAAGTTGAAGCAGGTGCTAAAAGTTTTAGGAAATTATCAGTTATTGGTTTGTGACTGGCACAAATTTCTTCAACATCTTGAATCCCAGGGACATGAATCATTTGCTTCCCGTGAAAGCCTAGACCAGCTCCATCGTCTTGTGTTCATATTGGGAGTCACTCATGTTTTATATAGCTTCCTTGCACTAGCTTTGGCCGTGATCAAGGTACATATCTGCTTTAAAACTCTTATGGTACCAAGAAATAAGAACTCATCTATGAGCACTAAAAGTTCCCTTCTATATTTGCAAAATCTGAAAAGCAGATTTACAGCTGGAGAACGTGGGAGAATCATGCTAAGTTGGTGGCTCTTCAGTTGTCCCAAGGTGCAGAACTCTTTTTAGTGATTGATGTGGCTTTTTTAAGTCTCACCGTGCAACTTTTGCCAAGGAACATGTTAATTTGCTTTTCTGAGGAAGAAATTTCTGTTTTCTGATTCAAAGCGTACTTTAGATTCAGGGGAAGCCAGTGGGAGGATTGCTCGTGTATCGTCCTTCATCTTCAACCACACTTCTCATCCGTGGAGCCATCACAGAGTACTTGTTTGGCTGGTATAATGATGTATATAAATGTAACGTTGAAGTATGAAACCTATTTGACTCAATTATGAATGATCACAAAGTTTTTTAGCAAAAGATAACCTCTACTCAACCGGGGTCATCTGGGCTGCTGAGTGGATTTGCATTTTGTTGACTACTTAGCATTAGTCAGTTTGAGTTAGTAACGTATTTAAATATGGAGGTTGTCAGACATATTTCCTATGAGAAGCAAAGGTTGTGAGACAATATGTGTATTCTTTGAGCGATTTTGCTGGAAAATGCCGATTTGTAACTTTGGAGGGTCTTTTGCTGCTTGGAACAGTCAGGCATGAATACATAATCTCCTGTCATGCATATTCTCTGGCACATGATTTTCCACATCTAAGATATTTCCGTCTTTGGATTTTGATAAGCATTTCTTATTAATCTTTTTGCAAACGCAAGTTGTTTCATGCAGCTTTGTTTCAGCCGCCAATTTTGGAGTTCAATAAATCAAGCCGATTACATGGCTTTGCGCCTGGGATTTATCACTGTAAGTTTCCTAACTTAGACACCAAATTACAAGCCTATGGTAATCTTCAGGAGACACTACTCTTCTTACAGGGCTGTTTACACCTGAACTATCCAATTTGTTAGATCGAAAAAGACATGCTACCTCTAGATTCACATGTATACACTCATCAACGTATCAATCAACTGCGACCAGATAGGCTCATTTAGGCACCATTTAGTACTTAAGAAACAAGTTGGTTGATTACTTTACTGCATAGACTCTCTAGCTAAATGGTCATTTTTGACAACCATGTCCCAGTTTCTAATACATTTAATTCCCTTTAACCAATAAAGGACATCTCATTTACCATTGACATTTGAATGTTGCCAGGAAATGTTAAAATTAAAACCATGATTCTAAGCTTATGCTGTACCTTATTTGCTATTTTGACATGAAAATGAAAGGACCGAATGATTTGGCTTCTGTTGCAGACTCATCAGCTACCATTGAACTATGATTTCCACAAGTACATGATTAGAAGTATGGAAGAAGAATTCCGAGATATTGTTGGCATCAGGTACAGCTTTTGTGCTTTAAGCTTCTTACATTTCCAGACCTGGCTTCTAACCTCATGCTGATAAATTGCGACTTATCTTTTGCATCACTTACCATTTTGGTCCAGAAAAGGTTATGCAGTAGTTCTGACAACATAGTTACATATTTCTTTGTGGTAGTGATCGGTTGATGCTCTTGCTGCTAAAATTTTCCTGGTCACTGGAGAAGATCTCTTTCTTGTTTAGATAAAGATCAGTTGAAAGTTGAAATGTGATGGCTACCTAACAGAAAAGTTTCATTAACTAAAAACTGTTCAATTAGATAATAGTACAAAGAAGTGAAAGATTTTCATCATTTTTAGACTTTTCAGTGCAGCATTAAAACGCTAACCTAATCTACTGTTAGAACACGATAAAATGATTACTTGACTGGGCCTTATTTTTTTGTTCATTCGTGTGTTTTTGGTAGCAAAATTCTTGTATTTCATTTCTGCTCCCCCACCCCAAAAAAAAAAAATTTGCATAAATATGACCTCTGAAGGATAGATGCCTGACAAATATTTTTTTCTTTTTCCAGCGTTCCACTCTGGATTTTCACCATATCATGCGTTATTCTAGGCTTTCACGGTAATTTTCCCATGCTGGATCTCCTTTGACAGGTAAAGGGATCAAATCTTAGTATCTATTAGTGGTCTGATGCCAGGCATCACTGTTGTAGGTAAGTTAGATAAAATTGGACACATATAGGGCCAATCAATCTATGGCGCATGGAGCCATACTTGAGTAAATACAGAATCAGTTTATATTCTTCTAATCCGGAAGGAACATGGTAAACTACTGCTTGACAGCAATTACTTAGAGACATCCATGATCCATTGATTGATAAGTCCTGAAAAATGTGCTGAAATCATGGTTATTGACATCACTAAACAGTTTAAGCCACAAATTATTGCAGTGTTAGTTATTGAAATGACAATGGTAATGAAGTTGATCTCATCGTTCAACAACAGCAATAAGGGCAGACCCACTTATAACTGTTATTGAATTCTTTCTAGTATGAACTATTATAGACAAATTCAGAGCATGAATTTTAGCATATATTTTTTTTCCAGGGACTGATATTTACTTCTGGATTTCCTTCTTGCCGGCCATTGTGAGTGTCCAGCTCTCTATTTCTGTGCTTTTGCGATGAGAGTGGCAAAGCTTTTTTAAGTTCTTTAATCTTTTTTATTTGTTGTCACTGGAAGTTGATCCTCCTTATTGGCACCAAATTGCATCGCGTAGTGGTAAAGCTTGCTGTGGAGATCGCAGAAACAATTCCACAAGCAGGATTTCATCAGTTTAACCTCAGAGATGAGCTCTTCTGGTTTGGGAAACCTAGGCTTCTGCTCCGATCAATTCAATTTATAACATTCCAGGTGATTGTGAATTGACAATGTTTATTGCTTCTTAATTTAGTAATTGATGAGCTATAGACTCTAAGCCATAAATTAAAAAGTTGGAAGTAGCACAAGTCTTTTGTTATTATCTGCTTAAAATTTGAATCTTGGTGGTGGTGTAATTTGCAGAATGCATTTGAGATGGCGACATACCTCTGGTCACTAGTAAGATCTTGCTTACCCTGATGCCTATTGCAAAGAAGATAGATCAACTCAAATCTAATATAAGCAAAATGACACGGGCTAAAATAAGACCTCAGATGATACTCCCGAGATAACTGTAGGGGGGTTCTTCACTATTCTGTCTTTCTTTTTGTCATGAAAGCTAATAAAGCAGCTCATAAGAAGCTTTTCCTGCTTTCTGCTCCTAAATTGGAGGATGGAAAATCTTTCAATTTAGCATTTATATTGTTAAATTGCATTCGATGAGTTAGCATCTAAGATATCGTACATCGTCTAAAATGAGAAATTCATCAGCAACTGTTTTATGTACTGATTGATTATCTGGAATCTTGACATGGTTTCTTAAGTAGTCTGAACATTAATTTCTTCCTGCAAAAGCTCAAGATACATGATACGTGCAATAACCCTGCTCTTATTGTTTAATACTTATTACAGTGGGAAATTAAGGGAGCATCATGTTTCACTGAAAACCATATTTTTCTTGTGATCCGCTTGGCATTCGGGTAAATAGTCATTTCTTACCTTCTTTTTAAATGATGGAACACATATTCAATGCATGGGATGATAAACGCTCAAGCTATATTAACATGACATGATATACTGGTTTTGCAGGCTGGTCTCTCAGTTTTGGTGTAGCTTCATCACTTTCCCACTCTATGTTATTATCGCTCAGGTATTTTCTGTACATTCTTTCACCACCATCAATTATTTCTTGTTCAATCTCATTTGACATTTACGTGCAATTTTACTGCAGATGGGCTCCAAGTATAAGAAATCAATAGTTTCTGAAAATGTGAGGAGATCACTTCACGGATGGAGAAACAAGGCAAGGACACAGCAAGAAAACCCATTTTTTCCCCTGGTAACTACAGCATCAACCATGTCCTTGGATTCGATGGCGGAGGACAGCGGAGATGATCCCTCAAGCAGCTCAGGTGGTGGCTTTCAAAGAATCGAAGATTCCACTAGCTCAGATGATCTTGGTCGTCCCTCCACAGAACAAACTCAAAAACCGAATAATGACATTTCACCTTCCGATGAGAAACATCATACTTGTGGTTCGCAATCTGGTAAACGTGCAGAAATTTGTGACTGTGAAAGACATGAATCAGATGATGTAGGAAGATAGTTCATCTCTTCTTTAATAAAATCACAACGGGATAAGTGGTCAAGTGACAGGCTAAAGAGAGTCAGTGAGTGTTCGAGGCAGCAGAATATAGCCTTCAATGCAGTCGAATATGTATTGCCTGCGGTATTGATTATAGCTGCTTCTACACTACAAGGGGCTTCTTTGTGTACTTTAAATGTGTCAAACAAGTGAAACAACAGCATGTAGGCAGCATTTTGAAATTAAATTGACTAGCTGTGTTCTTGCTGCAATTCTCCTCGTACAAGCAGAGTAGACCATAACATCAAATCTGAATGTCGAGAAAGGTAAACGCCTTCGAATGCCTGGCACAAGTCTTATAACTTTCTGGAGAGACCAAATGAAATTGAACAAGTCGCATTATGCAGCGGGTGATAATTTCAATTATAGAGCATGCCCGAGTCTTGGTTCAATTAAATGGATTAGTTAATTCACGTGGTTAAACCACAATCTTACTTATGAAATTTTAATTTAATGGTCAAAGTTATAAGTTTCACGATCTTAAGGTTTTGAACGTAATTCTCAGAACTTATAAATTTGTTCTTGTATCAGTATTCTCCCTCTCAATTGGATCAATTATAATTTGAATTAATGGTAACTTAAGAAGACTAACTTACTTGCAGGCTGAATGAAATAATGAATTTTAATTTGTTGCAATGTGGAGAAATTTTTTACTTAAACTTTTTTTTTTTGTAATTTCCTGTTATGGAAAGGATTACAATTACGGATACCCTCAAAAGCAAAAAAAAGAGGAAAAGAAAAAATAATGGCAATATAGTAAATCACAACGATGGACTCGAAACGACAACGTACCAGCGTTAAAGTCTTTTACTGAAGGAGGACAGATGTAAAATTCCAAGAAAACCTTTTCCTTACTCCACGAGGACAACGCCTTCCCCGTTAAAATTCCTCAAAGCCTTTAATTAAAAGGAAAAGAAAAAGAAAAATTTGGCAGTGTTCCTTCCAGCTCCATTAGTATTAATTTTGGCAGTAGCCCTTCCGGCAAGCAAACCCCCCGACACAGAGAAAAAAACACCGATCAGATTCTTTCTTCAACCCACTCCATCTTCATCTTCAATCGACAACCATGGTGCTCGAGGTCTAACCCTTAACTTTCTCTTTCTTTTTTTTTAAATCTTTTTTCAAGCCATAGGTTACTTGCTCACTTAGGGTTTTATTTTATTTATCTATTTTTTATGTAATAGGCAACAATGATCTGCATCGACAACTCCGAATGGATGCGAAACGGAGATTATTCTCCCTCCCGGTTTCAGGCCCAAGCTGACGCCGTTAATCTCATCTGTGGTGCTAAAACCCAGGTATTTTTTTAACTGTTCTTCGGACTGTTTCTATTTAATTCAATTTAGCAAAGTTTAGGGTTATATATTTTGGGATTGCAAGAATTTTGTATTGAACAAAAATTCTGACTTTTTTAGTGCTAGTTTTGGTTTAATTCTAGGGTTCTGTGTGATTGGGGTTATTTTTGTAGTCTAATCCAGAGAATACAGTGGGGGTGCTGACAATGGCGGGCAAAGGGGTTCGAGTATTGGTGACTCCAACCAGCGATCTCGGAAAGATCTTAGCTTGCATGCACGGTTTGCTTCTTCACCCTCATGTGTATATTTTTGTTTATGAAAAGTGTCTCGTTATGATGCCATCGCAAAATTTAGCTGCAGTAGTTCGTTGGAACTTGTGTACTCAAAAGAGTTTTATCGCCTGCTTACTCAAATTTGGTGAACTATCTCTAGTTTTCAAATTGGAAGAGTGAAAACCAGATATTATCTGGGGGCTACTTTCAGGTGGTCTGAAGAGGATTTGTGGATTCTAACTATTGGGGAATCGTTAGATGGTTTCTCAGAACTTATTGAGAATATAAATTACCTGAGTGGGATCAGTGAATGCAGTGTGTGTGATAACTCATAATGATACGTGGTCAGATTTTTCTCTCTTTCGTTTCACTTTTTCTGATGAATTTTTGCATTTTTAATCAATTTAGGTCTAGAAATAGGTGGTGAAATGAACTTGGCAGCAGGTATCCAAGTAGCACAGTTGGCTCTGAAGCATCGACAGAACAAGAAACAGCAACAAAGGATTATTGTATTTGCTGGAAGGTGGACTATCTCTGCCCTTCTTTTTTTAGTTGAAGTTGTTTCTTAGCTGATAACCCATTTTTGCCTTGCTTCCAGTCCTGTTAAGTTTGATAAGAAGGTACTAGAGATGATTGGGAGGAAATTGAAAAAGAATAGTGTTGCTCTTGATGTTGTTAACTTTGGTGAAGAAGATGAGGCTAAGACAGAGAAGCTCGAAGCTCTTGTTGCTGCAGTCAACAACAATGACAGCAGTCATATTGTTCATGTTCCTCCTGGTCCTAGTGCTCTTTCTGATGTGCTCATAAGGTCTGTTGTGCAACCACTATCTTATCACTTCTGGCTTATTTTAGATTTGTGTTGCTTCAATTGTATTTCCTTTTCTCCTTCTTCACAGTACTCCGATCTTTACTGGTGATGGAGAGGGTGGAAGTGGATTTGCGGCTGCAGCAGCTGCAGCTGCAGCTGGTGGAGCTGGCTTTGAATTTGGAGTTGATCCTAACCTGGATCCTGAACTTGCTCTTGCTCTCCGAGTTTCAATGGAAGAGGAGAGGGCAAGGCAAGAAGCAGCTGCAAAGAAGGCTGCAGAAGAAGCAGCAAAACAAGAAAAAGGAGAACAATCCACATCCCAAGATGTTAATATGACTGACACAGCTAAAGCTGGAACCTCTGAATCTGAAAATAAGGCAACTGATCTTACGGTAATCTATGCCTTTTGTGTGCAAACTGTTGAGTTTGTTGATAATTTAGTATAACTTGTGAGTCTAGGATAACTTTGATGTTGCTCCTATTTTAATGTCAGGCAAGCGTAGGCTATACCAGCATAGAATTCTTTGAAGAATTGCACTTTCATTTAGACTATTATGGATTTACCTTCCTTTGGCATTGCTATGGGTTGTTGTGCAGCTCTAACTAATGTTTCAACACCAATAGTATATGAGAGAGAGGATTGCAGATTGTGGATATTTTATTTGTCTGAATTATTGAACCTATAGGATCTTTTTGATGGGGTGATTTTATTTTGCTCACCCTTCTTTTGATGTTAAAGTCCTAGTCCTCATTTTGAAGTGTAGAAAATTTGCACATCCCTGGCTTGAGCTGTACTATTCAATTTCTTCATTAGACAGCCAATATAAATTAGCAAATTTGCACACCCCTGCCTTGATCTGAACTATTCAATTTCTTTATTAGACAGCCAATAGTAGCATGTCAAAAGAACTTGTCGCCTTCAGTAAATGCTAGAAGCATTCTAATTGTCCACAGCGATCAGCCTATTAAACCCTTTTGGACTCTATCAAATAAGCAAATCATCTATCTCTTGCTGTTTCAAAGTTAAGAGTATCCACATTGCTTCAGTTTCTTGATGTGCTGCGGTTAACTTGGTTCTTAACAATGAGATTGAGGATCCGGGAAAGAACATTGGTTTTGGAAATAGGTTTGGGAGGGATTTTATTAGAAAATAGATTTTTCTTTGGATGATGCCAATTGTTTTTTAGATAGATGTTAGTGCAGCTAACAGTTTAAGTTGCACTCAAATTGCTTGCAGGATGATGAGAATGCCTTGTTGCAGCAGGCACTTGCGATGTCTATGGATGATTCCTCCTCTAATATTGCTACACGGGACACTGACATGCCAGAAGCAGCTGGTGATGATCAAGATTTGGCTCTTGGTGAGAGCTTATGTTCACAAACTAAACTTCATTTACTTTCATGAGCTCATTACATGCTGGACTACAGAATTACGTGATGTGTTTATTGGTCTGAGTAAACAAATAAGAAACGTGGCTTGTTGTTTTTTTATTTTTCTGTTGCTTTGTTATGAGACAAGGCGATTCTTTTAAGATAGAAAGGCCAATTTGAAAGAGAGAATCTATTACAATTTATGAACACCTTGATTTTTTGCCTCCACTCTCACACTCTGAAGCTTTCAGTTCTGCAAATTTGGAGCACAGAATAAATTGATTATTTATGTTCTCTGTTGTATGTTTTCTAATGTGGGATGTGTTCCTTGCAGCCCTTCAGTTGTCTGTGCAGGACAGCATGAAAGATGAGTCATCACCAGCAGATATGAGCAAGCTACTGGCTGACCAGTCATTTGTGTCATCCATCCTAGCTTCAGTAAGTCTAAGATGTCATCCATCAAAGCAGAATCAGCATATTACAGTGCTTGTCTGATAGAAACTATGAAACAGAAAAATTCCATTATTTTCTTATTGTTGTCTCTTGGTTTCTTTTCTGCAACAGCTTCCTGGAGTTGATCCAAATGATCCATCAGTGAAAGATTTGCTTGCGTCCATGCAAAATCAGTCTGAGGTTAGTTTATCATCTCTTTTGTAGATTAGGGAAATGTAATGGAGGAATGTCTGATCATAGTTCAGTAAATACACTGATTAAGTCTTACATGCCCTTGTTTTCCATTTGTTTACATCCCATCTAGGTTGACTTGTGCCCTTTTATCTGCCATTATTATGTTTGATGATAGTATTACATGTCCGTCCATTGCTTTCTGTTTGACTGCTGTTTACTTGTTCCAGCACAAAAAGGATGAAGACAAGGAACCAAAAGAGGAGGATAAGAAATAATGATGCAAAAATTTGCTAATCACTATCTAGTTTCTCTTGTAAGTTACCAGTTCTTCTCTCTGGAGAGCCTCATGGAGTGTTCGTTCATCTTGCTGTAATTATCTTTTTGATTAACCCATAAATCATCACTTGCAGAAGAATCCGTCCTTCAGGGGGTCTCAAACATTGCATGTGGTCAAAAATGATTTCAAGAATAGTGAAGATATTCCGTTATTTGTTGGGACAGAAATGTAGAAAGGATGATGATCTTGTATGCATGAGGAATTGGCTGTTATCTCTAGACTGATCTAGCTCATCGACTTTTAACATTTTCTTCTTTTGGTTCCCTGGTCTTTCAGAACATTTTTCAGTTAAATTATTGGTGTAGCTTCTGAATGAATATGTTTTCTCGCGCTATATTTTCCAGCTTTTTGCTGGATTATTACTCCAACAAGTGGATGCATCTCCGAGACTCTATGTTAAGCTGAAAGTTCACATACTTTCCCAATGTTGGCGTCGAATGCACTAAATGACGCCTGTAATTTGCTATTTAAAATCTCTCTCACGTATACAACGCCCTGTCGTCGAGGATGATTACATGTCCTTAGTTTTGTGGTTGACCTGCGCTCTGCCGGCAACCTGTTCCTCGGAGACGTCGAACAAACAATGGCAAGGTATTACTGCGGCCTTGATTTCACCGTCGATATCCGCCCAAGTAGGTTCTCCCGACCGTGCTGTCGTAACATTACCCCTGAAAATGAATTAAAAATGGCGGTTAAGCTGTCTGACTAACTTTACATGGCATTTTCACAATTAACGTGTATGTACTCTCTCAGCCATTCAACAAAGCCTGAGGTGGTTTTCTGTACCAAGGAAGGACTAACTAAATTGATGATGCAAGACGGAAATTATGGTCCAATTTGTCATGCTGATGCGATCTATTACTCCTCCTTGTTAGCGACTGAGAACACGAATCTGGGACGGAAATTGAGAAAAGATTTACCGAAGAAAAGAAGTGATTTTTATTGTTGGGTAAAATTGATCGCCCAATAAGAAAAGGAAGGGAGAAAGGAGAGGGTTATTAATATGGTATGAGAAACGGATTAACTGAAAATTCATTTCTTCTTCCGTTTACGTCAGCCTCAAACTTCCAAACCATTATGTCATCATCAACATTCAAAGATGACAAATCAGTTAGTGCTGTGCAGCACTCCTGATGGAAGCCAAATCAAAGTAGTTAGTGCAAGTGCAGCCAGCATCCATGATGGAAGTTGTATGTTCAGCAGTCTTTGTTTATGCATTTCTAGCATTAAATGAAGCTTTTGCGAGTTAGTTAGGTGGAATCCAAGTTGACTGCTTAGTGAAAGAAGTTCTGGCCAAGGAAGCGAGTTAGAGTGGGACTGCGCTGATTTGTGTCAAAAAAAAAAAAAAGTGCAAGGTAGCCGGCTGATCCCCATGTTGATTGCTTAGTGAAAGAAGTTCCGGCAAAGGTAGTCAGGTTGAGTGGGACTGCGCTGATTTTGTCAAAGCAGCCAGCTGTTGACGAAGACTTCCAAGCTGAAACAAAAGTTTGGTGAAAATTTGGAGATTGCATATTCAAAATTAACCCAATTTCTTTTCAAAATTAACCCAACAAAAGTTGTTTTAGCAATGCAAATCTTATCCTCTCCATTTGTCTCCATTCAGGAACATTTTCAGCATACGTCACGAGACTCAGAACGAGCAAATGCCGCCCATCCATGCATGGCGGCAGACTCTTTCCAATGCAAAAAAGTACCCATCACCAAGTCCCCCGCGCACTCAATTTCTTTTCTTGTCCTACTACTACTAAAAAATCTTCAACTAACTCTCAATTCCATAATTTAATGAATATTCCACCCATATGCCACAGAGCCAGGCATTATTATTGCACGGATGCACCTCTTTAGCCGCTTAAGAAAAGTTCAATAATGCCCCCATTTGTCCTTTACTCGTGTCTGTGGCAAGTTTCACCCCGGCCGTCCCGTTACCTTTCCTAATCATGGACTCTAAGTCCTTAATATATGAACAACCTACCTTCGTCGAGAAAACAAGAAGCGTTTTCTGACGGATGGAAATGGGAAACTTAGCTGCATCAGTGTCGACCTTGCTATGTCTGGCGTCCCTTCTTTATTTACATGGAAGAGTTGGTGGTAGTGGATATATCAAGTATAATACTGGAGGCGGCATTGTTGGAGGCAAACTGAATGTGCATTTAGTTCCCCACTCGCATGATGATGTGGGATGGTTGAAGACAGTTGATCAGTACTATGTTGGATCAAACAACAGTATTCAGGTACATGTGTTCTGGATTATGTGTATCAATGATATGCATGATGCAATTAAAGTGGACTGGTTACTTTAGGGATATTTGAGCTCTCTGTTCTGGCAATTGGTTATGCAGGGTGCGTGTGTGGAAAATGTACTTGATTCAGTCATTACGTCGTTGGGCCGCGACCCAAACCGGAAATTTGTCTATGTTGAGATGGTAAGCATCAGACGCGATGATACTAGTCATGTAACTTTTCCGGCTAATCTTGAAATGTTACCGTGTGAGATCTTGAGATTGAATTCCATAGTGATAAATCTTTAAGCTAGTACTTAAATGCGACCTGATTGTTGTACGTGTTAAGGAAAAACGGATTTCCAGATGTTTTTAAGAATTTACTAGAATGTGATCTATGTTGGCTTTTTAAACTTGCAATGGTGAAACTGCTAGAATAGGCTTTCTTCAGTAGATGGTGGGAAACCCAGAGTTCAGAAATTAAGCAACAAGTAAGACGGCTTGTGGATTCCGGGCAGTTGGAATTCATGTATGCTTCTTGGTTCTATCCTGGATTTAATTTGCCTCTTCTGTGCAGTTTCAAAAATTATACTTGATTGAATCTCTGGTGCAGAAATGGCGGCTGGTGCATGCATGATGAAGCAGCCACTCATTACATAGACATGATTGACCAAACAACTCTAGGCCACCAACTGATAAAGAGCCAATTCAATAAAACTCCTCGAGCTGGATGGCAGATCGATCCTTTTGGACACTCTGCAGTGGAGGCTTACCTACTTGGAGCTGAGGTGTATAAAGTCATTGGTTGTTAACACAATTATGAATGACTTGCTTAGCAGTCATAAAAATTTTCTCTATTTTTCATTCTGTCAACACTTTTGTCCTTTTAGCTAGGATTCGATTCTGTTCACTTCGCACGAATTGATTACCAAGATAGGGCAAAACGCAAAGTTGATAAAGCTCTTGAAGTTATCTGGCATGGATCTAGAACATTTGGTTCCTCGTCTCAAGTAAGAGGATGTCACATCTAGTATCACTGGTGCTCCTGCTTCTAAATCTTATAGCTAACTCTGCTATCTTGATATCTGGACCCTGCGCAGATTTTTGCAAATGCCTTTCCAGTTCATTATAGTCCACCAGATGGCTTTCACTTCGAAGTGGATGATGACTTCGTTCCTGTCCAGGTTTTCTTGTTATGCAAAAAATGATTTATCTACTTATATGATCTTACGTCCTTTCTTCTTATAAGTTTCAGGGTGATCACCTTTCTGCACTTGCTAAATTGTAGGATAACCCACTACTGTTTGACTTCAATGTTGAGCGACGAGTTGCTGATTTTGTAAGTGCTGCAATGGCTCAGGTAAACTCCTCTGGATTTCCTGTCCTGATAGATTCTAAACCTTCCAGAGCAGTTATGCATGAATCAAGAAGGGTCTTTGCATAACGTGGATGATGCTATAACTTTTCATGTTTCACAGGCAAATGTGACACGTACAAATCATGTTATGTGGACAATGGGTGATGATTTCCAATATCAGTATGCTGAGTCTTGGTTCAAGCAGATGGATAAATTAATTCACTATGTCAACAAGGTAAAAATTTAATTTTTTTGAACAAAGTACATCTGTAATGAAAAATATTATTTGTTTCTCCATTTGTTTGGCTGTTAAGGTGAAAATCTGTTCAAAGATGTAACTAAGAAACTCCAACAAACTATTTTCTCAAAGATGAGAGCCATTGAGCTTTTGGATGTACTTGGTTCAATAGCTTGGTTTCCGGTTTCCCATGGTGCCTGAATACAAAATCTGCACACAAAAGTATCAATGTGATTGGCAAGCTCCCACACGTTTTCTACATGAATGAAGCAGCTTTTGGCTATTATAGCTGGATGCGATGGGAAACTTAAAATTGTAGGGACCCAGGGATGTCATGGTGATGTTGATTTAATCTCATTGATCTAGTTTCCTAAGAAGCTAAGAGACCATAGCCTTGGCTGCATTACTTGTTTGCACTGAAAATATTACTCTTTAACCATGAAGAACATTTTGCAGGATGGTCGAGTGAATGCGTTGTATTCTACCCCATCCATTTATACTGATGCAAAACATGCAGCGAATGAAACCTGGCCTCTGAAAACTGCTGACTACTTCCCGTATGCACCTCCTGATTCTTTCACTGGCATGTTGTACAATCCAAGTAGTCTAACTAAGTGATGCAGATTTTTGTCTGTCAATTCTTTGTAGATATGCAGACAGTGCGAATGCTTATTGGACTGGTTACTTTACAAGCCGCCCTGCCTTTAAAAGATACGTCCGCACGCTGAGTGCATATTATCTGGTAAAAACTTGATAGAGTTTAAATATCTTGATAATGAACAATTAAAATAATAGGCAGCCTACTCTCCTGATGCTTCACCTTCTGCATAAAGTTAAATCTACCAAAGGAATAATTCTAGATGTGGAAATCCCAAACTGATTCTTTCTTTATAATCAACAGCATTAAGTTTAGTTTTACATATCAATTTAAGAAAGAGCGCTTTTTCGGGGTAATTCATAGAGAAGCATGTTAATAAGCTATTATTAAACTACGACAGCATTAAGTGCTATGCAGCAGATTTAATGGTCCTCATGTTTTCTTTCTATGATTAAGTTGTTTTTACATGTCATTGATGTGAATATGATCTTGCGATGACAGGCAGCTCGCCAACTAGAATTCTTGATAGGTTGGAGATCAAAGGG
Source organism: Coffea eugenioides (assembly GCF_003713205.1). Lineage (NCBI taxonomy): Eukaryota > Viridiplantae > Streptophyta > Magnoliopsida > Gentianales > Rubiaceae > Coffea > Coffea eugenioides. The sequence goes on from NC_040041.1 coordinate 3,498,660, forward strand.
TCCCAACACTTACAGTTTAGGAGATGCTTTAGGAATCGCCCAGCACCATGATGCTGTAACTGGCACTGCTAAACAGCATACAACAGATGACTATGCAAAACGCTTGGCAATTGGCGTTTCTGAGGTGAGGCTACTTATGCTACTAGAATTTTTACTTTGCCGTGCTTTCTTTCTTTTCTTTTTTTTTTTCTCTCTCTTATTTTACTTACAATCCCATGTTCTAAAATTTCACAGGCTGAAAATGTTGTGAATTCAGCTTTGTCATGCCTAATTACAACAAAATCTAAAGGCCAATGCAGTGCACCTGGATTGGCTTTCAGCCAGGTGATTATCAATCTTCAGAAGAAACATTTCTTTCCACGTACTAAGACCATATGAACTACCAAGTACTGCCGTTCTACTTCAGTTCTGGGGTTTTAAAATTTGTTTTCCTTATTAATTTAGCTGTAAGAGTGCCACTCTTTTGGCCGTTTTAAGATTTCAAAGTCTGCTTACAGATACTTTGACCACTAGCAAGTTCCTCAAAATCACAAAATGCTAAATAAATCTGATTTTGCACCGTTGTCTTGCTCTGCTAATTCTCAATTTGCATCTCCAACAGGGTCGAAGAAGTATTTTGGCTGAATAGATACACTAGACTATTATTAGTTTGTGAAATCCAGTTGTAACACCATCTTTTCATTGATTTGCTAACAGTGTCAATTGCTCAATATAAGTTACTGTCCACCAGCCGAGGGAGATATTCCTGCAGGGAAGAGTTTGGTAATGCTCCCTTCCTATTGCAAACCGTATTTTTAACGTGTGCTTCAAAAGTAACAGGTTATGACTTTAAACTGTCAGGTTGTTGTAGTATATAATCCAGTTGGATGGAATCGTACTGACATCATCAAGATTCCGGTAAGCACTACTATTCACAGCATTAATTAGGTAGAAAATATCGAATTTCAGTTTTGGTATAACCTGAACGAAATGTACTCCTACCACCTAAACATGAAGATTGGTAAAGGCTAAACACTGAAATATTTGCTCTTTTGTCAACCATTTTGGATGCAGCTGTAGAGAACTCTATATTCAGATTCTGTGCTGGCTTTCCTTTTTGGCATTTGTAGAGAAGTGGTTTATGTGTATACTTTTAGCTTTACGTTGCGCTGAAACTAAGATCAACTCTTTCAACAGGTTAATGACCCTAACCTAGTAGTTCAAGATTCAACAGGCAATAAGGTTGAGGTGCAATATGTGGAGTTGGATAATGTTACAGGCAGTCTCAGAAACTTCTATGTTAAGGCATATATAGGAATTTCACCTACACAAGTTCCAAAATATTGGCTTTTCTTCCAAGTATCTGTGCCACCGCTTGGTTGGAATACTTACTTCATCTCTAAAGCATCCCAAAAAGGTACATCTCCGAAAGTTTCTTTGCTACATCCTGTAAGCTATCAATATCATTAATACATTTATTTTTTGTAGAAAACTTACCTGCAATTCCATTTGTATACTCCTGCCATAAATGTTCAGGAAGCAGCAGCGCACATGTCTCCTTGGCAGACATTCCACGGAATGAGACCATTGTTGTTGGGCCTGGAGACTTGAAACTGTCCTTTTCATCAACATCTGGACAACTTGTGCGCATGTTCAATTCTAAAACTGGGGTACGTCCTATGTCTTGAAAATGTTCAACACTTATCAAAGTGAAATGTGCTGCCTCAGCAAATATTAGTTTGCTAATTTTTTTGCACGTTATTCTAATTTCCATATAGAAATCACAAGTTTCAACTTTCGATTACTATGAAAATTGCTCTTGCATTGTCCTATATTTTCGAGCCAAATACGTCTCGACCACATATTGCTTGAGATAAGGAAATGGATTTGAAGCTGACTGTCTTGCTTTTCGGCCTCAGCTGTGGTAGGAAGGCCCTAGCCCTCGCCATGGGTGCGCCAACTTTGACATTATTTGAATTAGTCCTTTCAAAGTTGTTCTCTTTTATGTTTTGACACGGTCTCGGTTTGTTCTCGTTTCTGTTATCTGTTCTTGTGGGTTGCCGGGAGGAAAGGGAAAATTAGGTCTTGTCTTGTCCATCGGTATATGTCAATGCTAGGAGTTTTACACTTCTTTCCTTCGGACAGAAATTTCGTCATAACGATCAAGGCCAATAATTCGGGAAGAGATGTTCAACTACAAAAGCCAGTCCCCCAAGACCTTAGCATGAAATTGGGCAGTAATTAAATGTCAATAACTTTTGTATTAGCACATCGGGATGGAATCATGGAAATTTTCATATAGGGTGCCAATTTCACCATGACCAATGGAAGGACCTAGTTCACAACAGTCAACAAATTGGCATCTTATGATGTCATTCTGTTGAGTGTTGAGGAAACCTGATAACTGTTAATCTCTGACATGCTGCAAAGACAATTTTATAAGGATGCAACCAGCCTTTCTTTTCTGCTGTCTGTTTTGACTGATGCTCCGGGATATCTCATCATTTCCAATCAATCTATGTAATTTCATCAGGTGGATATACCTGTACAACAAAGCTATCTGTGGTATGGCTCAAGCGCAGGAGACACTGATGGCCAGGTATCGACTTCTGTGTAATTCGACTAAAATCAACTGTACAATTGCAATTCTACTTTTGAACCGATGAATTAATTATTGATTTCCATGTCTAATATCTTATCAGCCCTCTGGTGCTTATATTTTCCGCCCGGATGGTTCTCCTCCAAGAATTGTCTCAAGATTGGTGAGTGAAGAAATTTAACCCAACAGAAGATGCTCATTTTACGATTGACTTGAAAAATGCATAAATTCACACACATTTCTTGTTTCCTGACAACACTGAAAAATGAGAAATATTTTGTTTCTTAGCAGAGATCATTGGATGCTGGTTTGAAATGCCAAATTCTAGTAGCTTATCTACTCTATCCACTAACTAACTCCAAAACTTTTGATATAACGTACAGGTTTCCTTGAAGGTTATACGTGGACCACTATTTGATGAGGTTCACCAGGAATTCAGTTCATGGATCCACCAGGTTTTGATCTTCGATGACTTTGTGTTTGTGGAATTAGAAATATGGGGGCTTCCTAAAATGCAATTGGTCACACACCCAGATAGTTACTAGACTTTCATAGTTTGGTCTATGCTTTTCAGGGAAACAGCACCTGTATTAGACACATTTTTTTGTCTTTCTTCACTCAAGTCATGCAAATTTTTGCATTCAATGAAGTTCTGTCTTACTTTCAAATCTCAGGTCGTTAGAGTGTACAAGGAAAAAGAGCATGCAGAATTTGAGTTTACTGTAAGTCAATAATATTTGCTTGTTGTCTCTTATTACCGAAACCAATGTACCAAATGGACCTCACTTTTAATCAATTATGAACTTATATGGTATTCTTTTCATTGAAGATTGGTGATATCCCCACAGATGATGGTATCGGGAAGGAGGTCATTACTCGATTGACTGCTAATATGGCCACAAACAAAGTGTTCTATACTGATTCCAATGGAAGAGACTTTCTGAAACGGGTAATTGTCATGCAACTTTTTACAGAGAACACCAGAAAATCGCTTATCTTTATTATAAAGTTTCCCTGATTTGCTTCCATCTGCTTACTTGGTCACATGTATCAGGATTTTTGGGTCAACAGCACAAATGGCAGTCTTAATTTTCTGTACTGTGAAATTTCCTTCACTGAAAAAGTACACTGGTTTGCTTTTGTCAAGAGAAAATTTTCGCTTTAATGCCACCACTGTTGAAAGTCTCCAAATATGTCTTACTTACATGAAGATCAGTTTCAGAGATAAAGTTCTTTTGGGTTCATCTGGAACCATAGGCTCTAAGTTTAGGCAGTTGATAAGTTAGCAGCAGCTTAAAGTTCACATTGGATTGCAATTTTTCAAAGAAAAATTTTTACATTTTTTGTGATCGCACGTCTCAATTATCTTTTTATCTTATATACATCAAATCACTGTAGTATATTTTTCTACAAAAACTCAAAAAAATAGCAATCCAAATGAGACCTAAATCTTCCACTGGAAAGCTGCTTCTAACAGATCTATACACTTTACGGGCCATCTATAAACCAATTCATTTAAAATTGTCAAATTAGCAAAAATCAAGGCCTCACTGTACAACTTGAGCAAATGCCTTGAAGCTTAACTGGAAAAAACATTAGCTCAGATATCGATTACATTGAGGTGGAAGTTTGTTGTAGTCTACTTTATCATAGTTAACAAAAACCTCTGTTATTCTGTCTTAAATTTGAGATGAACTGTCAACAGCCAAATGGTACTACTGTCTTAGAATGTTAAAACCTGTATTGTCGTAGTAGCAACAATGGTATGGGCAATGCTACTTTGACTTTGTCATACAAATGATATGCTACTGGCACAGGAACCAATATGTCCACCGGAAAGTACTATTGCAATTTCCGGGTAATCACGCTCAGGAATGGACACTAGTTCCTGTTCGTACAATCCCAATATGCAGGGTTCCATTGTTATTCTTGAGCTCTTCCTGGCTGAGCCGTTAGTACTTTTAGTTGATTATTAACTGTCTTGGCTAGCCAAGTTTGTCTGGCTTCCAGGAGACATAATCAAGATTTTACTTTCGTTAATATAATGTCGACTAGCTCCTTCTAAGAAAATTATAGAGCCTGAGATATCAGTGCTTAAAGTTCATACACTTGTTATGTGATATCCATCTGATATTTCCAGTCTTTTACTTCACACTTTCTGGTTAATTTATTAATAATTTGCTTTGCATTATGTTGGTTCTCAGGTCCGAGATTTTAGACCTGACTGGCCTCTTCACGTTACACAACCAGTAGCAGGGAACTATTATCCAGTTAAGTTCTGAATCTTATATACTCGAAAACTGATGTTTACTGAACTTGAAACCTTTATCTAGTTAACTACTAACCAGTTACAGGAAAGGGTGTCAAAGATGAAAATTGAGCTCACAGCTCTGTCTGTCCTGGATTAGCTGTAATAAATTGATGTCTTATAAATGGTTCTATCTTTATGTGTATCCTTTGTTGTGTAGTGCTATTACATACATGACAGGCTTCATTTCTTGGCTTTTTTAGTCAAAGCCTAAGAAAGTACGTAACTTGAAAATGTACTAAAATCGCGTCTTTAGTAGATTGTACTGTCTCATATTGATATGTATGATGGGAATCAGACAATATATGACTCCAGATAGAATCATACAAAAGGCTTGTCAAATATTTGTCCCATTTCACCCTTTTAATCTTTTGGGCTGGGCAGATATAATGAGCTAGAAATTGGGATGATATTAATTCTCCAGTTTTTCGACCATTTTAAAGAATATATGCTGTGATTTTCTTATTTTGATGACTAAATCTCCATTTACTAATACAGCTTTTATGTCTAATTTTCAGCTTAATAGTGGAATCTTCATAGTGGATAACAGCTCTGAATTCTCTGTTTTGGTTGATCGTGCCTGCGGAGGATCCAGCATTAAAGATGGACAAATAGAAATCATGCTCCACAGGTTCAAGTAGCGTCTCTAAGCTACATATTCCTGACATTGTGCTGACTGATCTCATGATTGAATGCTTTAATGTGGGCATATACCTATATCATTTTCCAGACGCCTAATTGACGATGATGGTCGTGGAGTGAACGAAGCACTTGATGAAGAAGTATGTGTTGGAACATTATGTCAAGGACTCACGGTATGGAGTTTCTTGACCATTCGGATTTGTTTAATTTCCTGATTGTATGGTGTTACAGACTTGAGATGCAAATTCTAGATGTGGAAAGATCAGGTTCTTGATAATCCAGCAGCTAAAATCGCAAATATAGTCAACATCGTAGCACTATTTGGTAAATTCGAGGATGCAAATCCACGTCTTAGTTTCCATTCTGGGATATCTTAGTATAACCAGGAAACTCTTGGAACTGTCAAGTTGGAATACACCAAAAAAGTTTTGACATTTTCTTGCCTTTGTATCTTCTGGGAGATGAAACTGGCCATTTGATATAAATTAAATTATAATCAGGTTCGAGGAAATTATTATGCAAGCATCAATCAGCTAGGTGCTGGAGCTCGCTGGCGCCGAAGAACCAGCCAAGAAATCTACTCACCTCTCCTTCTAGCATTCACACATGAGGTAACAAGAATCCTTGTTGCCATCATAAAAAGTGACCAGAGTCTTCTGAATTGTAATCCTGTGCTAATCTTAAAGCTATGTTTCAGAAATCAGGTGATTGGAAATCTTCTCACTTGACAAAGGCAACCATTATGGACACAAATTATAATTTGCCCCCTAATGTGGCATTAATTACCCTGCAGGTAATTGCTTACGAAACCCCTCCACATGTTGCTTGATGTTTTATCTAGTACTCACGTTAGCTTTGCAGGAGTTAAATGATGGAAGCGTGCTTCTCCGTTTGGCACATCTCTATGAGGTATTTTCCACCACCATGGTGCTTCCTCTTTCTTTCTTTTTCCTCCCTTTCAAATTCAAGTAAGAAATGAAGGACGGGTAGCTTAGTGGATTGCCATTTGCAGAGGATTGCAACTTATGCTTAGGTTGATGAGTAGCTGGGCATTGGACGCTGGTAATCGAGATAATGAAACTAAAACTTTCCCAACCAACGAGAAGAATAATGATTAAATGGCAGAAGTACTGGGGCATTTAAGACGATTCCACCTTGTTTCTAAAAGATAGATAATTCAGATGCATAGTCAATTGATGAACATACCAACTTGTTTAAGAGATTCTTATGATGATCAGGCTGGTGAGGATACAGTACTCTCAACGTTAGCCGCTGTCGATCTGAAGAAGTTGTTTGGTGGGAAAACGGTACGTAACAAGAAGCCTCATTTCATCTTCTTCAGCGTTTCATCCATACCATAGCCATAGCCATAGTATAAGATTGCACTTTTTCTGCTGATTTATGCACATAACTTAGGCTACAGGTTATAGTTACTGATTTGCACAGATAGATTAAAGATTACTATGTAAACAGCTATCAGGGAAGAGTATTGCCAGTTTTCGTCGTGCCAATAACCTTATCTACTATGCTTCTTGTGAATAAAATTCATATTGAAGAGTCTGCTCTCTCGAGTTTGAGTAAATTATTTTCCACAAAATGCAGATGAAATCAATAGTAGAAATGAGCTTGTCAGCGAACCAAGAGAAATCCAAGATGAAAAGAATGACTTGGAAAGTTGAAGGTGAGAACGCGAAAGATCCTGCACCAATTAGGGGTGGCCCTGTAAACGTCAGAGCACCCGTTGTTCATCTTGGCCCCATGGAGATTCGTACTTTCCTCTTGAAATTTTGAGAAGCTTATCATCCATTTTCCAGTATAGCTTTTCTTTTCTGGAATACGGTGTAATACTTAAAAGTTCTTAAAGACAATGATTAAAAGAAATATTCCTGATAATTAATTCTACACCGATCATATATAAGCCGAAGTTCGAAAAAAGCATTAAGCGAGTTTGATGGATTATATAGAGGTGGCAATTTGTCCCAAGTCCCAATGGGTTACCCATGCCCATAGGGATTTTAGGCGGGATGGGTACTAGAATTTGACATTTTGGTATAGAACGCAACCTTTTCCGGGTGAACACCCACAGCATACGGGTGAAATTCCCTAACATATGGAAAACTCACGGCTAATCTGGCCCTGGATGGTTGTACCTCTTAAGATAGATCTAGGCTACAGTTTTAAGATGATAAAGGCCAGTAATTAACACTACCAGATATCAACAGGAACTCCCCCCTTTTTTTAAGATGGGAGCGTATATCAGTATCAGTATACATGAGCACCATTAATTCGTCTTTGAACATGCCTGACAAATCTTCGGGAGATTTTCCAGGGACGAGACTTTGCCAAGTCATGTTATCTGACATCTTCAAGCAATGCTCACAGGTGACAAGACCAAATCAATGTAATTCTCATACAAACCAAAACAATTACTTCCCTTGAAAAGATGCAAGCACACAACAGAAGGGACCATAGAATCAGCCACATGTAAATAAATTACGAGAGACTCAGCATTTACCTACTCTTCAGGTCTCTTGAAAAAATTAAGGCTTTGCCTTACAGGGATCTTGCAGCATATTGAACATTGATCATGTTCTGGGTTCAATTCCTACTCATTCCAGAAGACAAAAACGACATGACAGAGCATTCACTAGAATGATTTTGAGCCTTAAAATGCATAGAAACATCTAGATAGAGAGAAGCACATTTGAACAGAGCATCTTAGTACTTTCCTAAAGTCAAAACTGGATATAGATTGAGATCAGGATTTAAACATGTGAATGTCATTGCCTGGGAGTGAAAGCGCAAAGAAGCAGAAAAATTAAATCTAAAGGTTACAAATGACAAAACAAGGTTGCTGCAAAAACATCACCACTTTCAGCAACTCAAGAATCCCTAAAACTCCTAAGAAATTTATTTCTTCTTTCCACCTTTGGCAGCGTCACCAGCCTTTGTCTGCAAAGCAGGTTGTAAGAACATTGTCAATCCAATTAGAAGAAATGTGGAAGGAAAAAAGTTAAAAACGACCACAGCAAACGCTAAGGAAAAGAGAATAGGGGAGAGGGGGGGCAGGTGGAGGAGCACCATTCCCACTTCTATCGAGCTTTTTGTTCGTGGAAAACAACAAATCTAAGATGACAAAAAGAATCTGCTTGGGCCTGGCTGCATACAGCCATGCACCACAATTTCAACCAGGCCCCTGGACTATGAAATACAACTAATTTACCTTCTTTACACCACGGATCTTTTTGGCTCTGTTCTTCCTTTCTTTGAGCTGCTTCCTAGATTTCTCCACCTTTGTATCCAGGCCATTCTACATCAAACATTCAAAAATTAAAACCTTGTATTTACATATAAACTATTCTATCCATCAGATACCCAATCGCACAAGGCCCATGACTAAACTACACAATTTCCAAATAGAGAATTTGCATATGCACCATTGAGTCATATTCCATACACATTCTATGGAAAATTGAAATGAATACTAGCAGAAATGCATAAAAAATAACCCCTCCCCCGGTGTCACATTTATTTTAAAAAATGGTTTCAAGCACACATACACCATCTCCACATTTTCCATAATGAGAGAAATGGAAATGAACAAGGATTTGAATCATATAATCTGTTTTCTTAGTGCTTTCTTTTCAAATACTCTTACATGTGTATTAAGTGAGACCAATTTTACTTGATCAAATCATTATAAGAAAGAACAATGAAATTAAAACCACAATAGCGAACAAGGAACAGTGAGCAACTGCCAAAGATCTACTCCTAAAGATTACAGATAGTTTGTCGCATCAGTGATCCATCCAATATCAATCTCTCAAAATATTCTCAAACATTACCTAATTTATATGTAATAGACATAGCAAAAATCCCACAAGAAGAAATAAAATAATAATTTCTAACTGATAGCTAAGGCCGTCTATTCAGTTAAATCTTCAGATTGATTCATTCATCCAATTGGACCATCAGATATTGAAAGCCTTGGTTTTTACATCACAGAAAGAATGGTGGTTATGCGCATTAAAAATTAGTTTTTTTTTGAGTGACCAATTATGTGCAGCAATGAAGCTTGTCATACATTAGTTCCAAACAACCATAGTCCTTTACAAAGTCAAAGAACAATTTTGAGATGGCACAAAAGTGGAGTGCCAAAAAAGCATTATACTTTGCCTGACTACAACAACATTAATGAATAGAAGCATATCGTGGCCTATCACCTTCATCAAATATTACCAAGTTGACATGAACTTTGCAACTAACAGAGAAAAATGAATTTACCCTGATAAGCCGGTACTTGGGTTCAAATTTCTTCGCATTCTCAACAGAATCATAAATCAATCCAAACCCAGTTGACTTGCCTCCCCCAAAGTGCGTCCTGAATTTGAAGACAAAAATGGCATTCGGGTCCTTGACCTCATACATCCTTGCCAATTTCTCCTTCAACTCAGCCTTTAAGAAAAGTAAAAATTACAAATAAAAAAAAAGCAACAACTAAAACCAGTAACCCAACTCAGCTCAACACTCTATGTTTATCACAAGTACCTCAAGGCACGTCACCATAGTAAATTTAGTAAATTGCAGTAGTAAAGTAATATATCAGAGAAAACAAAAACCTCTTATTTCCAAATCCCAACAACAATACTATCCGATGAATTTTTCCAATTCACAAGATATCTATGCAGTGAAGAAAGCAAATCGGAACTCAACGAAATGCCCATCTAACCCATCCAGTGTGTGTGTGTGCACAAAAATAAATATGAGCTGACAACAAACTAGCTAACACTTCAAAGAATTAACTATTCTATAAGTTAATACAATATATTAAGTGTGAAAGGAGTTTCAACCTTGGAAACATTAGGTCGCCCTGGATGCAGAACATCGATCACCTGCACCACCAAAGGGAACAAGCACACTAGAAATGAGTAAAAATACCTTATTTCCCTTCTTTTTTTTTGGTGAAAAAGGAAAAGATTTGAAAGTCAAAATAACAATTGAAAGACTCACGAATTGCTTCCTGGAGAGAAGCCGATTAGTCATAAACTTCCTGGTTCGAATAGTCACCGCCTTGTCCGCCATTTTCTGTGTAAAATAATCATCCACCCACCACTGAAAAAGTTAGTTAATAGCTCAAAGAAAGCAAAAGGCAGATCATGAGGAGTTGTTTGGAGAGAAGGTCGATACAATTGTCTCCTTTGATGCCGTCGGCCGCCGCAACGCCCCTCACCTGCCGATTCTGCTGCTCTCGCCGAGGTTGCTCTTTCTTCTCTCTCAGTTTGAAGTTTGCAGAGAAAAGTGCTAGAAGTAGGGTTTACAAGTTTTTAGATTGTTGCCCAATGCCCAATGGACGTATCATGGGCCAGACATACAAACTTTGTTATCGGACGAAAGTCCAAGAGTTATATCTTGGCCCACCTTTCTTGGTTTTAAATACGGCTTGGTTAACTTTTCTTTTGGTCTTGAGATTTTAATCTCAGCTGATGGGCTTTTTTTTATGGGCAAAAAACAAAAAACCCCCCTTGTGGTATAACTATTCTACAAAAAAAACTCCTGTAATCTCAAATCATACATATTGGTACCTCATGATTTAAAGAAAAGTGAAAAATTAACAAAAATCTTTAAATTTAATGCGTTTGGATCAAACGCACTGCAACTGCGCGTGGTTCTTCGGAAAAATAGTTTTTTAAGACAAATTTGACCTGAAATACCTGCTTTGCCCCTCAAACCTTAATAAAACTACCATGACTCTTCTTCAATTTCGCTCCAAACTTGTAAAAACCGAAGATTTTTGCTTATATTATTAGCGAATGAAACTGATGAATCAAAAACCATTTGTTTTAGGTTATTTTTTGCTTATATTATTAGGGTATTTCTGTCATTTTCACTCAAAACTGTTTGTTTTAATAATTTCTGTCAATGTTTCAAATTACTTCAAACCATGAGGTACCGACTCGTATGATTTGAAATTACAAGGGACTTTTTTGTAGGATGGCTATACCACAGGGGGGCTTTTTTTTTTGTCTTTGGCATAACACTGTAGTACTTTTTATGATATAATGTATATGAGATAAAAAAGGTAGTTGAAAATTGTGTTTTTCATACAAGTTGAATATTTTTCTTTTCATGAGAATTACGCTAACCAAATAGATTCTTTGTCTCTTTTCCTATCCGAAATTTGCCAAGTGATCCAAGTTAAAGCTATGTCATCCTTATCGTAAACCTTTTTAACGAAAAATATAATCAACTAGATGTAGATGGGGAGCCAGGACTTGATATGGATGGAGTGAAACTAACTATGAGTTTAAACTTTTATTTTTAGCAGGAATGGATCGATATTAAATGAGCAAACAAAATTCATAACACTCAAATAAATGTTAATGGTAAAATTATGACCGGAGACGATGGAAATTTTTTTTTTTTTTTTAAAAAGAAGCCAATTTTGATATCCAACTTCTACATGAAGGACAAAACCGTTATGCACATTCAATCTGCCCAAAGAATATAGCAACCACACCACAAGAAACTGCTGTGTAATTTTCTAGCGCTCACCGCTTATTGGTACGCAGATGTGCCTGATCCAGAAAGAAATTGAGAAAATTTACGTGACCGTAAAAACCATCATAAGACATAAGTGGCTTCTATATCAATCAACTAATATGCAAAGTAGACTTTCGAAGTCTGCATAAAACTTTGTACGTAAAGGGCACATCCCTATAAGGAGCTAGTGATCAGTGGTATATAATTATATTTACATATATATATATATATATATATATATCAACATAAGTACTACATATTTCTTTATAAAAAAAAAACCACCTTATTTGAGGCAGAAAAGAAAAGCATTCTCAGTTTTACAGGGCAAAATTACTATCTGAATCAACCAATATGGACCACAGAGCGTGCACATCTTCGCATGAACATGATTTCACATCTTCGTATAAGACATATATTCCTCTGCTACCTGAAAAAGACGAGAGAGAAAACATATAGATTAACGTTAACTCATGCCTGAAACAGATGAAGATAAGTAACGCACGAAAAGCGGTGCATTGACAAGCTAATTCGCATAAACGAACGAAGCACAGATCGAGTCATACAGAAATTAGACCATAGAGAACATAATTACTTCATCAGCATTTGCTAGGAGGAGAAGGGGAAAGAAATGAAGATGATAATCAGTGCAAATAAAGTTTTAGAATGGCTACTGTAAATGAGAAGAAGAATTTCCAAAAATGTTGGTCATAATCAATGGCGGCAAAAAAAATTTAACATAGCGATGCAAAAGATTATACTAGTGCTAATTAACTAGTTTTAGAGAAGATGGAGAGTGAGAGAAGATGATATATTGTACGTCTTGTGCGAGTGGAGCTAAGGCGACCCCAGAACTTCTTGAATGGGTAGAGGAAAGATTGAAGCCACCCCATTAAAACCAAGCCTTTCTGGTTCGACTTCTTCATATGTTAGGTGAAAAGTTGGAAGGAAATAAAATGGAGTGCTGGAAGAGCTTCCTTTAATAAAGGAAAATTCCGGATCACTATTCCTTTCTCGGTACTTTATCATTAGTTTTAATCTAATGGTATATTAGTAGTATCTATTATGTTGAGCAGACCTACCCATGCATACAATACAGGAAGAAAACATCTTCTGCTGGTGTCATGTCACCTCAGAGGACAGATGAAGCTTTCCTGCGTGTTCTTGAAGCCAGGTAGACAGTAGACTCCTCTTCCATCATTTTTTCACATTTTACTCAAGTACTCTATCACGAAATACTACCACTACTACAATTAAATACTAGTAGTACTCTACTAGCTTCACTCTTCCTTTTATGATGCAACATGTATGGCTAGTCTTTCTGGCCTGTGTGAAGGGAGTCCAGAAAAGCCATCTTGAAGACTCTTTTTTTCTTATCATTTTATCACCATGTCGGTTCACGCTATCAAAAGTGGAGGGGGTCAAAGAAAGTAACCATGGCACTGCAAGAAAAGGAAGAGTAAGCTGCAAGGGTTCGTAAAATACTACCCTAGTTAATTAAGCATGTAATTATCGGTTGTTGTTAGGGCATTTGGCAATATTGGGAAAAACTAACCCCCGGCCAAGCCATCAAGCAAATTGATTTAATTAGAATTGGGCCCTGAATGCTGATTTCGTTTGTGATTCAACTACAGAAGGCCGAATCAAGTAATCAAGACAAAATAAAAGAGACAAGAAGGTGTACGTGATGCTGAACACTACAATTATCTCACGAAAACAGGTTTAAAAAAGTACGGAATTGGCTTGTTTGGTTTAAAAAGGGTTGTATGGGTTACGACGAACAGGACCAAGATAATCATTTCAAAAGCATAGATTCGAGTGTTAGTCATTTCAGCAATCAGGGGCGGATATACTAGCTGATGGTCAATTATGATGACAATCAAAAGCTGGTGGCCCTGCAGTTCGTACAAGTGCGTGAATACGGAAGATTTCTCTTTTGAACGCTATTGAGCTTTAAGTTACAAGCCAGAAACGTTGGATGACCTTCGTGAGCAGCTCAGTGGTTTTTAGCATTGTACGTCATGCACAAACTTATCTATTTTGACAATAAATAAAGCGTAATCTAATGGACAAGATGTTTCACCTAAAATCGATAAATTATGAGTTCGAATAATCAAGTGGATAAGCAGGAATCACTACTATTAATTCTTTTTTTTTTAAAAAAAAAAAAAAAACTATCTGTTTGAATTCTGGATGTCGTTGCTAGTGGCATAATTAGCTAATTAATGCGAAAATGGTTGCTTAATAAGTCTCCATCACCTACCCAATGTTTAATGTTTATCATCGAGCGATTAGGCATGGAGCCAATGAAAATATTATGCAGTGCTTTCAGAAATTGAATGCTTTAATTCATTTATAACATCATATGTTTATTACTTATATAATTTGCGTCATTCAACATGGTGCTTTGGCCTCCAAAATTCACGGGGTGTTTGGCAAAATGGATTTCAAATTTAATTATACTCATACATGACATTTGCTTGGGCCAATAGAAATAAATCAATGAGAATGACAAGTCTAAAATCTGGGTTTTCTGATTAACCACGTCTCACTAGAAAAATCATCTTAATTATCCAATTTATTCTCCTTGAGTCTAAAAATTAGAAACCAAAATGCCATCTTAATTCCATGTCTTATTCTCCTTAAATGTAAAAATAAGAAAACAAAATGCCATGGCCTTTTCTGGTTTCAACAAATTGGAAAAAAAAATTACAAAAAAATAATAATTAATTATAAAACCCATTACACATTAACAAACACACTAAGGCCAGGACTTGTTTGGATGTCAATTTGTTTTTAAATAATAATTCGTTTATATTATAAACACATTTTTAAACTCATCTTTTTATATTCCCAATCACATTTTTATTCACATGCATTACATTAAAAAAGTGCTACAGTAATTATTTCAAATAATATTCTATCCAAACAAATGCAATTTATCCTTTTTCTACTCTTACGACTTGGAGTATTCATTAGCTATTTTTTATTCGAATGTTAATAATTCTTTTTTTTTTTTGAAGGCAGTATTGGTTAGTTATTTTGTTCAGCTTGTTGGCTGCAATTAGTTACTGGTACTATAAATTTCATTTTATTTCAGTTATTGTTCAACGTGTAACGTAACGAGCGCGGGAATCTCCAGAGACAGTTAATCTCGAAACGGTCTGCCTACGTGTCTTTACCTATTCTCGCCACGTGTCAAATAACTGTATTCATTTCCTTTCTCTAAGGGCAATCACTGCTGTTCTTCTTCCTCCTCCCTCAGACCGCCCTAATTTCGTAGTAACTTTAGATCCAGCAATGGCGTCGGAGAAAAATAATCCTACTCGATCTCCAATGTACCCTCAGGTCATCGACCCAAATTACGAAACTACCCTCCCCCCATCTTCATCATCGCCATCCTCTCGCCCCAATCTGTACCCTACCATTGACATGAAAGACCTCGTCGAGAACCTCTTTCCGGACGTTAATGACGAAACTCCCCCCGCAAACATTTCTAGTGCCCCCTCTGCCCCTCCCGAATCCATGGAGGAAACTCTCCTCACTGTCCCCGGCGCCATCCTCCACTTGATCGACAAGCAATACTCCGTCGAGCTCGCCACTGGGGATTTAGTCATCCTCCGTCTCCGGCAAGGAGACAACACCGTTGCCGTTCTAGCCCGGGTGGCTGACGAGATCCAGTGGCCTCTGACCAAGGACCTGGCCGCCGTCAAACTCGATCCTTCTCGTTACTTCTTCTCCTTCTGCGCCCCGATAGAGGGCGAAGGTTCGGACTCCAGCAGCGACGATGAAATTGATGACAAAAGGCAAAAGCAGAAGCAAAAGAAAAAGAAAAAGAAAAAGAAAAATAGAAAAGAATCGGAAAATATTGAGTCGTTAGACGTGTTAAATTACGGATTGACGATAGCTTCGAAGGGTCAGGAGGATTTGTTGAAACAATTAGATGGAGTTTTAGAGATTTCGAGCAGTTTTTCAGTACAACAAGTCGAAGAAAAGGTGGTGGCGCAGTTGGGTGGCGCGGTGGCCAGGGAGGTGTCGCCAGCTGACTTGGTGTCGGAGAAGAAGAAGGAGGTATTGGAAGAGCGGTGCGCAGCGTATTGGACCACGCTGGCGCCTAATGTAGAAGAGTACAGTGGGACTGCAGCCAAGTTGATAGCAGCTGGATCAGGCCAGTTAGTTAAGGGGATATTGTGGTGTGGAGACGTTACCGTGGATAGGTTGAAATGGGGAAATGAGGTTTTAAAGACGAGAATGACCACAGGGTCCAAGGCTGAGGTTAGTCCCGATACCTTAAGAAGGATAAAAAGGTATGATTTTGTTTACTTCATTTTAGCTTGATCAGTCTGTTTCGTAATGTTCTTCATTCAATCTTAAATGTTGTACGTGTGTCCATTGGCTATTAGTGAATGTTTAATCAGAGATTGGGGGAATGCAAATATTTTGACGGTAGAAACATGCTTCTATTTTGCTGTTTCAATAATTTTTTTGGGTTGATAGGTCTTTTATTTGGTTGATGCTATGGACGTTTCAGTAGAATCTTGCAGACCAACCAGTCTAACACTTAATGTTTGTTTTGCTTGTTTTCTTTGAAGGGTTAAGAGAGTGACAAAGATGACTGAGAAGGTAGCGCTAGGGGTCCTTTCAGGTGTTGTGAAGGTTTCAGGTTTCTTTACCAGTTCAGTTGCCAACTCCAAAGCTGGAAAGAAGTTCTTTGGCCTCTTACCGGGGGAAATGGTCCTTGCCTCTCTGGATGGATTCAGTATGTGCGACATTTACAATTTCTGCTTTGGAGTTCATGGTTTTTGACAAGTTCTATTTAACTGTTGGCTTCCCTTCTTCTGCTTGACTTTAATTCATCGAAGCTTAGTCAGTTATTAATCATTTCGCTGAGAATAATTGATAGGCTTGTATAATTAGCTCAATTTATTCATCTTAGTTACACAACTTGGACAGCCTGACACTTAATTGGACCTTTAATGTTGATCTAGAATTATACTCACTGAGTTATGCAGCTTACCTAGTATTACTCTAGGTTTGTGCTGCTTTATGATACCAAAAGCATGTTTAATCCTTGTCCGGTTTTCTAACTATTAGTGATTGAATTGCCTCTTCAATGCATATATGTTTGGATTAAATCCATGACACTGTACTGAGCATTCAACTAAATGTTGTAGTATCGTATATATACTTTTGCTTTTCTGGATTGGTCTGACTTGTATGATTTTAATAGGTAAAATTTGTGATGCTGTCGAGGTAGCAGGAAAGAATGTAATGTCAACGTCATCGACCGTGACGACTGGACTTGTCTCCCATAGGTAACTTTGAACTTCGTGTGTTTGAGCTTGCATGCATGATTGGAAAATGAAAGCAGCTAGTTAGAACTGAAATTGCTGTTCCATCCGGTGGCCTAGCCTGCATCACCAAAAAAATCAAAGATAAATTACTTATAAAAAGGGATGACAGGGACTAAGAAGGAAAGAAAGTAGGTAGTGTATTTCCATCTTCCTCTTCATAAACTCGGCTTTTGGCCTATTGATTTCAGTCTCATGTCTTACAGTTGACTCTCTTGAAGTGGATGGTTGATAGCCTCATAATTCCCATCTCTGGCAAATAGTTTCGGGGTTTCACATTAGAAAATAAATGTTTTTCAGTACCAATCAAATATTAATTTCAGGAAAAATTTTATCCATTATTAATTGTATGTCTTTCATCATGCTTTTCTTATTCTAAATTTGCAAGTTTTGAGTCAAATAGAAATGTATATTGGTAATATAGTTAAATTGACCCATTTGGATTACAAATTATAATAAGTTACAGTATGAATTGGGCTTCATGCAGTGTATTTTAAAAGTTTTATTACCTTTCCAGAACATTTACACCATATGCTTCTATCTCTCTAGTTGCATTTGTGACTTTTCTTTGTTTGCATAACCATCAATTTCCTTCTTTTAGCCTTTCATTTGCTCAATAGTGAGATTTTTTTTAAAATTTAAATAGGAGTACATCTATCCATTTATAACAGCAGTCCAGTCTGCATATTATGTGGGAATAGATAAACATTTAACCATGTAAAGTATGGTGATCTAATTAAATACTGATATGAAGAAAGCTTTGTTTTCCTTAGTTTTGTGTTTGTTTTTATTGTGATATCTGATACTTCTGGTTCAATAATGTTCTTCTCGGTCACTATTTTTTTAGGTTCACATTAAATGGGTATGTACTCTTTGTGAAAAGTACCATAATTTAGTGAATAAAAAAGGCTCGGTCATTTCACAGTTGGTGCAATAGAAATGCAATTGCAATAATAATAATAATAATAATAATAAATAAATAAAAACTAGAGGGTGAATCTTTTACCTTTGAGATCCTAATGATTTGCACTAAATTTGGACCAATGGAAGCACATACAAATTTGATGAGTTGATATTCTTATATGTCATACATTGTAACGCCCTTCAATGTAATTGTAAGTTGCACCTTTACCCGTGCAGATATGGGGAAGAAGCAGCTAAGGCAGCAAGTGAAGGGCTCGATGCTGCAGGGCATGCCGTAGGAACTGCATGGGCTGTTTTTAAGATCAGAAAGGCACTAAATCCAAAAGGTGTTCTAAGCCCCCGTTCCTTGGCTAAGTCTGCTGCTAAATCTGTTGCTGCTGAGAAAAAAGCTAAGAGTTCCAAGAAATAGTTAAGGATGTTGTTTCTTGGCTCCACTTATTCAGTTAAATGCTGCAAAGTAATTATGCCCTGTCACACATCTCCAATTTGACATGTCATGTAGGAGATCTGAGGCCTGGGTCTATTGTTGTAACTTTCTCTTCTAGGTGAAATTCATTTCTGGTAAGTTTTCCCCCTTGTTATTCGTCTAACAGGATCATTGTGGAATAGGGGTCTGATTCAAGTAAGAAGCCCAAAATATCAGCTTGAAAGCAACTCAATGTTTAAGCTCTAGTAAAGTTTTTTCATTTTTTCTACCTTAACTCAATGATCCTGCTTCAGTTTCTTTTTAATAGGTAAACTATCCTACTCGAGCTACTAAGAGAAGCTTCTTATATTTGAAGCTCACTTTGAAAGGAAAAGGCCCCTTAAAAAAATGACGGTAATGGTTCAAGGCATTAAGTGGATTCCTATTGAGCCAGCACTCTTTTGGAAATCATTCAGCAATAGGTGATAGGAAGATAAGATTACTTTAAATTTCTTGAAACGAAATGAAAAAATGCATATTGTGCTGGAGTGCAATCACTTTTGGTAAATGTAGCAAATAAAAGATCACAATCTTACTGTTTATACAATTGTTTAATCGATAACTCGCTAAAGGATGATCTTCACAAAGACCTGTGTTTGGCAATAACTTATCAGCGGCGGGAAGGGGGATGTGTAATTTATAATTTTCATTTCATAATCTTCCAGGGGTGATGGTTATAAGTCAATGGCTAGCTGAAATCAACATTTTTCTTAAGCTTCTGTACATAATGATATCAGGATAATCTTTCTGTTTAGTTTCATGCTTTCCTTTCTTCATTAGTTCAACTGAAATATCAAGATCAGCTATTGCAACAACAGTGACATTGAGTCTTTGGCTGAAATTCAGCTGTGATTATCTGTTTCAGGGTCTCGGTGACATTCTGAAATTTGCACTTCATTTTTTTTCTGTGCAAGATTAGGTTTGGATCAAGATTATATTTTGTGATGTTTTAGTTGCATTGTGAGTAGCTTCTAAGTTTCCTAGTGATTGAATTGGTGGTTATGATTAGTGCCTTTATGGTAAACTATGATTTTTTGCTTCTTCTCTTTTGCATTGGAGTTGAAATGATATCAGCTTTTGTAAGGAAGGTTGCTGTTATCTGCACCGCTATCTACACTTTGTGCTTGTTGACGTGATCACAAATTATATAAACACATGGTTCAAACTCTTTGGACACAGTTTACAGTTCCAACTTTTTCTGCAGTGTCATCTGCAAAAATATTGTTATAAGGTTGGTAAACATCTTTTCTTTAGAAATCTTTATAGTCATATGTGACGTGTACGAGTGTATAATAATATAGCACTAGCCTTTTCTTTATTTTACTCATCTACATCCCAATTTGTTTAGAATATCAAATGTTGCTATCAGCATATACTCTATCATACCATCTTGAGTGACCTCTCTCTAATTTGTTGTTGTTTATCAAACTAACTTTGTTGGCTTCCTTTTCTCCTTTTCATGTATCAAGTATCAACTTCCTCACTTTCTGTCTTGGATATTCTCTAAATGAGGTTTTTCTTGAATTGTTTGCTGGTAAATGACTATTTAGTTGCTAGATATGTTGTTACAGCTAGGCAGTTGATAAGTTTCAGCTGCAAATGGCAAAAGATGATGGTCTTGTGTTGCAGAATCCTTCGTGATCTTTCAGTCCAGAATCAATAATTGGTTTTTTTTGCTGCTCCTGGTGATAACCACGGACGACAAACTTTTGAAAGATGAGTCCTGAGGTCCTTTTTAGGACTATCTAAATCTCAGCTGGGAATGCTTGGATGGCTCATTTAACCATGAGCAGAGGATAAGTGGCACATACTAAAATATAGGGACTACCGAACTCAAAGACTCTTTTCACTCCTTTAGTCCTTTTCGCTTTGTAGTTTGTAGTACCACTAACAGAAAAGATCGGATAAGTAATATTTTGTAATATGCTTGCGTCTGTAGTCATATTTATTTTATACCATGTCTTTTTAGTGGTCTCAACATTATAGACTCCCCACATATCCAATCAAATCCTCGTTTGAGGACTTCTAATACCAAACCAGAACCAGAAGGGCTATTTCATTTTGTCATTGACGTGTTTTATGAGGTTGTGGGTAGGTGTTGTGATTGTGATATCTTTTCCTCAGCTCTGATGGGAAATTATGAACCTCTGGAAATCACAATGGCCTACCGTTACATTTTTTCCCCCTTAATAGATGAACAAAGGTGAGAAGTCTATTCTCTCTGCCCTGATGGGCGCGCCCTGTGCCAGAAGGGCGCGCATGGAAATTAGCAAGGTTGAGGCATAATCTCAACCTCATGGTTATGAGATCTCCTTCTCCAGGGACTTTCGGAAGGTCAAGCGTTGATTAAACCTTTCTAAAAAATTTTAGTTACAAAAAGTTTTTACTGGTTTTTTGGGTCTGATTAGCTGCAGGGTTCCATTGGTTAATGACTTTGTACCCGTAACTTACAAAGAAAGGATGCCTTTGATTCCGTTACTGCAGATGTCTTGAAGCAAAGCGTGCTTTCTGGTTGCATAAATGGAGTCATGTCCTTAAACATTAAAACAATCTTGATCATCCGTGAAGTTAATGTGCCGGCCATGACAAACTATCTAAAATGCTCAAAGGTTACGTAAGAAGTTTTGTGCAGACCCATTTGTGCTAAAAAAAAAAAAGCTTTGAAGATAAGCCACAAATTTACCACATTGCATGGTGGGCGTTTTTATTAAGCCACAGCCCATAAACTGTAAAGCAACAAAGGACGTAATTGGTGATGGTGCATATTGGTTATGGATGCCAGAAGTGGATTCACTAACCTATTGTTCTAGAGGATGAAAGCACACCAAAGTCTAAGCACATATTATTGCGTGCTTTCGGTCTTGAATTATTAACTGTAGCCGCCCCGGCAACTAGATTATTATGTACCAACTTGGGTTAAAAAAAAAAAAAAAAAAGGGCCCTTCTCTGTTATTCAGTATTGGAATCCTTTCAGCTTTGTTGTAAAATTGCAGCTTGAGTGAACGGAACCGATAAGCAAGGCAAACCTTTTGCATCGGCAGAGAAACCCAGACCAGTAAAAGACCCAATAAACACTACAGTTCTTCTGGAATTCTGGTCATGATTGGGATTGGCCCGAAGTATGGTGTAAATAATGATCCTAGATTGGCAAAAATGATTCAGAACACTGGCATCTTTCAAGGACTGAAAAATTGGAGTTATAAGGCATGCTGGATCTCACAAAGTATTTTCACTTAATTTGCTATCACCCCCATTTTTTTTTTTTTTTTGGTGGATATGTCTAGAGAGGCAAACACGTGTTGGATATCAAGAATCACAATCTTGCAATACATGGTATGTCGATAGAGTTGAATGGGATTCTTTAATGGTGGTGCATTATCTTGTTGTTTGGAATCTGATGAGTAAGTCATAGTGCATGGAAGAGTGTCGCATAGATATGGCTCCAAGTCATTAGCTTAACCCTCATCACATAGCACTATGACACTATCGACCCTGGTCCCTCTAAGCTTATGTGATGGACACCATGGCCATGCACCTATAGTTAGTAGTTAGTACTAGTAAAATTGGTCCCCCTGTCCCCTGGTATTTCTACTTTCGGACCGTGAGAAATGACAAGATTCCATTGCCTGTAAGGGGTCAAGAACCTTAAATCTCCAAAATAGTTGTGTGATGCTCTCAGTTTCTTGCTCTTGAAAAGATAAATAGACATCCATGATTGAGCATAGTCAGTAAACGTTCCTGAGCTTTACTTCTTAATTTTAGATACCACAATGGCCAAATTAAAGAATTTAAAACAAATGAAAAGAGGGCGGAATTGTGGATGAGCTATCTGTGATTATAACACCACGCCTCCCACTTTTGAAAATTAAAGAGTAATGTGCCTCCATAAAGAGTGAAGCGACAGTTATACAATGGGAAACAGAAGCAGTCCACCAGTGTGGAATATAAGCCTCAAATCTCCCCCTCTCTCTGTCTCTCTCTCTTTCTCTCCCCGCGTCTTTTCAGAGTTTTTTCTATTCCCTCTATTTTAATTGAATGAAGAAGTTGCTATGTAATGTGTAAGTTGCGTCACTTCGATGCTCAAGAAGATGCAATGGCTCATGCAGCCAGCAACAGTCCCTCTGTTACCTTTGAGTCTCCACCATCTTCATTCAGGGCAATGGGGTTGTGGCTGAGAAGTTATGTTAACAGAATTCTTGCCTCTGCTAATTCTTGTAGAAGAAACCGATCTCGTTGCTGCAAGAGAACTTTCAATAGGGATGTTGAAGCTGAAGAACTTCAGGATACAAGTACTGTTTGTCTCTCATCATACTACAGCGTTTTCATGGTTCGTCTTGCAATCATGGTATGTGAATTTTGTCCCTGCAATGGACTATTAAGGTGATATTAGGCTATATAGTTATTACCAGGCCAGCATCAAGTATGATTGGTTGCGGAAGCTCTTGAAAGCAGTACTAAAAATAGAAAGATGCTGCATATGCGCCTATTTTCCTTTTTAATGCTCAGTAAATGGTGAACCCATGACATTTGACTACTTATTGAGTACTCCGTCATTGTCTCTTTCTCCTAATTAGCCAGTACATGGCCAACTTTTCCATTTCTGCAGAATGATTTAAATGGACCTACTTTTTATTATGCTTTTTCCTTGCTTTCCTTTTCTCGGGTTACAGTGGTGAAAACGATATAGGTTCCTGTCATGGACGTTGATCATCTTCTGGTTGTTTTCAAACATATTTGGATTCTAGTGCCTCATGTTCGTGGCTTCAACTTTCATGCAGGTCATGCTTGCAATTTTGATTGGCATGCTAACTTTACTAACATGGCATTTTACTAAAGTTTATACACAAAGATCACTGGATACATTAGCCTATGGACTTCGGTTTGAACTACTGCAGCGACCCATGCTACGAATGTGGAACATCATAAATTCCACTGTTGAAATAACAACAGCTCAGGTGAAATTGTCAGAATATGTAATCAGGAGGTACAGCAAGCCTGTCAATCAAGCACAGCAAGTTGAGGTTGTTGCTAAGTGGAGTCTTCCTTCTCTTTTCTTAATTTCTAGTCAATCAGTTTGCTGTAAATCGTGCCTGCAATTCTTCAATGTATTGTATATTTGTATTGTACATCTTACTTCTCCTGGCTGTTGTCTCTTTAACAGTTGTATGAAGTAATGAGAGACGTGACCTGGGCACTATTTGCAAGTCAAAGAGCTCTCAGCTCAATAACCATAAACTACAGAAATGGTTTTGTTCAAGCTTTCCATAGAGATCACAGGAGCAACAAAACTTCCTACATATACTCCGATCTCGTCAACTATTCAATAAACGGGTATGATGCCGATACGCTGTCTTCTCATCAAGGGTGGAATGATCAATCCATACATGGAAATATGTCTGCAATTTGGTATCGGCAACCTCTAGACCCTGTTACAGGTGAAAAGATCGGGAAATCAAGCCCAATACCGCCAGATGAACTAATCAATATTGCTGGCATCTCACAAATACCTGATGGTGCGGCTTCATGGCACGT
Organism: Coffea eugenioides; assembly: GCF_003713205.1. NCBI lineage: Eukaryota > Viridiplantae > Streptophyta > Magnoliopsida > Gentianales > Rubiaceae > Coffea > Coffea eugenioides. The sequence continues at coordinate 3,522,998 of NC_040041.1, forward strand.
GGCAGTGAGCAAGTATACGGATTCTCCGCTGCTTTCTGCAGCATTACCTGTTTGGGACTCATCTAAAGAAAGCATAGTAGCTGTTGTAGGTGTTACTACAGCACTTTATAGTGTGGGTCAACTAATGAAAGAACTTGTTGGGTTCCACAGTGGACACATATACTTAACCTCTCAAGAAGGTTGGTTGCTTGCTACTTCCTCAAATACTCCTCTGTTAATGAATTCAACAACGGGACCAAAGCTCATGATGGCTGTTGATTCGGAAGATCGTGTAATACGTTCTGGAGCTGAGTGGTTACAGAGAGTATATGGTGACAAGTTTCCTTTGAATGATGAAGTTCATATAGAAAATGCAAGGCTTGGTCATCAGCTGTATTACATAGACTCATTTTTCCTCAACTTAAAGAGACTTCCCATGGTAACCTATTGAATACGTATGAACTCCATTTTCATGATAAGAAATACAAAATAATGATGCCTTATCATTTTTTGAATCGTTCATGCATAGATAAATATGCAGATGATTTAACTTTACCAATATAATTTTGCTTATTTTGGCATCAGGCCCTGGTCAACATATGCTAACAAGAATTTACGTACAGGTGGGGGTTATAATCATCCCAAGAAAGTATATCATGGGCAAGGTGGATGAGAGAGCTTTCAAGACATTAGTAGTTTTGATATCAGCATCTGTTTGTATCTTAGTAGTTGGATGTGTTTGCATCTTTGTATTGACTAATGGGGTGTCAAAGGAAATGAAGTTAAGAGCAGAATTGATTAGCCATCTTGATGCGAGGAGGAAGGCAGAAGCATCCAGCAACTATAAAAGCCAGTTTTTAGCAAACATGAGGTAAGAATCTACATCAGCTTTTTGGTTATGTACAGATAAGTGGATCAAATAATGTCCTTTCTTAGCGTTCACATTCATGTTCTTTTTGGATCTTAACTTTCTGCTTAAGTCTAATCTTTGGCAACTCTGAACTGAAAGTATCCTAACTAACCTGGATCCCACACCATGTTGGGAATCTGAATATTCAGAAATCAAATTTCCGAGAATTTTGGATTTATAGTATGATGTATGGAGATTTATGAACCTGGAACTTTTCAAAAATCCTTTGCAGTCATGAGCTACGAACACCTATGGCTGCTGTGATTGGGTTGCTGGACATCCTGGTTTGTGATGATTGTCTCACCAATGAGCAGTATGCAAATGTTACGCAAATTCGCAAATGTTCAACTGCTTTGCTCCGTCTTCTTAACAATATATTGGATCTCAGCAAGGTGAGCTATACATTCAAGGATCTTTCCTGTTAACTCTTGAACCATTTGTTGCAACAGAATCTCAACTTAAAGGGCATGACTCAATGTACTTTTCTACAGTTTTCATGTGGATATCTAGAAAGTTGTTGCTATTTTGTCTCGTGTGTGCGAATAAGCATTAACCTGAAAATTTATTCGTGGAACTAAAAGGTTTACAACAATGGATCCGTCTCTGGTCGGAGAGTTTCTTAAGTAGATTTGGGAGTTCCTGTGATCATAAGAGAATGTAATTGTCCAACAAGTTTGTAAATTCAACCTGTTTGGAAAAGAATTATCTTAGACAGGATTTTAGCTCTTTGGTTTCTCATTTTCCTCTATCCTTGTCTCATTTTAGTACAATTTGTATAGGTAGAGTGCAGAATTGATAGAGAACCTTTTCTTCTGTGTGAATGGTGTTGTTCCTCCTAAAGTATAGTGGAAGTGTATTGCCAGGCTTTGCAGTTATGGATTCTCTTCTGAAACTTTTCCACAGGTTGAATCCGGAAAACTAGTGCTGGAAGAAACTGAGTTTGACTTGGGCCGGGAGCTTGAAGGGCTTGTTGATATGTTCTCTGTCCAGTGCATTAACCACAATGTGGAAATCATTCTAGATCTCTCTGGTATGCCCATATACCCAAACTGAATGACAAAACAACCTTTCCTCAAAGGTTAATATCTGCATTTTCTAGTATTGGTTGCTGCTTATTATGTTTATTGGTAGATGACATGCCAAAATTAGTTCAAGGAGACTCTGCTCGAGTTGTTCAAATTTTTGCCAACCTCATCAGCAACTCTATCAAGTTTACAACTTGTAAGTTTGACTTGCTCATCAGCAGGACTCCATTGTAGCTTCTCAATCATCAAAGTAATTGAACTTGAAATTCACCACTGCTTGGTGTGAGGAAAAAATTTTACGAATAAAAAGCACTAAGAAAATTGACCGACCACTCAGATGAAAGAAACCACATGATTCAGGAAGGAGCACAGTGGTTTATTTGTTACAACAATGAAAAGCTAAGAGATCATATTGCAGATCACATTTTAAGAAGATGTTAATTTGAATCAATTTTCAGATTGTTGAAACATCAGTACACCTACAATTCTTGAGTTTATTTAAGTACGGTGAAGGATACTCGACATTAACCTGTTAATATGGTTAGGAATAGACTTGAATATGCTCAAGGAAGAAAGTTAATTGAATGCATCCTGGCAATTTTAGATGTGAAGCATCTCTACAATTCTTGAAGTAAACTTGCAGAAAATAAAAAATTTTCTCCTGCCTACAGCTGGCCACGTCATTCTTCGGGGTTGGTCTGAAAATCCAAATTATGTCCTTAGCAGCGGGAAGTGTTCAATTAGTCAAAAGGATTCTTGGCCAGGACAGAAGATGAAATTAAAGCTACATGGAAGCCACGGAAAGAGATCCTTGAAGAAAGAAAACAAGATGGTTCTTTGGTTTGAAGTCGATGACACAGGGTGTGGTATGAACTTGCAGTTAGTTATACAAACCTAGACAGGAAATCTTGACGTTGTCTTTATCATTTCTTTTTCGTGAATTATGTAGGAATCGATCCAAGCAAATGGGAATCTGTATTTGAAAGCTTCGAGCAAGCTGATCCTTCAACTACTCGCTTGTAAGTATACTGTATCAAGTAACTGCAGTTGATGCCCTAAAGATGAGCTTAACGAGTGCACCATCTTGAATTGTCTATTAAGTTCTCAATTTTTTTAATCATTGTAGATCCAATTAATTACTGGAAATAAACTTTGAGAAAATTGTCCTTCTGTTTTTTCAATTTCAGGCATGGTGGTACTGGTCTCGGTCTTTGCATTGTACGAACCTTGGTAAGCTGAAAACATGCTTAAAATAATTTGTAATTCTCCTGAAACTTAACACTCATCCCTTAAGCAAAATTATTTCAAGTCTGGCAGCAGGTAGATGTCCCAGGTGCTTTATTTTTCATTAGCTGGTGAAATGGGAGAATATGATTTCATGCTTTCACTTTTTGCATTGTTCCAGAAGGTGGAGCTAAGATATGCATTAGAACCGATTGTGTGACCTGAATTATATACACCACAGCTACAAACATCTTTAGACTTGTTTCATGATGGAGTAAATTCATCAGTGCGTCTTAGAGGAAAGCATCTCGACATATTTCAGTATAGTACTGCTGGAATTTTGAAACCTCTAAACAGAAACACTGACAGAAACAAAAGAAAAAAGCAACCATCTTGCTGTTTTTCATCCTTTTTCATGTTTACGTAAGGCAAAAGTTGTCCCAACAGGTTAACAAGATGGGTGGAGAGATCAAAGTTGAAAAGAAGAATGGGCCAGGTGCTCTGATGCGACTGTACCTAATTCTCAGCACACCTGCAGATCCAAATGGTGCAGGAAAGCATTGCCAATTCAAATTCAAAGAACATAAATTGACAGTGAGTAAATTATTTGAAGTTCTTTCACCCTTGCATTGTAGAGTTTCAATCTTATTCTCTAATAATTCACAACAGCTACACTTCTTGGTTATTTGTTGTGGGTAACATTAAGGCTAATACATAATCTGTATCATTGCAATGCTATTCATAATCGGCTGCAATTCCACTTTAATTTTGTTAATAAACCATACAAAATAATATACCCAAGTAACTTATTGATGGACCTAATTTATCAGATCGATCATAATAAATTTGGATGCAGATGTTGCTTGCACTTAATGGAAGAATGGGTAGATCGACTATGGCCCAATGGTTACAGAAAAATTTGGTGCACACATATGAAGCATCTGAATGGAATGAACTGACACAAACTCTTCAGGAACACTTCAAAGCAAGTTACATGCATATTCCACCGGGTGAATTTTCTGAAAGTGAACAAATGCATACGCAAGGCATCAGCATCTCAGTTGTCGTCATAGTCATTGATATTGGGCTTCTTGAATTAAGCACGGATATATGGAGGGAACAGCTCGCTTACCTGGATAAATACAGTAGCATAGCTAAGTTTGCATGGATTTTGAACCATGATACACCCAATGCTATTAAGGCAGAACTTCGTTGGAGAGGGCATCTATTGATGGTCAGTAGACCACTTTACAAGGCGAAAATAGTTCAGATTTTGGAAGCTGTGATAAAGGATCAACAGATGGAGCTTCAGAAGTATGTGACTGCTACAATAGAAGGAAATTTGAATGAATGCCATGAAATTGATGCTATTCATTCTTGGACTCCCAGCTCTGATGACTCTGACAAGTCAGAACATGATGATCTTAGACTTGCGAGTCCATTTTACAGGACACCTAATGCCTCTCCATCCCTAAATAGGACACCTAACGGACATCATGCTGAATTTGCTCATGTGAGGTATGAAGAAAATGCTTGCAACAAGAAAAATCCAGGTCAGACGAGAGAAGAAGAGCAACAGTCTCCTATTACTTGCCTTAAAGAGAGAGAGACTGTGCGTATAAGTATGGATGAACAGAGTTCTTTAAAGGGACTACGTATACTGCTTGCAGAAGATACTCCAGTCCTTCAGAGAGTTGCTACTATAATGCTGGAAAAGTTGGGGGCCAAAGTTGTGGCTGTAGGAGACGGACTGCAGGCAGTCGAAGCTCTGAAATTCATGTTGCATTCAAGTGAATTGAGAAAGGAGTCTCCCGTGGAAGATGACAACTCAGAAATTATCACCGCCAATGGACTTTCTTTGCTGCCATATGACTTGATCCTAATGGATTGTCAGGTAGGATAGTTGAAATCAAGCCTAACTATTACAATGCTTTTGCATGTTGGTTGTTTCTAACTTTCTCATTCTGGTGGAAATTCATTGAGTCTAATAACAAGCTGATCTTACCCTTTCCACACTAAAAAATTGTCAAATACCAGAAATTCCATAGGACCCTTCAGGCATTGGCTAATTTGCACTATGATTAATTACATATTGCACTTTAAGTAAGAGCTTTTTGTAAAGTCCTGATTTTCATATCTGATGTCATTATCTTCCCATTATCAGATGCCAAAGATGGATGGCTATGAAGCAACAAAAGCAATCAGAAAGTCAGAATTGGGTTCTGGTTCCCACATCCCAATTGTCGCGCTGACAGCTCATGCAATGTCATGCGATGAAGCCAAATGCTTGGAGGTGGGGATGGATGCTTATCTGACGAAGCCAATTGATCGCAAGTTGATGGTTTCAACTATTCTTTCCTTGACCAAGAGAACAGCCTAAAACTATTACATCAAGCTTCCAAACGCATAACAGCTTTTGCCATCTTTACTTGAACGGAAATGCTCAACTTCACTGGAGAAAGAAGCTGGAAAAAAACTGTATGCTCGAGAAATTTTTGCAGTGAGTACAGAAAATGGTGCAAGCCATGTTGTAGAAGTGTCGATTGGTTTCTATAAGCATGTAATATGGTAAAACTTCGAGTTCATGAGCTTAATTTTGTCTACTAAAATCGAAATCGTGTTCGTCCACGTTTGTAGCAACTAGCAATATATCAATCACCAAGTTGTTAGCTGGTTACTTGTTGGCGCCTAGCCATAATCAATATTGTATGCTCTCTTTCTCGGAATCTCCTAAAGAGCTCAAATGATGGGAACACACTTTGATTCTAGTAATAAAATACTTGCTCGTTCTTATATTCAAATAATGACTATCATCTAAAAACTAAATCCAAACTTTGGTTCGTAGAACAAATTAACTTCTATCAGTTAACTCTAAATAAGTGTTTATTCATATTTGATATTAATAATTATATGAAAAATAAAGCAAACAAAATTATAATCACAAATATTGTTTACAAACTTTTAACCATCCGATAAAAGACAAAATCAAGTACAAACAGATACCTTTTCCCTAAAAAAAAAATTAATTATACATTAGTAAACCTGTTTTCCCGGAGAAAAAAGAAAAACACATGATAATGGCTCATGCAGGTCTCGAACCTGAGACCTTCGCGTTATTAGCACGACACTCTAACCAACAGAGCTAATAGGCCGGCTACGGTGATTGGATGCACTTTTTTTTCGGAATCTCCTAAAGAGCTTAAAGGATCGGAACATACTCTGGTTCTAGAATTAAAATACTTGCTCATTCTTATACTCAAATAATGGCCATCATCCAAAACTTCACTCAAACTTTGGTTCGTAGAACAAATTAACGTGTATCGGTTGACTCTAAATAAGTGTTTATTCATATTTGATATTAATAAATATATGAAAAATAAAGCAAACAAAATTATAATCACAAATATTGTTTGCAAACTTTTAACCATCCGATAAAAGACCAAATCAAGTACAAACACACACCTTTTCCACAAAAAAAAAAAATATAGTTATACATTAGTAAACCGGTTTTTCCGGGAAAAAAAAGATAAAAACATGCTAATGGCCCATGCAGGTCTCGAACCTGCGACCTTCGCGTTATTAGCACGACGCTCTAACCAACTGAGCTAATAGGCCGGCTACGGTTGTTGGATGCTCTTTTTTTTCGGAATCTCCTAAAGAACTCAAATGATCGGAACATACTCTGATTCTAGTAATAAAACACTTGCTTATTCTTATACTCAAATAATGACCATCATCCAAAACTTCAACTCAAACTTTGGTTCGTAGAACAAATTAACTTATTTCAGTTGACTCTAAATAAGCGTTTATTTATATTTGATATTAATAATTATATGAAAAATAAAGCAAACAAAATTATAATCACAAATATTGTTTACAAACTTTTAACCATCCGATAAAAGACCAAATCAAGTCAAACAGACACATTTTCCACACAAAAAAAAGCAGTTATACATTAGTAAACCTGATTTCCCGGAAAAAAGAGAAAAACACATGCTAATGGCCCATGCAGGTCTCGAACCTGCGACCTTCGCGTTATTAGCACGACGCTCTAACCAACGGAGCTAATAGGCCGGCTACGGTGATTGGATGCTCTTTTTTCTCGGAATCTCCTAAAGAGCTCAAATGATCGGAATATACTCTGGTTCTAGAATTAAAATACTTGCTCATTCTTATACTCAAATAATGGCCATCATCCAAAATTTCAACTCAAACTTTGGTTCGTAGAACAAATTAACGTATATCAGTTGACACTAAATAAGTGTTTATTCATATTTGATATTAATAATTATATGAAAAATAAAGCAAACAAAATTATAATCACAAATATTGTTTGCAAACTTTTAACCATCCGATAAAAGACCAAATCAAGTACAAACACACACCTTTTTCACAAAAAAAATATAGTTATACATTAGTAAACCTGTTTTTTTCGGGAAAAAAAAAGATAAAAACATGCTAATGGCCCATGTAGGTCTCGAACCTGCAACCTTCGCGTTATTAGCACGACGTTCTAACCAACTGAGCTAATAGGCCAGCTATGGTTGTTGGATGTAGGCCTGTCAACGGGTCGGGTCTAGACCCGGATCCGTGAAATTATTGCGGGTATGGGTAGGGATTTAATTCCGTTTTTCGGATCCGGATCCGGATCCGTTTTGTCAAACAAAAAAACGGATCGGATACGGAATATAGTATTCCGGCCCGTATTAGACCCGGATCCGGATATAAATGAATTAATAATTTAAAAAATATATATTTATCAATATAATTTGATTAGGGTGATGTATTTGAATAAAGTCAATTTGATTTCTTTTCTTATTTGGTTTTTTCTTTGCATTAGTTAGAAATTAGTTTACAAATATATTTTTTTCTCATTTTTATTAGAAATTATAAATTTTGCTAAATTTGTTCGGGTAGACCCGACCCGGATCCGGGACCCGCCGGATCCGGATCCGGAACATAGAATAAAAGACCCGTCGGGTAAACGGGTCGGATCCGGGCCCGGTACAGTAATTCGGGTTCGGGTCCGGAATAATGAATTCCGGCCCGGACCCGGCCCGTTGACAGCCCTAGTTGGATGCTCTTTTTTTTCGGAATCTCCTAAAGAAATCAAATGATCGAAACATACTCTGATTCTAGTAATAAAACACTTGCTTATTCTTATGCTCAAATAATTACCATCATCCAAAACTTCAACTCAAACTTTGGTTCGTATAACAAATTAACTTATATCAGTTGACTCTAAATAAGTGTTTATTCATATTTGATATTAATAAATATATGAAAAATAAAGCAAACAAAATTATAATCACAAATATTGTTTGCAAACTTTTAACCATCCAATAAAAGACCAAATCAAGTACAAACACACACCTTTTCCACAAAAAAAAAAAATATAGTTATACATTAGTAAACCGGTTTTTCCGGGAAAAAAAAGATAAAAACATGCTAATGGCCCATGCAGGTCTCGAACCTGCGACCTTCGCGTTATTAGCACGACGCTCTAACCAACTGAGCTAATAGGCCGGCTACGGTTGTTGGATGCTCTTTTTTTTCGGAATCTCCTAAAGAACTCAAATGATCGGAACATACTCTGATTCTAGTAATAAAACACTTGCTTATTCTTATACTCAAATAATGACCATCATCCAAAACTTCAACTCAAACTTTGGTTCGTAGAACAAATTAACTTATTTCAGTTGACTCAAAATAAGCGTTTATTTATATTTGATATTAATAATTATATGAAAAATAAAGCAAACAAAATTATAATCACAAATATTGTTTACAAACTTTTAACCATCCGATAAAAGACCAAATCAAGTCAAACAGACACATTTTCCACACAAAAAAAAACAGTTATATATTAGTAAACCTGATTTCCCGGAAAAAAGAGAAAAACACATGCTAATGGCCCATGCAGGTCTCGAACCTGCGACCTTCGCGTTATTAGCACGATGCTCTAACCAACGGAGCTAATAGGCCGGCTACGGTGATTGGATGCTCTTTTTTCTCGGAATCTCCTAAAGAGCTCAAATGATCGGAATATACTCTGGTTCTAGAATTAAAATACTTGCTCATTCTTATACTCAAATAATGGCCATCATCCAAAATTTCAACTCAAACTTTGGTTCGTAGAACAAATTAACGTATATCAGTTGACTCTAAATAAGTGTTTATTCATATTTGATATTAATAATTATATGAAAAATAAAGCAAACAAAATTATAATCACAAATATTGTTTGCAAACTTTTAACCATCCGATAAAAGACCAAATCAAGTACAAACACACACCTTTTTCACAAAAAAAATATAGTTATACATTAGTAAACCTGTTTTTTTCGGGAAAAAAAAGAGATAAAAACATGCTAATGGCCCATGTAGGTCTCGAACCTGCAACCTTCGCATTATTTGCACGACGTTCTAAGCAACTGAGCTAATAGGCCAGCTATGGTTGTTGGATGCTCTTTTTTTTGGGAATCTCCTAAAGAAATCAAATGATCGGAACATACTCTGATTCTAGTACTAAAACACTTGCTTATTCTTATGCTCAAATAATTACCATCATCCAAAACTACAACTCAAACTTTGGTTCGTATAACAAATTAACTTATATCAGTTGACTCTAAATAAGTGTTTATTCATATTTGATATTAATAAATATATGAAAAATAAAGCAAACAAAATTATAATCACAAATATTGTTTGCAAACTTTTAACCATCCGATAAAAGATCAAATCAAGTACAAACACACACTTTTTCCACAAAAAAAATATATATAGTTATACATTAGTAAACCGGTTTTTCCGGGAAAAAAAAGATAAAAACCTGCTAATGGCCCATGCAGGTCTCGAACCTGCGACCTTCGCGTTATTAGCACGACGCTCTAACCAACTGAGCTAATAGGCCGGCTACGGTTGTTGGATGCTCTTTTTTTTCGGAATCTCCTAAAGAACTCAAATGATCGGAACATACTCTGATTCTAGTAATAAAACACTTGCTTATTCTTATACTCAAATAATGACCATCATCCAAAACTTCAACTCAAACTTTGGTTCGTATAACAAATTAACTTATTTCAGTTGACTCTAAATAAGTGTTTATTTATATTTGATATTAATAATTATATGAAAAATAAAGCAAAACAAAATTATAATCACAAATATTGTTTACAAACTTTTAACCATCCGATAAAAGACCAAATCAAGTCAAACAGACACATTTTCCACAAAAAAAAAGCAGTTATACATTAGTAAACCTGATTTCCCGGAGAAAAAAGAAAAACACATGCTAATGGCCCATACAAGTCTCGAACCTGCGACCTTCGCGTTATTAGCACGACGCTCTAACCAACGGAGCTAATAGGCCGGCTACGGTGATTGGATGCTCTTTTTTCTCGGAATCTCCTAAAGAGCTCAAATGATCGGAATATACTCTGGTTCTAGAATTAAAATACTTGCTCATTCTTATACTCAAATAATGGCCATCATCCAAAATTTCAACTCAAACTTTGGTTCGTAGAACAAATTAACGTATATCAGTTGACACTAAATAAGTGTTTATTCATATTTGATATTAATAATTATATGAAAAATAAAGCAAACAAAATTATAATCACAAATATTGTTTGCAAACTTTTAACCATCCGATAAAAGACCAAATCAAATACAAACACACACCTTTTTCACAAAAAAAATATAGTTATACATTAGTAAACCTGTTTTTTTCGGGAAAAAAAAAGATAAAAACATGCTAATGGCCCATGTAGGTCTCGAACCTGCAACCTTCGCGTTATTAGCATGACGTTCTAACCAACTGAGCTAATAGGCCAGCTATGGTTGTTGGATGCTTTTTTTTTTCGGAATCTCCTAAAGAAATCAAATGATCGGAACATACTCTGATTCTAGTAATAAAACACTTGCTTATTCTTATACTCAAATAATGACCATCATCCAAAACTTCAACTCAAACTTTGGTTCGTAGAACAAATTAACTTATTTCAGTTGACTCTAAATAAGTGTTTATTTATATTTGATATTAATAATTATATGAAAAATAAAGCAAACAAAATTATAATCACAAATATTGTTTACAAACTTTTAACCATCCGATAAAAGACCAAATCAAGTCAAACAGAAACATTTTCCACAAAAAAAAAAGCAGTTATACATTAGTAAACCTGATTTCCCGGAGAAAAAAGAAAAACACATGCTAATGGCCCATGCAGGTCTCGAACCTGCGACCTTCGCGTTATTAGCACGACGCTCTAACCAACTGAGCTAATAGGCCGGCTACGATGATTGGATGCTCTTTTTTCTCGGAATCTCCTAAAGAGCTCAAATGATCGGAATATACTCTGGTTCTAGAATTAAAATACTTGCTCATTCTTATACTCAAATAATGGCCATCATCCAAAATTTCAACTCAAACTTTGGTTCGTATAACAAATTAACTTATATCAATTGACTCTAAATAAGTGTTTATTTATATTTGATATTAATAATTATATGAAAAATAAAGCAAACAAAATTATAATCACAAATATTGTTTACAAACTTTTAACCATCCGATAAAAGACCAAATCAAGTCAAACAGACACCTTTTCCCCAAAAAAAAAAAAACAATTATACATTAGTAAACCTGATTTCCCGGAGAAAAAAGAAAAACACATGTTAATGGCCCATGCAGGTCTCGAACCTGCGACCTTCGCGTTATTAGCACGACGCTCTAACCAACTGAGCTAATAGGCCGGCTACGATGATTGGATGCTCTTTTTTCTCGGAATCTCCTAAAGAGCTCAAATGATCGGAATATACTCTGGTTCTAGAATTAAAATACTTGCTCATTCTTATACTCAAATAATGGCCATCATCCAAAATTTCAACTCAAACTTTGGTTCGTATAACAAATTAACTTATATCAATTGACTCTAAATAAGTGTTTATTTATATTTGATATTAATAATTATATGAAAAATAAAGCAAACAAAATTATAATCACAAATATTGTTTACAAACTTTTAACCATCCGATAAAAGACCAAATCAAGTCAAACAGACACCTTTTCCCCAAAAAAAAAAAAAACAATTATACATTAGTAAACCTGATTTCCCGGAGAAAAAAGAAAAACACATGCTAATGGCCCATGCAGGTCTCGAACCTGCGACCTTCGCGTTATTAGCACGACGCTCTAACCAACTGAGCTAATAGGCCGGCTACGGTGATTGGATGCTCTTTTTTCTCGGAATCTCCTAAAGAGCTCAAATGATCGGAATATACTCTGGTTCTAGAATTAAAATACTTGCTCATTCTTATACTCAAATAATGGCCATCATCCAAAATTTCAACTCAAACTTTGGTTCGTATAACAAATTAACTTATATCAATTGACTCTAAATAAGTGTTTATTCATATTTGATATTAATAATTATATGAAAAATAAAGCAAACAAAATTATAATCACAAATATTGTTTACAAACTTTTAAGCATATGGTGAAAGACCAAATCAAGTACTAACAGACACCTTTTCCACCAAAAAAAAAACAGTTATACATTAATAAACATGTTTTCTCGGAGAAAATAGATAAACATGCTAATGGCCCATGCAGGTCTCGAAATTTGGTTCGTAGAACAAATTAACTTATATCAGTTGACTCTAAATAAGTGTTTATTCATATTTGATATTAATAATTATATGAAAAATAAAGCAAATAAAATTATAATCACAAATATTGTTTACAAACTTTTAAGCATCTGGTGAAAGACCAAATCAAGTACTAACAACTTTTCCACCCAAAAAAAAAACAGTTACACATTAATAAACCTATTTTCTCGGAGAAAATGGATAAACACATGCTAATGGCCCATGCAGGTCTCGAACTTTGGTTCGTAGAACAAATTAACATATATCAGTTGACTCTAAATAAGTGTTTATTCATATTTGATATTAATAATTATATGAAAAATAAAGCAAATAAAATTATAATCACAAATATTGTTTACAAACTTTTAAGCATCTGATGAAAGACCAAATCAAGTACTAACAGACACCTTTTCCTCCAAAAAAAAAAAAAAACAGTTATACATTAATAAATCTGTTTTCTCGGAGAAAATGGAAAAACCCAAGCTAATTGGCCCATGCAGGTCTCGAACCTGCGACCTTCGCGTTATTAGCACGACGCTCTAACCAACTGAGCTAATAGGCCAGCTTCGGCTATTAATGTTCACAAATTTTAATCATGAATAGAAAAGGTAGGCGCAGTGTATTAAAGAAGGTGAAGCATGGGTGACACTGGGGTTGGATGCATAGGTGGAAGAAGAGGAAGAAAGGTGTTCGATTGCAGCGATGAGGGAAGACTACGAGGTCAACCTCTAATCTAAATCTAGTTTAATGTCTCTCTTCATTTCTGGAATTGAATATAATTTTAATCCTTTATTTAGCTTTGCAATTGGATAGGAGCCCTAGATTTTATTTTATTTTTTTTTAATATGAATCAACGTTTGTTACTTGCTTAATTGCTAAAGCCAAAATTCTGGCAGCATTATTCGTTTGCTGTTCGAGGTTAAGTGATTTGTATATATTTCTTCAGGTTGATGAATTTGCATTGGGTAATTCTGTGGTCAAACTATCAGAAGGGAAAACAATAAATGATTAAAAAAATAATCACTTTAATTTTGTCTGTCAAAATTATTTTAACTCAATTCCTGACTTGCTTGATATGTGGCTTTATCCATATATACACTGTCAGAGATGATGCCGCACCTATTTCATCCTCTTCAAGATGCTTGGCATCAGTAGTCTGTATGTAGCTGCACTGGTAGTGTTTGTCAGATTGAAAAGTATATCAGCTAATTCAGTTCTTGGTTATTAGGATGTAGATACTGCACAATTTCTTTCTGTTTTTATTTCTTAGAGAATCCAACCGGTGGTGAGAGCTTTTCCGTGGACTCTTGTATGATTCTAGAACTGATCAGGAAGAGAGGGTGTTGTTAATTTTGCCTCTGGTAAAAACGCGTTGTAAATACAAACACTCTGGAATGCATACGGTAAAATATCTAACTTGGCCATTCTTCTTTCAAATAGAAAGGTAAGTTGGGTGGAAAACATGATTTTACCTTTTCAGTCTACTGAATTTGAATTACTGGGCATTCCCTTGTCAGAAGTTGTTCAAGTTAGTGAATGCATGGATTTTAGTGGCATGTCAAGGAGAGAAAAGTAGTGTGGTTGATGGATTTAATGTTAGCAAGATGAAAAAAGAAATCTTTGGCGTTTGGCACTTGCTAATGCCTTTTAACTTTCAATTTGCTGTTTGTGATATTGTTTAATTTTTAGATTTCTCTTTGAACTCATTCATACTACTTTCTAACCATAAGGTTTGAGTATTGATTGCCAGACTGAAGAAAAGAAGCAAGCTGCTGCTGATGTTCTGTTTCATTATTCCAAATTTGTTATGGCGTGTATTGGGAACCAAGTTCGACCCTGTGACTTGAGATTGCATTTGATGAAGGTAATTAGGTAGCTATTCAATTGAATGCATTAAGGTTAGCTCCAGTTAATATGTACCTAAGTTGATTGGAATATGCAGTGGTTACAATGTATCATGTGTCACTTGTCTATGCAATCTGTTCAATGATATGCATTGCATTAGATGAGGATAGGACTTTGTTGCTTTACATTACTCTCTCTTCTTCCGCCTGCATTCTGCATCAGTCTTCCCTAAAAAGTTCCTCTTTATTGGACTTCCCATGCTCTTGGTAGTTCTAGAGGTCTTCATTTAAACAAAGATACGTTTGGAACTCTGCCAGGAGTAGTTCGATTATCATTATGGGTGGCAATAAGACACAAAGGAACATGTGCTCTTATGTTTTATACTATTTATTTTCATCTTTCTGTCTTAATACTGCAGGAGGTTTCAGGGTTGCCCACAAAACTAAAGAAGGAATCAGCTCGTATGGCCACTTCCCCTGATGCAGTGGGAGAGTCATCCAGTTCTGGCACTTCCAGGCTTGACAAAACAGAGAGTTTTAGAGCACTGTAGTTGGAGGAATGACTTGTTCATTGCCTTTGCTATACTGATACCCATGTGAGTTTCATTTTCGATTTTTATTTGTTATACCCATGTAAGTTTCATCATGCCTTTGGGAGGCCAATGAAATGTATTTGCATACTAGCAGTTGTATTTTCATTCATTACCGTCAATGATAAGTGAATGCCAACCCATTATTCATGTTAAAGTTTTGCTGACATCTATTTTTACATTCCCCGGGAGGGAAACGTACTTGTTGCAAGACATTTGTCAAGTGAGGCCATTCAGATTGATACACATTAGAATGTTAACAGAAATTGAGGCAAATCAAGTCAAGAGGAGTTCTGATTATTAGTATCGACTGATATTTGTAAGGAGCTTGACCCGTTGTGAAGTTTGAAGGTGGAAAAGTTTGTCGGAAAAGGGGCCTCTAGACTTTCAAGCATATATTGCATGGGATACATAATTGAGAAAATGGAGGATTGGAAGTTGAGATTTAGTTTACTACTCTATCTTAAGTTTTTTGATAGTGTACAAGAATAAATTTGGACTATTTATTTTAAACGGGAGTTTACATGGTCCGGACTAATAGCCTCGGACGATCATCCATTGATGCCTCAAAGTCCAGATTTGTGAAGTAGGGGAAATGATGAATGTAGGTTTCTTCTATCCTGTAACAAAAGGTGGGCTATATTTTCTTGTATAAAAAAGTTTAAATTCATCATGCTAAAGGGCTCTATGTTTTCCTGGGTAAAAAGGTTTAAAGTTGTTATGCTAAAGTAATTGCACTTTAGGGGGGTTGAAATAAGATCATATTATTATAGGGCACAAAATGGAATAAACCTTTTACTAATGCAAAACTTGAATCCCTCGAAATTGCTGGAAATGCAAGAGACCAAGCAAGATTTCCTGAATTCTAGCTTTCATTTATTTCGATGTTTTTTAATTCTTTATTCAAAATGCGATTCAATAAATGCACGAGTAGCAGCAGTATCTGACTGCCAGAAAATAGACATGAGTGCAAGAAATCACCATATATTACTAATGATTATCACACACTCCTGGGAGGGGAAAAAAATGAAGAGCTGATGTTGGCACCTCGAAGTAATTTGTAGTCTTTAATGTGGAGGGATTGAGCGAACAAATAAGTGCAAATGTGCAATATAGAAACTAGAAGCCAAACGACACATAAATTGTTCTAAGACGGGTTAGGTGGTATGGAAAAAATATAAATGTGAAGTCGTGGATTTGAAATCTTACATTCACTAAAAAAAATTAGGAAAGAGTGAATGGGGTAAACCGTAAATGAGGGCTAAATGCCAAAACTTAACGGAAGGGTATAGGCGCAAGGAAATATTAGAAAACAGGCGTTTAAAACACAGAAAATGAAAATACAGATGCTTTACATGTAAAAGTGGCGCGTAGTCAACGTGACAAACGATATGCGTTCTCTCCTCCTCTGTTAAATTATTTCAAAAACCTCTCCTGAGATTTATGACAGTTTCACTGTCCTCCCCTGAGGTATTCAAAATATCATTAACTTCCCTTAAAACTATTTTTTAAAAAATTACTTTATAAAAAATTAGCCCAATTCAAAAAAATCAACAATAAAAAAATGATTTCAAGAGTAAGAAGAATATTTTATACCAAAAATACCCCTTTAACTTATTACTAGTTGGTTATCAAAAGGAGGTATTAGTTAAAAATAGATAACAAAGGCTAAACTTTAGCATGAGTGTAATAGAATTTAGTAACAACGATTAGTTTTCATAGTACTATATAATATAGCAAAATCAAAGTATTGAAGAGGAAAATTGTTAATTTGGAGTCAAAATTTACGCAAAAAATTCCTAAACTCTTATAGCTAGTTTTGGGAGCTGTGACTGATGAGAAAAGAAAAGAAGGTGACAAAAAAAATATTCTTTCTAGTATTTGGTAGTTTTTGAGGGGCGGAAATGGATGGAAAGCGTCTAATTTGGACAGATGAGCTCCTACTGTGGTGGTTATCAAAGTTTTTCCCTTGAATGTGGGCGGAAAGTATTGGAAAAGCTGAGAATACCCAATAAAATTTTTCTAAATGCCAATTTTGTCCTCAAATGTGTACTGAACAAATTTTTATTGACATATATATATATCCAAAATTATCCCTTTTCCTACCTTAACTCCCAAACAACACTAAAATTTCTTCTTTTCCTTTCTCTTATAACTTAACATTTCCCATCTTTTTTTTTTCTAACCTAAATATCCAAACTAGCTATTAGTATCAGAATTTGAAAAACTTTTGAAAAGAAATTGAACAAGACAAAATATGGCCTTTTATGAAAAAAAGTATCACAATAGATGGCTAATGATAAAAAATATAGATGGCTACTGATAAAAAAATATAGAATATGCTAAAATATGCTATGTTTTTTGAATTATTTCTTTAACTTATAGGGTCCATTTTTTCATATGATTAACAAGAAATTTCCATCATTTGTAATTATATAAAAAAAATAACTCTCAAGTAACGTTTGGATTAATAAAAGGGTATGATTTTAATGGAAACGCAAATAAATCAAAGTAGAAAATTTTTTTCTAGCCATCTTGTTTGGATTACTTATACAAAGAAAAAAAAAGAAACACCAAATATTTTGAAAAAGAAAGAAAAGAATAGATTATGTGTGGTTACATTTTATCCATAACTTAATAAAATCTAATTGTAAACATATTTTAATACTTTACCGTCTTTTGTGTATTTTCATATTCATCTTGTTATTCTTATGAAAAATGTATGACATAATAATATTTAAATAAGAATTTTAATCTTTTCTTCGAAGAAAGAAATTACAAAAACTACTAAAATATAAAAAAAGAATTATAAAATGTTAACAATTATCATTATAAAATTTAGTATCCAAGATTTTCAAATTTTTTTATATTCAAAATCATGGTTAATTCAGTACAAGTGACTAAATTGTTTCTCTCCATATAAATATGTAATATTTCTTAAGTTAAAAGGATGGTAAAGTCATTTGACCATCCATGAGATTGGGTCCAAATGGCTTATAGGGGAGGTAAGTGATATTTTCAAAACTTAAGGGGAGGGCAGTGAAATTGTCAGAAATCACAAGGAGGTTTCTGAAATTACCCCTTAAATTATAGTATAGACGCAACGGCTAGCCTGTAAAACGGTAACCTGCAACGGTCAAATGATTCAAAACTTTTCTCCTTCCCATGCTTCGCTAAATTAGACCCTGAGTTGGCCTCCCTCCTCCATCTCTTCTCCCTACCTCTCTCTCCATTCTCCACCCTCCCTCCATTTCTGCACCAAACCCACAAAGCAGTAGTATCCTCTCCTGAATAATTCCACATTTCTTTCAACGTCTCTTGCGCTCAAATCAAATTAACTGCTAAAACCCATTTGAAACTGAAGATGTTGCAAGATATGTGGAATGCACCTCCTGGATTCAGACCCACGAAATCCGCTCCTTCATCTCCTGCTAAGCCTCTCGGGGTCTCCAGAACTCGCTCTGAATCCTTCCATGTCGCTCACAAAGTCCCAGTGGGTGACACCCCTTACGTCAGAGCCAAAAATGTCCAAGTAAGCTACTTTTTTTCAAATGGGCTGCTTTAATTTTTTTCCCCTTTTTCTTCTTCAGAATTGAAACTTTTTGAAAACGGGTTAGACTCTCTTTCATTGTTTCCGGCATCTCTGTTTCAAATGGATATGGCCTTTTAATTTTTTCAGCACTTTCTGGATTTTACTGATGTTGTCTGCATTTGTGTTTTTATATTGCTCAGTTAGTGGATAAGGATCCAGAAAAAGCCATACCATTATTTTGGGCAGCCATTAATGCTGGAGATAGAGTAGATAGTGCTTTGAAAGATATGGCAATTGTAATGAAGCAGCAGAATAGGGCAGAAGAAGCTATTGAAGCTATTAAGTCACTGAGAAGTCGGTGTTCTGATCAAGCTCAAGAGGCTCTCGACAACATCTTGTTAGACCTCTACAAGGTATAATACTTCCTTTTACTGTCAATTATTTCCATTTAGAAAGTTAATTACAGTTATCAAAGTTAGCATTATAATCAAATATATGATCTTCCAGAGATGTGGGAGATTGGATGACCAGATAGGATTGTTAAGGCATAAGTTATACTTAATTCAACAAGGAATGGCCTTTAACGGGAAGCGCACAAAGACAGCAAGATCTCAAGGGAAGAAATTTCAGGTGTCTGTTGACCAAGAAGCCACCCGATTACTGGTATTGATCCAGTGCCGAACTTCAATTGCATCCTAATTTGCTTCTTGCTTATACTGAAATCAGAATGTTCATGAAAATGGACAAAACTTTGTATGTTTCAGGGGAACCTGGGATGGGCATTAATGCAGCAAAACAACTATATTGAAGCTGAAGATGCTTACCGGAGGGCATTATTGATTGCACCGGACAATAATAAGATGTGCAATTTGGGCATCTGTTTAATGAAACAAGGGAGAATAGCTGAGGCCAAAGAGAATCTCAGGAGAGTCAAACCAGCAGTGGCTGATGGCCCTAGAGGCATCGATTCACATCTTAAGGCTTATGAGAGAGCTCAGCAAATGCTCCGGGATCTTGAGTCTGAGATGATGAATAAAGGTGGAGATAGGGTAGAACAGAGCAAGTTGTTTGATGCATTCCTGGGTTCTTCAGCAATCTGGCAGCCTCAGCCTTGTAAAGAGCAGAGCAATGTGTCGACTGCAGATTCTTCTAATCACCACCGGGACGAATATGCTGATGAGAATATCAGTTCTAACCTAATACAGAACCAAATGGTTCCTCCTGTACAGAAAAATGTCAAATCAAGTGTTGTTTATGGGAATTCACTCAACATTGATGCACCGCCATTTTATTTTTCAAAATCTTCCAAGGATCCAATCGGTTCTCAGTTTCCAGAAACACTCAAGAGAACAAGATCTGGAAATGCTGCTAACTCGGCTAGAGCAAAGACAATGGGAGAGTTGATGATGATATCATCCCTAGAGCCAGAACAAAAGGTCCGAAAGCAATCAATTTCGCCAGAGAAAGATTCCGATAGGCTGGCAGATTTGCTACCAGATAGCAAGGACTTTGAAGAGGCAATACTAGCCGCGGTATTAGGTTCAGGCGATGAGTCTGGGAAATTTTTGGAATCCAGGAATGATGCAGGAGTATCTCAGCAAAAGGTTGATAAAAGGTTGAAGGTCTTTCAGGACATCACGCTGTCTTTGAGTCCAAGGGCTTAACTAACATATTAGCCATACAGCAGCAGCTAATTGAATAATTTTATTTTAGGTTTTATCCAGTCTTAGCTTGGAGATGAACTTTTTCTCCTCAACTCATATTTCTCAATAAGGGAGTATGTCTTACTTGGTTCTACTTGTTCTAAAATAGGTTAAATTAATATCGAGGTTAACAGTCCTATTTATTAAACTTTGCCTTGTGGCGGCTTGATGTAACAATTATTTTGACCTCACTTTCCCAATAAAATTCTTCCTTTCATGCTTACTTCCGTGATGTTACTTCTGATTTAAGTTCATACCACCTTTTACTTCTTTTTTTTTCCCTTATTTTTTGTTCTTCTAAGAGCAAGCTTGTAAACCCATTGGTGCGGAATGGCAACATAAAGATTACATTACAAAGGAAAATCCTTCAAAGGATATTGGTCTAAATGTTTGCCCCCATAGCATATGAGAGGACAATTGCATTATTTGATCTTCATGTGAATCACAACTGTGACAAGATATATAGTTGCTATGACATAATTCAATTGAACGTAAATAATTCAGAAATCTTGTTTACTTGGCTCTTCTGTTAATTTCGTAGAAGTAACTCAAGATGACTACAGTTGCAGCAACAGCTACTCCAAATGCAGCTTGGGCTAATTTGAAACGAGAGGAAGGTGGGTTGAATCCAAGCTCTGAAAGTTTCTTATGTGAGGCTGCATAATCTCTGAAGAATGCCTCCTGATCCTGCCAGAGCCAAAGCAAAAACAATTACTGATCATCACAAATTGGCTTCATTGAGTAAGGGTGCATAAAGTAATATAACAAAAGAGGGTGTGGTTTTTCTGTCCTTTCCCTTTTGTTCTTCAATTAGTTTTGTGTAGCAATATTTCCGTGGAGAAAAGTAATCCATCTCATATGATTTTTATGAACAATTTTCTGACCTGTATAACCATTGTTTACAATAGAGAATGTCAAAAAAAAAAAAAAAAATTTCAAAATCAGTAGTTATCCATTTTCCAAAAGCAGATTTTTCATTTCTTTTTTTTGTCAAATTCACAAGCACACTTGTTCTTTCAATTTTAGTACCAAAATGTACCTCCCACCTCCATCATCTCAACCTTTTCCAGGGCTTTTACTGCTGCTTATACTAGGAAGAGTCTATGGTAAGACCACCCCTATTTTCCCAATCCCAGAAGAATTTGCTGGCGAATGCACATCAGTCCCTCAGTCTCTAAAATTATACGTATTTGCAGATTATCTAACTGACACGTATCAACCACACAAAATATCAGACAAGTTTACAAGCACATCTTTTCACAGGTATGATCCGCTTTGTTTCTGATTCATGTTAATATCAACTTTAGAGCTAAGTCAAAGATTAGTGCAGAAGAACCAAGTTCCACTTCCTTGCAGTCTAACAATTTAAAAGTTGTGAAGAATAAGCTGCTCTACCTTTGCATAAATCTCCACAAATCGACGAAATTCAGGGTCCTCTACCAGAGCTTTATCTGTGGGAAGTTTCAAAAGGCCTTCTGAATCGCCTTTCAGAAGCTCGCTGTCATATCACAATGTTTACAAACATTAAAAGATCATATTATTCCATAGATAGCAATCCAAAAAGATGCCAACTCTCTCTGTCTAATCTTACAAGAAATATGAGTTGTCAAATTTCAGAGGTTCATATGTCCAAGGTCCATCAAAACCAGATCGCTCTAGATGAGCCCTACCCTGGATAAACTTGGAAAGTTTATGTAAGCTCTTTACTTTGGTAAACTATACAAAAAATCAAATGCTGTATATGTGGGTAAAAATTACCAATGTGTGGCCCCCAGAGAGCGCCACAATATCCTGATCAGAAAGACCCATCCTGTAGAAGACATCTCTTAAATGTGATACACCTGATGTGGGGGAGAAGGGAGGAAGGCGCGGATTAGAGAAATATAACTAGCTTCTAAAATCGTGTTTAACTGAGTGCAATCGTTCTTTAGTAAACATAAATGGCCTTCAAGCTCTTCATTGTAGGTCACTAAATGTTGCAATTTGCAAGGTCATCTTGTTAGTTGCATTCGAAGAAGAATATTAGCCAGCATATTCATTCAGTTAATTAGCAAGCATATCTATTAAATTGATATAAAAGGCAAATTTACACTTTGAGCATACACTAAATAAACAAGAAAACAGTAGTATAACAACCCAATGTAAATTTTTGTGACATGACTAACCTTCCTTAGCATCAGGAAGGCGGCCTTCTTCCGGACAAACCACAGAGTCCTGACGGAAAAGTAACAAGTTACTGAAGCACATTGTCTTTCTCTTCAGTTAAAGATAGCACAAAGAAAATTCGAGTTGGATGTTCATAACTTCCTCCATAGCATACCTTTCTACCTGGGACAAAATCAATGGTAGGGCCTCCAGTTACCTCAACTGCTACAACACCAGCCAGCTGAAAACTCAAGATATCAAAGAAAGGAAAAACAAATCAAGGCTCCAGTTTGAACCTTGCAGAAGAATCGGAAATGCAATAGAAGGAAATATTCATAAAGCTAATATGTCCTTGCCATACTAAAAGCTTATATGTCCTTGCCACACTAACTCATAGAATTCTCCATTTCTATGGTCATTACATGAATGAAGCAAAGCAGGTTCACCAAATTAAGCAGAAAGGCAACATAAACCAGCAGCTACTAACAGAAACTAGAACAGGCAACTAAAATTACCTGATAGAGGTCAGCATATGTAATTTTTGGATGTTTAGCTTTTATGTCCTCTGCTCGCGAAGAAGAGAAAAAAAAGAAAAGAATGAATCCATTAATTCAGTGAACAAGAAAGTCATATTCAGCGTATGAAGTAGACACTGTATGTGATTCAAAAAACTAGATACTATATGAAATAAACTTAATAATCTTTATCGCAATCTTTTTCTCCGCACAAAACTATCAGATTCAGAGCATAGCTCATTAGCTACTCGAAACTGAAGAAACAATCTAAAACCATCATGTCATAAATGCCTAATCACCAGCAGAACTGCTCTAAAAAATCTCAGGAGGTATACAAATCTCTGCGTTACATGTACTTTAGTTTTTGAAATCATAAGGGGAAGGGTGGACTGACCACATAGGTCGACTGCAATTTTCAAGCCGTTATTGGCAGCATGCTTCAATTCTACCTCGTTCCTGATTGATCCATTAGGCCCTCCTGTCTTTGTTTTAGCATCATAAGTCCCCGCGTCGTGCCACCTACAAAGAAATATATACATGTATCCACCCTCAGGTTTTCAATTGAGCTCATAACCGACAAGCTTTATGTATATAACAAAAATCAAATGGTTCCTGTTCGTAAACATGCAAATGCAACTAAGGAAACAGACCCGAGAAAAGAAAAGAGAAAAAGGAGAAAAAAAAAAAGGAGAGATGAAAGAAGAAAGAAATAGAGAGAGATACGCTAAGCGGAGCATGATAGGGGCGCAGTTCTTGGAGGAAATGAGAGCTCTAAGGTTTCTGCGAGCCCTCTCTATTTCCTTCCTGTACTCTGCATCCACCACCGGTGCCGCCATTATCGCCCGATTTCTTTAGCAGTTCAAAGGTAACTAAATTTCTTCAATCGATTCTCCAAATATAAGCTCTTAATTCTTGTACTGAGAAGAGAATGAGTGCGCAGAAGGAAGAAGAAATGGATCTTAGTCGTACAGAAGAAGAGAAGAAGACAAAGTAAAGAATACTTGCTTGGTTGGTTCGTTGGTCGTTAATTTGTTATGGAGGGAAATGATAAGCTGATGAGTGACGAGGTTATAGTTTCGAATCAATTGTGTTTGTTTTTACTTTTTACTCGACGCGAACTTTTAAAGCGCGTAGAAGATAAGCGCCAGGATCACAACGGAGTATAATTGGGTATTGCCGTGGACGTGAGCTGTGGGTGGACTGTCGAGCACTGTGGGTGGGCCTCCTCTGCTTATCCATTACTGCTTGGGCTTCGGTTTTTCCTGTGGGCTGTGCGTCGAGATGACTTTTTGCCTTGCAGGTTCTTTGTCGTTTGTTTATAAAAATGTCCACTAGCGGCCCATAAGCTCACTCATTTCAGGGATTGGGTTTTTGGTCTTTGGACCCTGACTGTTTCTGAAAAATTCAGCCTCCTACGTATATCACAGAATCCATACTAAGCTCAATTCTCTTTTTCTTTTTCTTTTTCTTTTTGATTCTAATTTTCCTCTTAATTCCGTAATCAGGTTTAGGTCATCGGGTTTCGAGAGAGAGAGAGAGTCATCAGTTGTGGAAATGCACAGGACTCAACGCTTTTCAAATCCTGGATGGGGGGATCACTTGTAGGAATTCCTCAACAAAAAATAGGAAAACCATATGATAGGTTGCAGTTCATATGAAAATCTCAAGAATTAAAATTTCTAGATTCAATTTTTCCTTCTTAAATCTCGCATCTCGTTTCTTCCCATTTTATAAGTCAATAATCCTACTTTGAACTAGAAAGTCTAAAAAAAAAAAAAAAATTTATCTGCAACTGCAGCTATCTAATCTATGTCAAACCGGATCAGATAGATACACTACTACACTCTCTGAATTTTTTATATCAAGAAGCATTATACTACTTCTTATGTGATGTACGAGAGAGGTTTAAAAAAGGGCTCTCCCTAGCCATTAGACCCAACGCCCAGTGATTAAAGTGTCAATTAAGTCAGTCATAAACAACTCTCTCCCAATCAAATTACTAGAAGCTTGGTGCTGTTCAGTTCTTCCGCATTAATTAATGCTGTTGTTTGTAACATGTGATGATGTCTGTCTCTTTATCTGTGTTTGCGTGCGTGGAGGTAAAAAATGTAGATGGACTGGAGATGTTCAAAAGTATATGATGGTCCAGAATGTTGTTGGCATGTCAAGCAGAAGCGACCATGTGGAGTGCAAAATCTTCTTATTACCCACAGCGATTCAGCATTAATGAAATTCATCATTAACTAAAACTACTATCAATCAGTCATTTGAGTTATTGGATCGTGGAGAAATCCGTCAATAAGAGTTGAAGAGGATAAAAAAAAAAAAAAAGGACGCAGGTTTTATTCTTTAATAAGAGTTTCCCATTGTGGTAACATGCTAATATTTGGTGAAATGATTTTCCGAGATCAATTACAATAGGATATGAACCACTAGCTCTTGGGCTGGTGGCCACCACCAAGCCCTTAAGGTTTTGGTGGGGTGGGAGGCAAGGGTTCAAACCTTGCCTCCCACCAAAAATGCCACTCTTGTGGCTCTGCTTCAAATCCAGACGGGTGTACATCCGTCTGGTTCGGTGGTGGTTCTGTTCCCATCAGTCCTCATAGGCTTAGTTGAGTCTTCCGCAGATAGAATAGGAGTAGAGATGACAATTGAAAAAAAAAAAAATTACAATAGGATATGACTCTTTTACTATTTAAGTAGCCACCATGTTAATTTCACGGAACCAATTTTTTTGTAATGAATCTTTTTTAAAAAATAATAATAAAAGAAAGGGGTAAATTTGTCAGGATATTAGATATCTGTAATAGTGGGAGCAGTGGAGTCTGGACCTGTCTGTAAATTGAAATTCTCTGTGTCAGCTCGATTCCAATGTCACAGCTCCCTAGGAAAGTTAACCAATTTAATAATCACCCTCAATTAATTGATTCCCCATTCTAATTCCTAATTAATTACCGGTAAATGACAAAAATTAGCCACCGCATTACCTCATGTATACTACTGTGGTATTGTACTATTAAATTACAGTTGAGTCCTCAAAATTTAGAAATTTTGGATTTAAGTCCTCCTTTCTTCTCTCACTTCTTAAATTTCACCCCTTATTTGAAATTCAATTTTTTCACACATGTCATGAATCAAATGGTGATAGTGTATACACTTTCAGTGTATATAATAAGATTTACTCAAAAAAAAAAAAGTAGTACTATACACTTAAAAATGATGCCATTGCCACTTCCCTTGGGTAAACCAGCGCTAATCCTTCTTTCACCAAGTCTTTTGTATTTTTTTTTTTCAATCAAATAGCAATCCTACGCTATTCAATAGAAAAGGAAAACCAAACCATCCTATATAAGAACATTTGAGGAAAAGGATCCGTTAGACCAAATAAGTATACTAAAAAATTATAGGAAAATGACCGCCTAATCTAGAAAATACACTACACGCTCTCTAAACTTTTTTAGCATACGATGCAATTAAATACCTTATTTACAATTCAGGGAGGGATTTGAATCTTATAATGATCACATCATCTCCCCAGTGCCCTCATTATTGGCCACTCCAGAATAGAATCTCTTTATAATCTTTTGTATTTAATCGATTTTTGGGGGCTAAATCGGCATGCATGCAAAATAAGGTTCGTATTCCTACAGTAACTTCTGTTTTCATATTTTTCCGTTCATTTTTCTTCTTTATTCCGTAGGCCTTGGAATTCGGACATTCAAGATTTTTGAGTATTGTAATAGTATAATAAATTTGCAAATCTGCTTCCAATAAACAAACAAAATATACATAGGATTGGAAGTAGTAACTGATGCCTGGCCAGCATCCACGTACGTGGTACGTACTCTTGGTTTGGTAAGTACATCTGTAAGCATCATATTGACCTCAATGTGAAACGTTTTTTACCACATTAAACTGGTCATCATGTCCGTTTGCAAAACTCTAGTCACAAAAAGTACCCTCCCAACATCCCAAACCAGCAAAGCACGTCCGTATCTTGAATCCAGTTCAAATGTTCCCAGTCACTCGGTAGAAGACGTGAAGCTCTGCACGTGAATCAGAGAAGAAGCGTTTGTCGTAAATAACGGATACAGCAGCTGGGCATTTTGGTCTCGAACATGCGATTATAAAAGGTCACTCATGGCACTCTGCCCAATGACCTCATTGTCCTCCCCTCTTACTTCCCCAAACTGTTCCCCAAACTGTTCTTACTCTCTAGCGTTTTGTGTTTTCACTTTTCATCCACCCCACAACCACAATCCATCCATTCAAGAATGAGAGAGGAGCGAAGGGAACAACAATAAAAGATAGAAAGGAAAGATTTTGGAGCTGATGATGCACAAAGTGTGATGCCATATGGAAATGCAATGGAAACTGAAAAGTGGTGGTGACTGGTGAAGTTTTTACCTTTCCTTTTTATAGTGACAAAAGAAACTGGAAATTGAAGGGGTGGTTTTTGCCCAATGTTTCTATAGTCAAAAAGCCCGTCTTATGTTTATGATGCAAATTTCAGTACCCAAAGGCGTGCTTCTTTGTTCAGAGTACTAACATACACAAAAGCAGAAAGATTTGTGGTTTTGTCTTTTGTTTCTTTCTTGTCTGCATCTTTGAGATGAAATCTTAGAAGAGCATAAAGCTTGGCAGGATCAGAAAGAGGAACGCTAGTGCGTGTTGTGTGTGTTTTCGTTGCATGAGAGTGTGAGTTTCGGAGAAATCAAGAGATGGGGTGCTGTTACTCGAGGATAAAGCAAGAGGAAATGGTTTCAAGATGCAAGGCAAGAAAGAGGTACATGAAACAGTTGGTTAAAGCAAGGCAAGCTTTCTCAGCTGCTCACAGCATGTATCTAAGGTCTCTCAGAAACACTGGCTCAGCTCTGCTTCAATTTGCAACCAATGAGACAAACCTTCACTACCAAAACCACCACCTTCCGCCGCCACTGCAGCCGCCTTTGCGGCCGCCTCAACTCCCAGCCACCCCACCACCTCCGCCGGTCCCAATGAGTCCTGTTTCTGACAGGTGGACAACCTCCACCACCACCACCCACACCACCTCTTCCGCCCTCCCACCACCCCCTCCCCCTCCTCCTCCTCCTCCGCCTCCGGCACCGGCTTCCTCCACCTGGGATTTCTGGGACCCTTTCATGCCTTCATCGTCCAGGTCAGGGACGGAGGAGGAGTGGGAGGAGACGACCGTTGCTTCTGAGGTTGCCGCGACCACAACGGTTGGGGCAGCCAGCGTGGCGGCCCCACCGTCTGTCATCAGCGGCTTTTCGAAGGACACTGCCGCCACGTCGATTACAAGTGAGTTGGCTATGGTGGTCTCCACCAAGGGGAAAGACCTGGTTGAGATCATCAAAGAACTTGATGACTATTTTCTGAAAGCAGCTAATGCCGGCGGGCCGCTCTCATTGCTCTTGGAAGTCCCCACTTGTACCTTTTCCGACCTAAGATCCTCAGGTAATCTTAACGCCAGATTCAGATGCATGATGAAGCTATCCATATCTTGTCGGATTATTTGTAATTTAAGGAAAAAAAAAAGAGAAGAGGAAATGTTCTTGTGAATAGCCCATATCTTGTCCATCCTGATATTTTGTATTTTGTGGCTTTATTTGCAATTATAAGCAATTTATGAGTTGAGTGTTGACTGTATGCGGCAAATTGAAGCAAAATTTCATTTGGGCTTTTAGTTACTTTTAATTAATTGTGAAAGTTGGAGTGCAAGATTTAATGTTGTTGCGAAAATGGGATGCAGGTAGAGTTTATGGGAGTGGGAGGAATCTGAATCCATTGTTGTGGACGTGGAATTCGAGTCCGAAATGGAATGGTGGATTTGGGAAATGCATTGAGGACTCAATTGGGAATGTGAATATTGGTGGTGGTGTAGGTGTAGGTGTAGGTGTTTCCACCACAGCTACTAGTCATTGCTCAACTGTGGAGAGGTTGTACGCTTGGGAGAAGAAACTGTACCAGGAGGTCAAGGTACCTACTACTACTACTACAGAATACTACCATCACCAAAATTTCAGACTTTGCTTCCGTTTTTTGTGCATATATTGATGTGGGACCACTGGACCCTGAATCTAGTGCAATTTTTTCATTTAGGACCCACAGATCGTTAATTTACTTTTTTTTTTTGGTTTTTGGTTGGGTTCTTGGGATTGCTTTGGATGATCATAGAATGCTGAGAGTTTGAAGTTAGAACATGAGAGAAAGGCAGCCCAGCTGAGGAAGCTAGAGGTGAAGAGGGCTGATTATGTGAAGACTGAGAAAGCCAAGAAAGAAGTGGAGAAATTGGAATCAAGGATGATGGTTGCTTCACAAGCAATCGAAACCACGTCTGCTGAAATAATTAAGTTGCGGGAGTCAGAACTCTATCCACAGCTCGTTGATCTTGTAAAAGGGTTAGTCCTCTCCCTCCCTCCCTCAACATTTTTTGTTATTCGTCTTCTCTACTTTCTCTTTTTTCTGTTTAAAGCTTTTTCCTATGTGTGGATTGTAATTTAAATAAGTTAAATTAGGTGGTGGGAATGGACTAATGGAGTCCTTCCTACATAGGAGTGAGTTTTAGTACCTTTTAAGGTCTCTTTGACCACTTGGAAGACTAAGACAAAGAGGTCAGAGGTCAAAGGTCAAGTTGAATTAGTACATTGTGTCGTGACATTTATTATTATTAAAAGCTTCATCCGTATCCAATTGAATTCTATCCGTGCATGTTACTTTCACTTTTTTGAGGTTATTTGACTACT